>NW_026251392.1:600000-1091608 GCF_025118155.1 Cokeromyces recurvatus
TCAAAAACATATCCCCTTGAACCCAAGTGAAGTCTCACGCATTCGTGCCGCTGGTGGTTATGTCTCTAACTCTGGGCTTCTTAATAATGAGCTCAATGTATCACGTAGCTTTGGCCATTTCCATTTAATACCTGTAGTGAACTGTAACCCTTATGTATCTACAATGGATTTAGCAGAGACAGATGAATTTGTCATCATCGCATCTCGTGGACTTTGGGATAAGATGACCTATCAAACAGCAGTCGATATTGCACGTACGGAGAAGGATGATTTAATGGTGGCTGCTCAAAAACTACGTGACTTTGCCATTACCTATGGTGCAGTAGATAACTTGATGGTCATGATCATTGGTGTTGGTAATTTATTTGATAAACGTGGACAACGACAGCGATACTTTAATACAAATCGGTATAATAATCGTGGAAATAATTTATTGATGATGGGTCAAGGACGTAGTGGATCTAATAGTTTAGCAGAGGATGGACTCTTGGTAAAGAGTAACAATAAACGAAGAGGAAAAGAAGAATTGCCAGGTGACTCTGTAAGTAAAAAAAAAAAAAAATAAAAAATAAAAAAAAAAATAAAAAAAAAAATAAAAAAAAAAATAAAAAAAATAAAAAAAAAATAAAAAAAATAAAAAAAAATAAAAAAAATAAAAAATAAAAAATAAAATAACACTATGTATACATGTATATAATATAATCATTATCATTATTAGACATTGGCTCGGTTAGAAAGAGAAGTTGCACCACCTGTCAGTCAACTTGCTTTGGTCTTCACAGATATCAAAGGTTCTACACAGTTATGGGAGACACAACCACAAAACATGCGAGCAGCAATTAAGATTCATGATGCTATCATGCGTCGTACATTACGTAGTGTAGGTGGATATGAGGTCAAGACAGAAGGGGATGCCTTTATGGTCTGTTTTAAGAATATCACAGCAGCTTTATTATGGTGTTTTACAGTTCAACTTCAATTATTGGAGGCAGATTGGCCAACAGGTATCCTTGATACAGAGGAAGGACGTGAAATTGAAAAAGATGGAGTTATAATCTATAGAGGACTCTCAGTACGTATGGGTATTCATTGGGGCGCTCCTGTCTCTGAACGAAATCCGATTACTCAACGTATGGATTATTTTGGACCTGTGGTAAATAAAGCAAGTCGAATTTGTAATGCTGCAGATGGTGGACAAATTTGCGTCTCCTCTGATGTTATTGCTGCCTTACGTAGTTTTTCAAGCATGTTTGATGAAGACGAACAAAATAACAATAGTAGTATGAATGAAAAGGAGGGGCACCTTAAAGCCTATATGAATTTTGATACCTCCTATACAACAGAGAATAACAACAATATAGATGCCTTCCCTATTAGTCGTGACTTATTACAGTTAAAACAATTGGGATTTCATGTGGTAGAATTAGGTGAAAGACGTTTAAAGGGATTAGAGACACCTGAAACTCTAAGCTTAGTTTATTCTAAACAATTGTTGGGTCGTATTGAGATTAACAAAGGCCAAATGATGTCTACGAATGAAAATGACAAACTACCTTCCTCTGATACGCCCACAAATCTCATGTCCCTTCCTTCTTCTCTCGAGGCCTCTCCTTCTCTTGTATCCAGAAGTACAACAGCGCCTGTTGCTTTAGATTCAACAAATACAACTCCTAATGATTATTTGACTGCAAAACCTCTGTTATTAACGAATGAACTCATACCAAAACTAAAGAAGAAGAAGAAGGCAATGAAAACGATTGATCCAAACCTTGTATGTGCAATAAGTAACCTTGCTATTCGTCTGGAACGTTTAACATCAGGTAATATTCTATCTCAACATATGGCAGGAAGCACAATTCAACGACACTATGTCCTAAATGATGCTGAAGGGGAGAACCATCATACGATTAGTACAGCTTCTTCAGGGCTTGGATTAATGCTTGATCGACATATACGTGAAGATGCAACAGATGAAGAGTTGATCATTTTAATGGAAAACTGTGTTACTCGTGTTGAGGTAAATATATATATAAATATATATATAAAATATCCACATATATTAAACATTCATTCACCTATTATTATAGAATGCAGTGTCTACTCTGTATTTACAGAAAATGGATAACTTTGCTAATGTATTCGAAAAACTTGCAGAAGTAATTGATACTGATCCTTCATATATTGTTAAAGCACTACAAATGTATGCTGAAGCTATCACATCAATATGAATGTTCGTCATCCACATATAATATTATTTTTGTTCATACATTCTTACTAATATATCATAAACAAATACAAGCATTCTTTTACTCTGACTTTATTTTTTTTTTTTTTTTTTTTTTTTTTTTTTTTTTAATAACAATACTTTTAATTATATATATTTTATATATTTATTTGTATACAAATATATAAAAAAAAAGGATTTCAATAATTCTTTTACAAAATGGGAATATAACTATTGATTCTCTCCTTTTGATTTTGAGAAATACATTCAGCAATCCAAACAATATTTCTGATTTCTTGTTCCTTCAACTTAATATAGGCATAAAAGACACCATAGTTAAATTGTTGTTGAAAGGTTTGTCGATTTAAAAAGACTTCCATTTCAAAGAATTTATCTTCCAATGTCTTGTTGGATGTACTGGTATCAAAGAAAGAACGATATTCATGGAAGACTTCACAAGTAGCCTTGACTTGATCCATTTCATCTGCAATCGCTAAACGGGCATTACCTTCAGGATAAAGACGGCCAATGGTAGGGAATAGTTTTCTACGATCTTCTTTAGGTAACTCAGTACCAAAAGAATTAATTGTAATATTGATAGTACGACGATCTGCTTCAAACTATACATTTATATATACGTATGTATATATATAAAAAAAGCTAGTCTAGTAAATACTATATACGTATATATACATATGAATATATAATTAAAATGATTACTTTACACGAAGAATATCGCCCATCACTTCAGCAGTAGGACCACCCATGTTTTGACAGAATTGATAAAAATCTTCAAGATAAGCTTTGTAGAGTGTATTACGAATAATTTCAATATTTAATTCATCCAAATCATGAGCGCTGAGACAGTTGGCAAAATAAGGGGCTAAGCAGACGTGTAAGCTATCACGCGTTTTATAATTATAAACTCTATGTTACCTAAAGGAGTTTCTACCAAGACAGTATTATATAATTCAGCAACAGTAGTAGCAACACATAAAGCTGGCATAGTATCAAATACACCAAGTGGATGACAACGCTCGAGAAGTTCATGAGTATCGCGTTCATGAAGTGTTCCCGTAATGATCAAAATGACGTTATCAATCATGTACTGGTACCTTTAATAATAATAATAATAATGTCAGTTCCATCTATATACATATATGTATATAATAGAAAACAATTGATTAGGAATTATTACGTGATGTATTCTAAAAATTTTGATAAAGGCTGAACTGCATTACTACGAATGTAATTGAATTCCTCAACAAGACTTTGTGTTAATTTTTCTGAAATAGTGGAAGTAGCAATAGGGGAAGGCTCATTTTGTAAAAGATTACCATAATCTGTTGCACCTAGTTGAAGACGAAGATCTTTTCATATAATTTAGTTGCCTTTTTTGCTTTTATTTACTTCTTTATTTGCTTACTTACCTTCAAGTGTTTCACATTGAGTGAAATTAAGATATTGAGTGGAATTTAAGATGCTGGAGTAATAACCTCTTAAAATACCATCAACGTAACCATCATTTTCATTGTAAGTAAGTGCACTTGCCATTCTATTTTATTTATGTTATAATTCCTAATTTAATCAAGTTTACTGTATATTTTATATGCAGAGAGAGAAAGATAGAAAGAAAGAAAGAAAGTAATAATAATAAAGGATAAAGCTGGTTTTTTTTTTTCTTGGTTAATTTGTGTTCGGTATTTAAAAACGTTACTGCAAACAGTAGCAGCAGTATCAGATACGATCAAATAACTATATTGAGTCATATAGGTAGTATCCAGATAACAAAGGTTTACCTGAAACAGTTTAAATAGTACAATAGATTGGAATAAACAAGAAAACATTCTAATTTGGCGAAGAGGAATGAAAATAAAACCATGGTAAGTAAGTAGTGACAGCATATTGTATACAAGATCGAGATAGCAGCCAACTCAGAAGTCGTTAGTTATAGATGCTTGATTCCAGGAAATAACCTAAACAAGTATAGTAGTTTACCTATAAGATTTACTAAACAGAATCAAAACTCGAGCATAAGAAAAATACATAAATTAACTCTCCCAAGAACGTACACAGATTAATACATGTTTGCCTATTAATCTTAGCAATTCTACTTTCTCTTTCCTCGATTAACTTTCCCCTTTTTCTTTGTAAGATCTATTATGTACTTATTGAACTTATATATGCTCATATACATCTCTTTTTCCTCACAGAAATGCATTTATCTAGTTTTTATTATTATTATTATTATTGCACTTTTAAAAATTTAGAGCTTATCCATTCCCTGAATTCGCTGTATTTTTTTTTTCTTCTAAACAACTAAAAAGGCATATTCATCATAAATAATACAAAAAGGAATATTTTAAAAATCTAGTTTGAGTCACTACTATTGTTAGTAACTACATCTGAAGCAGTAGGAGGCAAAAAGGTAGCAAAAGTTAAATAACTTGTATGTCCTCTTGTTTCACCTAATGTCTTTGACACTAACATTAAATTGGCCGTTTGTTCGATTTCTTCTGGTAAAGGAGTTGGCTCATCTTTACCAAATTTCCTTTTAATTGATGAGTTTTCTGAAGTAGGTAGTCCTTGTGCTCTTCTTTCTTTTGCTTCTTTAATTGCGGTTGAAAATTCAACTTTTTGTAAAGGAGAGACAGTATGTTCACGAATCAAGCATTCATACATTGTAATCTCTAATAGGAAATTAGTCACCTTACCGCACTTTATTCACTTTCTATTATTACTTTACCAATAAAACCGTATTCTTCTAAAGCAGCCACAGTTCTAGCAACTTGTTCAATGCAAGGACTAAAACAACAAATCTTACCGGTTCTGTCTTGTTTGAAGGCCTCTTTAGCAGAAGCAATCGCATCCCATGGAGCTGGTAAATCCAAAAATACAGCATTTACTTCATCCTTTAATTGAAATCCATCCTTACAGACATCCCTATGATGCATTTTTATAACATCTCCTAATCCATGTTCCTCAAATTCTTTTTGTGCTAAATTTGCCCTTTCTTCATGATATTCAAAACTGTATAATTTACCAGTTGGAGCAATGGTACGAGCAATCGAATGCGAAAATGAACCTGATCCAGTACCTGATTCAATCATTTTTACACCAGGTTTTAGTTCTAGTTGAGTTGAAATGAATGAAATATCAGCAATGTAAAGAATCTGTGTACGATGTGGTAAGACTTGTGTCCATAACTCTGGTGTTGGGTGAAGTAAATAAACAAATCCTTTATAATTAGAAGAAACCATCTAATATTATTTAGTTTATTATTATTATTATTATTTTACATATTTTATTAGTACCTTAGAACCAAATTGCTTTCCGATCATATCATCATGCTTGAAAGTACCAAAACGATTATTAAAAGCTTCACCCTTTTGAATGCGAATAGGTGACATGTGATCTCTTGTCTATAAAAAAATAAAAATAAAATAAAATAAAATAAAATTAAAATTAAAAAAAAAAAAGGGAAAACTAGCTTCCAAATGTAAAATCTAATAATTACCATGTGAACAATAACAAGATCACCTTCCTCTATAAACTTTTTCCAGCCATTAAAACTCATGTCAATATTACAGAAAAGAGAATTACGATTAAAAAAAGTGTATAAATAAGCCACTTTATTTAAATAATAATTTCTGTATTTGTGTGACTTGAAATTTTTATTCATGCTCTTTACCCCTTTTTCTTTTCTTTTTTTATTAGCAAAGAAATAATGGAGCCTCAAGATAGAAATCAAGATAGAATTAAAATGGATGCAGATGATTTTCTTAGCATTCAGAACCAATTAAAAGCAGCTTCAATCGAACTTATTAATGAAGCTGTACCTGGAAGAACTTTAGAATCAAAAAACACAAGCAATTTAGTAAAGCACATTATGGGAGAAGTAAGTTAATAATGAAGAAAAAAAAAATAATAATTTAAAATAATCATCCTAATTTTTAAATTAACATATAGTGGTTAGGTAATATATGTAATGCATTATCAGAGAATATTGAATTTGAGGGTGGTGAAGCTGTTGATACTCAAGGTAAATTATTATAACTGACAAAAGAAATAAATAATACACCTGTTAATAACAATTGAATAGCCTTATTCAGTTTATCTGAACCTATTGATGAGAGATTAAAAGCAAAAGTTAATGAAAAGGAACTTGAATTAAATAATATGATCGAGAAAGTAATAAAGTTGAGAACACAAACACCTGAAGTTTTATCGAATTTAGTGAATGATGCGTGCCGAACTCAAAGTCAGTATGCAGAACAACTTGAAATACAGCCCGCACTTATTGATATGGATGGTAATGATATAAATGTTCAAAGATTTTATGAAAGGAGTATATATTTAAATATTTTGATAGTTGATGAACCAAGTTCAATACCTCTGGAAGAAGCTAAAAAGGAATATAATGATTCGATAAGATTGATTTCTATTTTAAGTGAGGTGAGCATATAAAATAAAAAAAAGTAAATACAAGTTGTTTATTAAGCATCTATTATAGACTGTCCCTACGGAATTAGAAAGAGTTCAAAGGATAGAAGAATTAACACAACTAAGTGAAAGAAAATAATCTTATGTAAATATATATTCCTCTTACTATTTATTATGTACATATCATATTAGTTTATATAGAAATGTACTTGATTTTTTTTTATATATAAATATATCTTATCTTCATTTCAGTTATATAACATACATTTTATTTTAATAATATAAAATAAATATATTTGTAAATGTTAGCAATATAAATAGCATAAAAATGTATGATTAATCCAAGTGTCTGTCTTATTATAAATATATAAAGCATTACATAAAATATGCCACTTTCTGAAGATCAGGTATAACAGTAGCATAGCTCGCAATTTGAGATTCTGAATCGAGAACATCTGATGTGGCATCTGTATCAGACCAGTTTTCACCTTTTCTATGAAAACGTGCTCGACTAGCAATTATATCTGCATAATAAACGGCAGGAACGATAGAAACAGCACGTGTGGCACGAGCAAAGGTGTAACAAAGATTATACGTTAACTCTGGGAGAGTATCAGCAGTGAATTTGTTTTCATCGTAAAGGACATGATAATGTGTAGGACGAGATGTACCTTGAAGACCAGCATGAGATTGAAGATAAAAATCAAATTCGAAAGGGTGTACGATATTGGTGTCAACAACGGTACCAGGTAAACAGTTACCAGTACGATCAGCGTCACGCTTTTCAATAGGGAAGAAGCGAGCATGATGACGCTTTTGAACAACAACAAAGGTAAGCGTAGGCTTGTATGTCTTGTCTAATGAAGCACACGCAGCATGAATAGCAGCAACTTCAGAGTTCATGACTTGTTTGAATTCCCCTTCAGAAACACCATCACGATAAAATAAAATTCTAGAAGGCTTTTGACCACACGCCTGATAAAACTTTTTAAGTACATCTTTCATCATAATAGCTAATTTATCAATTATTTCAGTACGGCTTGGTTGAAAAGATATAACTGAAGTATATTTTACTGCACGAGCATCTATAGAAGCAGCGAGAGCAGCAATAGAAGGCTGAGTGGAATCTCTAGAACTAGGATGTGTAATATCGGCACCAATAACAATAGTAGGACGCTGAGAAAGGAAAGGGATATAATTAGGAGGTAAAGTCCAGTTCATACCTCCCAACTTTGTATTGACCTTGAGACTGACATTACCACAGTACTGTTTTTTAGCTTCACTAATATGTTTAGATTGGAGACATTGAGTAGGTACACCGATGACAGTATCAGATACCCTTTTGATTTCAGCATATAAAGCTGTAATGGTACTAGGTAAAATACAAAAAATGACTTGGGGTTTTGATTTAGCAACGTTTCCAGCCTTCAACCATGCTTCCTTCAAACTACGTTCAATATCACCTTGTGGATTAGCGGATAAGACAGGAGGATTTCGGTTAGTAACATTCATACCATTTTCAGCGAATGTTTGACACATTTCACGGATAAATCTTTGGATAGCTTGAACAGGAATACCACCAGCAAAATTAACTATACTCCACGACGAAAGAGTAGCACCTTGAGTGAGCTTCTTGCCACGTAAATTCCAAGCGCCACACTGAGGTATAAATTCAGCTTCATGTGAAGAAACATGATAAGCAATCTTGGGAGAAGGTAAAACACGAGCTTTAATAATAGCCATTTCAGGCTTAATGGTCATTCCAAATTGCTGCATATATTCATTATTCTTGTATTGTAAAAGATTGAAACCATGTATAATTTTATTTGCGCGAACATCTGGTTTTTGACAAGTAAATTTAATCATTTCAGCAGTTTGTTTTTCATTAAGTTTCTTATTAATACGCTGCCCCTGAACGACTACACAGACCTCCATAGGAAAGAATGAATTTTTACCAACAACAACACATGGCAAAAATGGATAGTGGAGGCGTTTGTTATAACGTTGAGAAAAGTAAGCCGCAACACTTATTTCATCTCCATCATCATATACAAATTTAGTCTGATCAGCAGAGGTAGGCGTCAAGCTACATATCGTATAATTGCGGTTGTGTTCACCACGATGAGTAACACGTATTTTAAGAAGTTTAAGGATCTTTCCCAACTTTTTTATATCATATACAGACATGCCCCTTCTAAAGTCATCAATAGAACGACGGCCTAGAATCTTTGTTATTACTTCAGGCAATGAACCAGGTTCGTAAAATGCAGTAGCACTGACATCAAGGTTTATCATCATTTTTTCTATATACATATACATATATATATATATTAATCATTATTTAAGTTAGTCGTTATTTTTTTTCACAGAGTATGTGATATATATATATATAAATATGGCTTACCAACTGTGGGACGAGCAGATTGATAGTAACCTTGCCATACTTCTGCACCATTAGGAAGTGAACGTTTATCATTAGGAGTATAAAATGAGCGTCCAACAGTAGTATATATCGTTAAAGGCACATGACGAATAAGAACATCAAGAACCATAATAGCCATTAAGCAGTTATTACTACAAGCAGCCTTGCCTTTTAAGAAAAGGTTTAATTCTTCCATATTAACTTCACCAACTTTTTTAATACAAATTATGACAGTATTCGATTTAGGATTCTTCTTGGAACTAATTTCAGGGAGCTGAACTTCAAATTGGCCAGCTTGAGATTCACCTAATTTAAGAAGCTTAGGAGAGAATACATTCTTACGACCATCAAATATTGCCTTAGCACCACCAAAGATTTTATTAGCATTTGTAGTTTCAAAAGCGTTCCAAACTTTACGACTAAATTCAAGTGATGTTTTAGGGATATCAATAGTAAAATCGTAATGATGGATATTTTGTGAAGGGAACGAAGTGACCTCAAAGAAGTTTGCTCTAACACGAACTGCTTTTCCAGACTTCCCAATACCAGGACGTTTTACAAGCTCAGTTAATTTAAGAGACATATTTTTCTTGTTAAAAAAAAAGAGAAGAAAAGAAAAATAAAAGAAAGAAAGAAAGAATAAGAAAAAAAAAGTAATGTAAAGACTATATATTATTTTTAAACTCTTTTCCATTTTGATAACACTATTTAAAGTCACAATGAGAGAATATTTGATCTAAAGACTAAAGTTATTTATTGAAAAAGTGTGTACGTATAGAGCTTAATTTTGTTATAAACCTCCTTTAATACTCAATAAATATAAGATTATCAAATATTTCTCTTTCCCTTATAAAATGATATTTTGTGTATTTAGTGATAACTAATTTTATTTGTTATTAAAGAAACCAATAATGTAATGATAAACTCGAACAAGCCACTTGCAAAAGGAAAAAAAAAGACCTCTGCTTTTTATTACTCAAGCATTTATTTAAATTAAAGTTTTACAATGAGTACTAAATTATTGATATTGTCTTATAACTTGAGCATTTTCTGTAAATCGATCAATAAGTATTTTCATTTTTTCATACACCATGAATGTAATTGCTTGGCCAGGTGCCACTCTCAATAGACGGGGTGTTAACCCTTTATAAAAAGCGAAAAATCCTTCCATTTTCATTATTTCCATAGTAACTGTTTTAACCCGCTTAAAACCTGTTCCAGGAGCTGAAGATTTTTGAATACGAGTCTTAATAGTATCAATTGGAGCATTAGAGAGTGGTCCCATAGCACCTGATATACCGCCTAATATTAAATGTTGATATGAAGGTAATTCGGATAAGTTCTGAAAACGTTGCGCTATTTTTTTCATTTCCTGATATGCAGTGAAATTAGCAGCTTGATTTGTAGCTATACAATGATAGATTTAATATGTGTATTTGCTTTTTTTAACCCTTTTATTTGGCTTCTAAACTTTATAGAAACGTCTTTAATATACCTTGTCTTAATACAGTTAGAACAACGCCCTTATATAATGCTCGGATACCTTCTTCCTTTATAATAGTATAAGCTGCATGAGGTGCGTTACGATACTTTGTAATATCCAGAGAATCTGTCATTGAATGACGTTGCGCCTATTTAGTATATAGGGTGTGAATAAATCATGTATTTTCTCTGTTTATTCCATATACACAAGCAAACCTGTAAACGAATCTTAATCAAGTCCATTGGGCTAACAACTAAAACAGCCTCTGTTGCACCAGCAGCAAGACCCGCTATATATACATGTATACTAATCTTTTCAGTATTTTCTTCCTTTTATTATCTCTAATATGTATTTATGTATGTATATATACATATATTGATATTTTTTTTCTTTTTTTTTTACCTAAAAATATTGAAGTAGTGCTTACAATACCATTAGAGTTAGCCATCCATGATTTATAAAGCTCAAAAGATGTAAACCGTATCGCCATTTTGGGTACAATCCCCGAGACAACTGCACCTAATCCTTTATATAGGGCCCAAAGTGATTCATTTCTAATTATTTTTGTTCCTACCCCCAAAAATCCAAGACGTTGACCCTATTTATTTTCATGTAATAACATCAATATCTATATTTCACTATTTCTCAAAAACTTACATTAACAGTTTTTATGCCTGATTTTGAAAGTTGCATTCTGACTTTGATTGTGTCTAGAGGATGACAAATACATGCTTCCATAAGACCAGCAGCACCACCGGCTAATAAGTGATTAAGAAGAGGAGTTTGTTTAGTGTTAAGAGACATAATACATACAATAAATAAAGACAGATAAAGAAAATAAAAAAAGAAAAATGAAAAAGTTAGATCCCTTTTTTATACACGAACAGTAAGTTAGGAGAATTCATCAAACAATCGCAGAAGACCTTTAATTTTCTCCCTTTTTTTTTTCCTCTCTTCTTTCTCGGTAGTTTGCCAAGACAATGCAGGGATTCCATATTATGACTAAAAAAAAAAGGTTTGTAACATTCGCTGAAGTTCAAAAAATATTATTAGACAGCTACATGATCTACATTCATTTTCATTTGAACAAATAATATATGTAAATTGTTGATCAACTAGCTTTTACTTTCATTTTAAAAATTAAAAAATATGAATATTGCTGCATTTTTTGATCCCCTTTGAGGAACCTGCTGGCTACTATCGACATATGAACGTCAAATTATAATACGATTAAGAGAAATTTTATTCAAAGATTAAAAAATGACCAATGAGCACATAACATTTATATATGATGTTTTGCCCTGGTCAGATCACTATGGAAAAAAAAAAGGAAAGAAAAATCCTTTTGGGATAAAAGGGAAAATGTTAAAGTGTATGTATAAGTAATGATAATTAACTATCAGAAAATCGTTGTTGTATTGAAAGAAGATGGTGGTCAGAGGGTTCAGGGATTTGGGAGTGAAGCTAGATAGTCCATCTCCAAACAAAATTACACATATAGAAGGCCAACGTATGAGCCAGGCATCAATTAATTTTCTCATTTTCTTAGTAAGAAATGTTGATGATAATAGATTCAAGGGATAAGTTAGTGGATCTTCAATAGATTTGGGCATCTGAAGGCGGTTATACATATGCAAACAAGAAAAACTATGTGAGCGTGTGAAGAGTTCATTTGGATGGAAGAGACAGGCTTGGGGTTTATTCATTAGTGAATTAAAAAGATATGAAGCGTTCGATATCGAAAAATATACTGAAAAAGACTTCTACATGCAAGTTTTTTTTCGTCACTTGTGCAACATACGAATAAGTTACCACCTACAAAATCAACTAAAACCACAGAGTTTAGAAATTTGATTAAGAAATACTTGAACGAATATTGTGGATTATGTGGCTATACCCCCATAAAATTGAAGTATTCTCAACAAATTGCTGCATATGAGTGTGCAAAGATAGATACTGCCTACAAAAACGGCATCATGCTGCAATTTGGCAATAAGCTTAGGACGTCCGTAAATTTACTGACACAGCAAAAAGACAGAACAGCGGCAAGAAGAAAAATATTAAAAAGGCAAAAAGTGGCTGAAGAAGAGATTAAATAAATCATTGAAAACGAGATAACACAACCTTGCACTCAATTGAAGTTATCAGTTGCTTCAGGAAATATCCAAAATTTACCAGTAGATCAGTTAACAAAAGAAGCGATCGCACATATATGAGATTTTTTTAGCATTTATAGTTCACAATATAAATCCAAGAACAACAACATTTATTATGACTGCAAAGCGAATCCTATTGCTCACTTAAAAGCATATTATAAATTAGCTGATTTGTGTGAACATTTAGGTTCCAAAACATTTGCATGCTTCCCATTAAGGCGAACTCATACACCATGTTATGTCAAGAACCCTCGACTGCATATGCAAGGCAAGTATCCAGTAGTTGAGTGCCGCGGCCTTTTACGGTAAACATCAATTTTATTTTTTTTATTTTTTTTTTTTTTAAAAAAAAAAGACAATTTCTTATATTTTCTTTCGCTAGATGTACAAATCAAAAATGTTTAGTGCCTTCTCGACTCTGGAACAGAGACTTGGCTGCCGTTTTGAATTTTAGAGATATTGTGTTAAGCCACAGGCAAGCCCTTGGTTGTCCCTCTAGATTCAAAAGGGAAACATCAAAACGCGCTTCAACAAGCACCACCACCTCCACTTCCAAAAAAGTCCGCTCTATGCCTCCCGAGGACGGTTCTCCTGAGGGAGGAAATACTGATAGAGTACAAGTATGATGCAGGTAACTTACATACGTACACTTGATTGTCCGAAAACTGTTTTTTTTTGTCTAATTTCCATTTTTGTTTCGTCCAAAAAAAAAAAACTAACATTGCGTGAATTTGAAGTGTAAAAACTGTAATGCAACACTACCATAGCGATCTGACCAGGACAAAACATCATATATAAACGTTATGTGCTCATTGGTCATTTTTTAATTTTTAAATAAAATTCTTCTTTAATCGTAATGCAACACTGCAAAACATATAAAATTTTAACTCAGTTATGGAAAATTTTCAAAAAAGATAAAAATAAAATAAGCCCCGCATTCTATGTATGCTAACCATTGTCTTCTTTTTATAACTGTAATCTCCACCTAAATTTTGACATGTTATTGTCACGAATTCAGACAAATGCATGTATAAGAAGTGAATTATTAAAGAGGTCATCGCGTTACTTTATACCGAGAAATACTTTATTGATCAATAGTAGTAATGGCCAACGATCTATAAAAACTTTTAGTGCTCGACTTGCAGAGGAATCAACAAATAGTTTCCCCAAATCTGTTACCAAAGTAATCATTTATAAGTTACATCTTTAATTATACTTTTTTTTTTTGTTTTGTTTATATGTTTATATCTGTTTAAACTAGTCTACATTAAATGATATATCTGCTCGAGAACAAACAGCACAGCTTTATCTTGATAATGTATTTCCCTTAAGAATGGGCATGATTGATATTAGACAAATTGTTTTTCGAAATTCAAAACATTTTCTGGAAACAAGGGTACAACATGCTATACCCTCAAATATATTACCAAACGAATTTACTATCAAAGAGATAGTAGCTCGGTAAAAATCACATATACATTTGTCAAAAAAAAGAAAAAAAAAGAGAAAAAGCACACACATAAATCTTTATATCGCTGATTCTTTTGTTGTTGTTAATATTTTTTTTATAGTACAAAGGACGGTGGTGCCATTGTATCTTTTGCATTTAAAAGTCCAGATGAGAAAAAAGTTGAAATTGCTAGTGATATTGTAGCGAGGATTAATGAATATATTAAAAATAATAAAGTAGTCGCGCCATTTAATTTTCAAACAGTTAGAGCTTTTTTAGTAAAAGGACAACCATTTATGGAGGATATTTTGGCTCGGTATCCAACACAAAGATTACGTATAGAATTTCAAGGAGAGGCTGTCAGTGTTGAAAAATTATATAAACATCTAAGACCTTTTGGCAAATTGTTTGATATATTACTTTATCCCAATCCTACAGTTAATAAGGACCCTGCTCGATATGCACTTGCTCAGTTCACTCGTATTAGATCAGCTACTAGTGCTCGTAACTGTTTACATGGTCTTACAATTGATGGCACTCGTATAAATATATTGTATGAACGACAATTGGTAACATTAATACAATTTTGATTAGAAAAATATAATATGACATCTAAGTATCATTACTCCCCCCTTTTTTTTAAAAAAAAAAATTATAGCGTACAAATATCGTAAAAGATTGGTTAATCAGTCATCCTCGTATTACAGTGCCACTTATGGCTGCTATATTTGCAGGCGCAACGTATGCAGTATTTGATCCTATACGTGTCTTTTGTGTTTCTTCGAAAATAACTCAGCGATTCAATCTTGAAGAATATGCTATCTATCGTTGGTTACGTAAAGAAACATGGGCTCGACTTATACCTGGTGGTGCCGCTCACGATCTTTCTGGTTCTAGTGGATCTGTATGGGCCGATGACGCTGAACAAAACGAAAAGCTAGTTTCACGTCTTTCTGAAACTCCTGGTATATAACAAACATAAAAAAAAAAAGAAAAAAAAAAGCATTTTAACGAATCTAATTAATTTTAAAATAGAAACGTTTGTGCTTGTAACGGGTCACAAAGGTAGTGGAAAATCTGCTTTAGTTAAATCAGCAATTAAAGATAGAAAGTAAAAACAAAACAATATAGTTATATATGTATACATATATATATCACATATTAAAAAAATTTTTTTATTCATAGGAATAAGCTCTTCATTGATTGTGCAAATATTGCTAATGCAAGAAATCAATCAGAAATGACAAAAAATTTAGCCAAAGAAGTCGGATATTACCCTGTATTCACTTGGTCTTCATCAATGAGTGGCATGATTGATACTGCTTTAGCTGCTACAACAGGACAGAAAACAGGATTATCTTCTACGCCTGATTCTCAGATTAAAAGTATTTTAGAGACAGTGGCTATAGCTTTAAGAGATGTAGTACCAAGCGAAAAGGAAGCTCGTATTAGAGTAGAGGAAGAAGTTCAGCGTGAAAATTTTCTCCATAAAATAAAAAGTATTTTGACAACGGGTAGTGAAAATAAAGCAAAAACAATCAAACCTAATCCAAACAATGAAAAGAGTAGCGATGAAGCAGATGAAGATAAGCTGGACCAAAAGAGTATTCCTATTGTAGTTATTGATAATTACATGTATCGCGAAACAGCAAAGAATGCTAAACTATGGGATGAACTTGCTGAATGGGCTGCTTTATTGATTGAAAATGAAATTGCACATGTTGTGTTTGTAAGCTCTAATGCAAGTGTGATGAAGACTCTTGGAAAAGGTAAGAAATTATATAAATACAGTTATGCTATTTATATTTTAATATTGATATTATTATTATATAAAGCTCTTCCTGGAAAAAGCTTTTCAAATGTTGCTCTTTCTGACGCACCACCAGAGATTGCATTATCTTTTATCAATAAACAACTTGGATCCGAAGTTGAAGATCCAAGCCTACATGATGTAGTATCAGCACTAGGAGGTCGCTTGACTGAACTTGAGCTTTTGGTACAAAAAATGAAAATGAAAATGGATGCTCAAAGTAATATCTACATGGCCTAATGGAGAAAGATAACGTATTAATATTTTTTTTTTATTTTATTATAGCTGCATTCGAAGATATTGTTACTCGTAATTTGATTGAGATTCGAAAATATGGGTTTGGCGATTCTTCTGTAGACAACTATATAATGGAATGGACAGCAACTCAATTTTGGACAATTGTGAAGCTTTTAGCAAAGAACAAAAGTGTAAGGGAGAGTTTTTTTTTCTTTGTCTTTCTCTTTTTATTTTTTTATTATTATTGTCATATTTACTTCATTTCGATACAGATTAACTACGATGAATTGAAATGGGGTTCTATATTTAACGGTAATGATGCGCCTTTGAAGGCAATGGAAAGAGCTGAGTTAATTGTTATTGTTCAAAAAGAAGGTACGATCAAGTATTTTATTTTATTTTATGATAAGGTTAATTTATAAAGCTTTATTTTCATTAGGTCGTCCAAATTCAATCCGACCAGGTAAACCTGTATATTATACCGTATTTAATCGACTTGTATCAGATGAGCTTTTCACAGCTTCCATGGAAGTTGAATCGAATATGGCATTAAAGAAGCAAACCGAAGATGCAGTTACAAAACTTGAAGATACCATAGAAAAACTATCTCAAATTAATTCACCTAGTCGTCCTCCAAAAGAAATTGAAGCTCGTATTCGCTTTTTGTTAAACAAAGTGAATGATAGTCAAAAATCTATCGAAGAATATGATAACAACATTAAAATAGCAAAGGAAACTATTTCTAAAGTTTGGGTCGATAACGATTTTTAATAATATTATATAGTACTAATTCTTTGTATATATTTTTTTATATAAACTTTAAAAGAATTAAAAAAATAACCTAATAGGAATTTACTTATTATTTTTATTATTTTTTTACGTAGTATATTGGGGGTTTTCTTTTTCTTTTTCTTTTTCTTTCTCTTTTCTTTAAAATAATAATAATCATAATACAATATGCCATCGTTAACTGAAAAATGGCGGCAGATTCAAACCGGTCCACCAGATGTAATAGATCAAACGGTTGAGTCACCAATTTCACCTCCCAAGTCTGCTAACAGCGAGATGGATAAGACAACATTGAAAGCATTTATGCTAGTAGAATCAAAGCCTTCCCCTGTCATAGATGTAGCTACTGAGGGGAGTATGAAGTCAAAAGTAAGCCAAAATGGGCAAGCCAGCACAGGTACAGATACGAATAACTCAATCGCTGATGAATTTCATAAAGATATTGATTTATTGGATACTTTTGATGAACATAATACATTTGAACAATATAAAGAGTTTCCAGCCTCATTTGAAAATTTGCCAATGGATTTGATATTTAGTTCCACAAATAACCTGAGTCTCTCTCTTAATAGAGTATCTTCAATTGGATTATCCTCTAGTAGTGAATTCCATGATAAATGGCCTGTTCCTGAAACAGTTGAAGAACTTTATAGAATATGTGAAAAGGAACAGTCTAAAGGTGATCTGAACTCACGTTTTGCATTATGTTTGCATTTAATGGAAAGTGCATGGAAAATGGATCCAAATAGTATTCTAGTTGTTTCTCCAGATGAAATTAAATTATCTGGTAGTAGTAGTAGTAGTAGTATGTTCGAAGATTTTAGATCGGGCTTATCCCTGTCTAGCGGTTCTCAAATATCGTACACGTTAAATGAGGCTATGATTAGAGAAGCAAGAAAATTATTGAAACAGCTAACTCATTCAGGCTATATAGCCTGTAAGGGAATAGAATCTGAAGCTCAGTATTTACTTGGTAATTGTTATGGTATGGGTGCATTTGGTTGGCCAATTAATCATAAGCGTGCATTTCAATGGTATTTTCATGCATCCAAAAATGGACATACTGAAGCTACATACCGTGCAGCAGTTTGCTACGAACTAGGTATCGGCATTGAGAAAGATGCATCTTGTGCAATTATGTTTTATCGTAAAGCAGCTCATTTAATGCATGTTCCTAGCATGTACAAGTTAGGCATTATATTGATGAGAGGATATTATGATCAGCCAGTTTCAAAACGTGAAGCAGTTATTTGGCTACAACGAGCTGCATATACAGCTATTGCACCTTTAGCACCTGGTGATGAATGTAATGCAACAACTGTTGGTAGTAATGGCGGTGTTGCTTTACCTCATGCATTACATGCACTTGCTATTATTCATTTGACAGGAGAATGCGAAAATACAAGTATAATATCAGATTCAAAGTATGCTATCAAACTGCTTCATAACGCTGCTAGATTAGGATATGCACCTAGTCAATATAAATTGGGTGAATGTTATGAAAGTGGAGTTCACTGTTCAGAAGATGAATCCCAATCTATTTACTGGTATGCATTAGCAGCACATCAAAATTATCCTGAAGCATGTTTAGCTTTGTCTGGATGGTATTTGACTGGCTCAATTAAAACGGACAGTCTTATGCAGTCGGATCAAGAGGCTTTTGTATGGGCATATAAGGCAGCCAAGCTTTCTAAAGGTATTCAATCAAAGTCATTAGTAGCCAAATCATATTATACTTTAGGTATTTATTATGAAAATGGCATTGGTGTATCCAAATCATTAAATATTGCTCATAAATGGTATAGAAAAGCTGCTCAATATGGTCATACAGATGCAATTAAAAATACTTTTGTCAACTAAACTTATCATCATAGATATACATAGATTCGTATTTTCTTTCCTTAAACTAAGCTATATAAGTTTAATATTGAAATAATAAATATACAAGAGACATTTTTATTCTTTAATTGATATTTTATTCATGATCCGTATAATACATATATTTGAATCATATGATTAGGATATTTTTGAGATTTGAATAGTTATATACATTTAAGAATAAATAACTACGAACAATATAAGTATATTACTTAGTCTAGTATTTAATAATTTGAAAAAAAAAAATAAAAAAAAATTCTAGATTTACATTTCACTAGGATTTGTATAACTAACATTTGGGTCTTAAAAGATATTGAAAGTGCTATATAAAAGTTTGTCAAAAGTTATTATGTCTAAAGAATATTGATACTGGTCTGTTCATTAAAACTTTTAGATAAAAACAAAGCCAACTGGATTTCTAACTTTTGAATACTATAAATGTTATTGGAAGAATAGTACCAAGACTATTTACAAGATAAAACTAAGCAAACTTCAATTTGATTATTCTTTATTTAATATTAAATAGGATAGAAGAAGAAATTCATTAATAAGTATTGTTCTATAGAATGATAATATGTTACATCTAATTAGAAGATATATCCAATCATATTTGTCGACGATCGCAGCTTTTATGTTGTTCATTCCAATATAATAATACTTACGATATAGTGTGAATTAGAAGGCAACAATTTATAGTTTCTTTATACTTCTGTTTGTATTACCATCAAATATAATTCATCAAAAATGATATGCCTTCTATTTTCAGAAGCTTCTGCATCCTATCATTAGTACTTTAAACAAAGGCAGAAGTAAATAAATATATATGTATATATGTATATAAACGAATAGTGAATAGTGTTTCTATTAGTAATTATCTTAATGCTACCATCACTGAAATAGAGACATTCTGTAGGTGAATAACTTTGCTACCATCCATAATAATTGGAATTCCTGGATTAGCCCCCCACTTCTCTATTTGCTCTTTCCCTTCCTTTTTTTTTTTTTTTTTTTTTTTTTTTTTTTCGTTTAACATTAGTCAGTTTAATATTAAATTTTAACTGCTATTATCTCTTTTCTTAGTCGAAAAAAAAAAGACCGGTCAATCACGGGTCATGATAATAAAGATAATTCTATATTTCATTCAAAATACTATTAATACGAATATGTACTGAGATTTCTTGAAACGTCTGTTCAGAATAATTATTATTTTAAATTTTTAATTTATTACTACTGTTATCATGAGACTTATAGTTCATTTCCTCACAATCCCGACTCGTACAGCTATATAACTGAGAGAAAGTATAAATTAATAAGTCCTTCTTTTTAACTTGCAAGTCTATTACTAATATCTAAAAATAAAAAAAAAAAAAAAAAATAGTGTACAAAAAAAAAAAAAAAAAAAAAAAAAAAAATCTGATGCTCAATTTTAATGATTAATATATTTCTTAATTGATATACTACATATAACTATTTGCCTATTTTCTTTTTTGTTTGATAGTTAATATGTGTTGTTGACAGTGTTTTATTATCTGTACCTAATGTAAATACATTAACAAAAAACATCAATTATTTTTCAGAAGATATTCTAATCTAAAGTTCTCCCTTTTTATTCCCCTTAAAAAAATAGTCAAAAATAAAACTTGCCTAAAATTTCCAATGCCATTTTACTAATTTGGCTTAAAATTCCAACGAAGTAAAGATCATTGCCATTTATTATTTGAACTACACGTGAAGTGATTCCTTTCCTCCGAGGCTTTTTTTTGGCATGATAATATGCTTATACTTTTTCTTGTCTTCATTTTTTTTCCTTTTTCTTTCTTTTTCATTTATCTTACATTTTACTCTCAAATGAATCAATATAAAGCATTTAATAGACATGATGTTCATAAATGGTTAATAAATATTCCTAACTATCATGAAAATTATCAAACAAATTCTTCTAATGAAATTGAAGAGTCAAGGTAAAGTATAATAGGCATTTCTGATTTAGAGAATATACAGATTCCCTAAAAAAAACAATAAGGGTAAAGGGCCATAAATAAAATTTAATAATTAATGTCTTTACATATTTAGTCTAACTAGAAAAGAAAGACCATTATCTTTATTGTCACTTAATTCAGAAGACAGTATTAGTTTAGATGATTTTATCAATGCTAATTATACACCTAGTATGGATGACGAAATAGACTTGCTATCTTTATCTTCGCTACATCTTGACGATAACAGTGAAGAATTTTGGAAAGTAGATAATGTAAATCATTTATTCCCTTTTCTCTCTTTTTTCCCTAGGAATTCAAAAATGTATATTTTTGGTTTCTTTATTAAATAGATCTTTAATCATTATATATCATCCCAATTGACTAAAACAAAAAATCAAAATGATTATCATACTACGCATCATATATCATCGTTTGACAGAGACTATAAACTGGTTTCTAATGGCACTAAAGATTTACATATTTTTGAGGAGGTAAAAAACAAGTGCTTTGGTTTTAACTTAAAATTAATCTATTTTCTATCTATTTTATGCAGTCAACTGGATATAGTTTTATAAACAAGTTGGATTCACTATCAATTTGTGGTACAATCACTTTTATGTTTAATTTACAAAATATGTGTTAATATATAATAATTAGATAATACTGAAGGGTTCAATGATAAAAACAGCATAAATTCTTACTTTACATCTTTAAACTACCAAGATACCGATTCTACTGTATCCACATCTACTTCATCAAGTAGTAGCTATTCTATGAAAAAAACAAATAAGCTTTCTTTATTACCTTATTTTCATACTTTTAGCACTAATAATTCGACCACGTCTATTGCCTCAGCACGTTTATCAGATAATTCTAATCAATATTCTTACCATAAGCGTTCATTGATTCCAAGCAATTCTGAAAATATACGATCCAAAAATAATACTATCTCAAACCTTCATGTAAACTCGAACTCTTTACCTAATACTCAACTTTCTGGCTCAGCAGATAGACATAAATTAACAATGACAACTGAATCACAAAATAGAAGATCGATATCATTCACAACTACACACACAAAAAGTAAAAGTGACTTACCTTTATCTACAGCAAACAAAATCCCTCAACCAATGAGACAAAAAGTAACTCGTATTTCTGTTTCTCCTACGAGAAGTACAACATCACTTGGATACTTATCTACTCATAGTTATTCTAAAAAACCATCATTACAATATTCATGTCGAGAGTCAAATACACCCACAAGGTCAAAGACCTCTATGGGAGCCTTAAAATCAGGAATACCAATATTGTCAAGAAGATAGTAATAAATTTATCTTTTGTACATGAAATAAATAATGCCTTTTTTTGTTGTTTTTTGTTTTTTTTTTGTCAAGTAAAGAATTCTTATAATTTAGTCAACTAGACGCTGATCATAGAGGCTACATAAACTTGCATAGTTTTAACTAAGAGAATATAGAATATTGTTATATTTGAGACACATGCAGTATGAGTTATATTGAAAACAAAAAGCCTTTTAAACATGCATATAGAAGTGATACAATACATTTTCTTAAATTTTTTTTATTGCATACAATCCATTTTTTTTTTTACAGCTTGGCGTTAAGATATAACATCCTGATGCATTATTATTATAATATATTTCAATATCAATAATAACTATTATACTTTTGTTCTTTAATTTGCTTTCTTTTTTCCTTGAAATTATCATATTTAATGACTTTATTTTACAAAATGCAATAGTAATGTAGTTTCTCCTTTGCATATAAAATTTTACGAAGGAAATGCCAACTTACCTCTTATAGAAATATAGACTGTTGTTTGCAACAAACAAGCATATACTTTATCTGATAAACATGATGAAATCGTAAACTTTTACTTATAAAAATAAAAAAAAAAGCTTATTTTATGCATTTTTTCATTTTATTTTATTTTATTTTAAAGAAGCTAACATACAAGTAATATTATGCGACTTCCGTCAGGTAAACGTGAAATTAAAATTACAAATTGACTGTTTTACTAACTGAAAATAAATAAATAGCTATTACCCTTTTAATAACTGTAATAGCCTTTATAGTTACTACTACTACTGCTAATATCCAATATAAAGTCATCTCGCTCATACCCAATAATGAGACTATTGCTGTTTTTATCGATGGGGATCTGTATCCTTTAATACCTGCTAGTAATATATCCAAATTACTTCATATAGGAAAAGCACCTGTAGCCATTTCGGGTTATAAATACGTTATTCTTAGCAAGAAAGATAATCATGTTGTTAAAGAAGAACCCTTTATTCGCGCTCCTGTTGAAATTAACACATTTAATGAGCACTTTGGAAGATCTTGGAATAAAAAAGTTCTCAACAAACTTCCCATAATTATGGATCCTCTTCCTATCATTCATCGTATTGATTCTGATCTCCATATTGACGGGCAAATTCCTACTATTCATATTACTGGTGATCAAACTGCTCTTAATAATATGCATTTTAAACGAAATGAAGATATTAAAATTAGTATGAATATGGTATACATCAGGTAATTATTGATTTTTTCTTTTCAATTATTTTTTTTTTGATATGATATACCTTATTAACATTATATAAATATATTTGTATATAAAGTCTTGATAATATAGAATTTTTCGAAAACATCACTTTCTCTATTTCTGGCCAAAGTACTCGACGATCATCTAAAGTTTCATATAAATTTACGCTTCCAAAGAAGCATGATCTCTATGGGTACCGCCGTTTTAAGTTAAGAGCCATGTCTACTGATACATCCTATATGAGAGAAGAAATAGCCCACAAGGTTACTGAGTCCATTGGTCTTCCTTCCTCCAAATTTAGCTATGTTCGTCTTTATGTTAATGATATTCCTCTTGGTCTCTTTGGTCTTGTTGAAAATTTTAAGAACCCATGGGTCCGTAATGAATTTTCAAATGGTAGTAAAAAATTCAAACAAGGTAGCTTTTATATTGCTGATCTTAATGGTGGTAGAGGCATAACTCCAGATTCCTTACAAGAAGAAAAGCTTAGGAAAAGGCCTACAAAATCAGTTGAATATCCATTTTCGCCCATACATTATGAAACAATATATAAAAAAGGATTCAGTCATTATAATACTGTTGATAAATATACTGATATTCATGAAAATGCTGATATTGAAGATACTCCAGAATTGCATCGTGGTCCTCGAGAAGTTAGAGGCAACATGTCTGATTTGTCTTACATCGGATCTAATCTTGCTCTTTATAGTGAGTATTATTCTCTTAAAGAGAAGCCCTCTAGTGGTAAAGCAAATTATGCTCGTATCATGGAATTGGCCAAGTTTATTTCTGAACAACCTAACAATACTTTCGCTGATGATTCTGTTGTTCCTCTTTGGCAAGAAAAATTAGACACAGATAGTGTTTTGCGTAGTCTAGCTTTTGAGCTTGTTATGTCAAATGCCGATGGTTATTTAACTATGGGTAATAACTATATATTATATGAAGATCTTGAAAATAATCGACTGATTATGTCTGAGCAAGACTTGGATCTAACTATGGTAATAGTCAAATATTGATTGCTTATTATAATTATTTATACATTTCTTTATTTTTTTTCCTTTTTTAGGGTAAAACAATATTTAATGCTACTCTAGTAAATGGCGCTAATTGGACAGCATTTCCTGGTTTTACTGTCAAACCTTTAAGCTCTCGTATGTACCATGTCCCTCAATTCAGAGAAGAACTAAATAGCTTAATTCTCAAGTATACGAAAAAAATTATGAATCCTAATATTTTGTTCCCTTTTATTGATCAACTTTATGATATGCTTAAGGAAGATGTGGCTTGGGATAAAACTCTACCTCGTGTTCTTCCTGAAATCCCTTTTGGAAATGGTGGGCTACGTAACCGTAGAAATACCTCTTTTGACACTGCTGTAAATGGTCATACTGGTGATCCACAAAGTTTAGGCTTAAAAGAATGGGTTTCTCTTCGAAGCTCTAATCTTTTGAAATACTATAATGAAAGTTTATAAACATTTGTTCCTTTTCTTTCCTTTTTTTTTCTAAGAGGAAAATCTACACAATATAAGAAATATAAAAACATACTACAGATTATAACATTAATAAACAATGATATGAATAGAATTTTAATGTTTAAAAAAAAATCAATCTAATAGTAAAAGTAATGTTACGTTTCATTTCACTTCTATCAAAGGCAAGTAAACACAAAGTTAATATTTATTATCCTGGAAAGCATAAGGTTAATAACTATAGACTTTAATATTATGATCTATTCTATATCGATATATAAGAAACAATATTTGTAAAAGGTAAATTATTTTCCTATTTCGTCAATATCAGAATTAAAGAATACTTCAATGATAGTATTTATTTATTTTTATACTTTTGAAAGCAAATCAATACAGTACACACATAAATAGAAATTTAAATAGTTATTATAATAACTCTATACATATTCAGCAATAACGGTAGCTCTTAAAATAGCTTTTTTTGTATGACAGACTATTAATTAGCTTCTTTGCAAGTAGAACATTATTTTTTTCAAGTTTATTGTAGAGTCTAAGGAAATACACACACACAAAAAAAAAGAATACTATTTGTAAAGTATAATATATGAATTTTTAAGAGTTAAACTTTAAACTAGACTTTATAATTACTAACTAGCTAGATATTGATTTTATTATTATCAAGTGTATTATTAAATGTCAATATGTATATATACGTTTTATATAGATCTATACCAACTTTTAGCTATTCTATGCTTTGTTCACTAATAAAACGATGTAGCCTGAACTTGAATAGGCTTATCAAGTTTAAATGGATGAGCCTCAGTATTAAATACATATTCATTCAGAGAAATGTAACTAGGATCATTAAAAATTAAATAGAGATACTTCAATGTTTCTGCAAAGAAATAGCTATATTTTAAATGAAAGTTTTGAATTACGAAACTTACGAAAATGCGCATATAATATTTCATTGCATTATTATACCTTTCTTCAAAGTCTAAAGGCTTAACATCTACTATGTTCATGACATTTCCTATACGTGTATAGCCAGATGATGTCTTGCAATATTTTTCAATTGCCTCAAAAATGGTCCATGCTTTATCCTAATTTATATTTATTCAATACAATTTTAGATGAAAATTTAGACATGAAGAAATAGTTACATGCCTGATATATTTTATCACCAGTAAGACGATAAAAATAAAATAAACTTTCAATGGTTTCTGTATTACATGAAATAAATTATCAGTATGTAACTAATTGTAAATACTATCCAAACTCTATAATACCTGGTCTTAAATCATACTTTGCGTCTTGGGCAAAGAATCCTGTTTCAAGTACTGATTTTTGCATATCTTCGGGATAGAAGTCCATATTTTCAGTTTTATCTATCCAAACCCATGTTTCAGGGGCAATCCCCGTTGGAGTATTAACCCAAACATTATAGCATGATTGCATTAGTTCTTTTGAAAATTTTTCAATAGTACTATTATTCAAATAACGAGCACCTAATAGTAGATTACTAGGTATAAAACATATCTATAATATAGAAATCAGTACAACATATTATTTGCTGTATTTTCATATATGTATATTATATTACTAGCTCCCCTGAATGAAATGATTTATATAAATTTTGAAATTCTGCAAGATATACATTTCCATTTTGTGTCTCTGAACGCAAATAGCGTTGCATACTATCCACGGCTGTAAGCCACATATTTAATTGAATTTGCTCATTTCCTCCCATCAATATATTGGTCTTTAAGAGGTATTCATAATAACTATCTGCACCTCCAGAAATAGTTATATAAGCTATCGTATAATACAACACGGAAAAGTGAGTAATTTGTTATTGAATATCGTTTTGCTAATTTTGATATATATATAAAGATGAGAGAAAAAACCTACAGCTTTGTGGTGTAAAACTTTGTAAACTCCAAATCATTGGATATAGACCAGGGATAGTAGAAGGCACTTGCGATATTTTATCAATAATATGATTGCCTGTAAGACTATATTGATCGATACCGGTCAATTGACTTAAACGTACAAGTTCCAATTGAAGCGAACCAAATTCAGCTAAAATAATTACATCATTCTCGACAACTTGACCTCTAGTTAATAATAATAATAAAAACTGGTTATAATAATCAAAGGAAATATGTTAATTTTGTTTTATCCTTACACAGAAACATTAACAAAAGCAGCTGGCATACGATTCGGTGTATTAAACGCTGGCATGATAACAACATCTGCTAATTCTTTTGCTTTCTCCAAGAGTAATGGATCATGACGTAAATCATAAGCAGATAAAAGTCCACCTAAATATCGAATATTAGTTTCAAAGGTTTTTGAAGGTTGTTGAGTATTTGTCCAATTCACTTGTTTAATATGTTGTAATGCTCGCTGATATTCGTCTTCGAGATCCATAATAATCATTGTATCAAGAGCATCAAAAATAGATGCTACATTATAAATAGAATATTTAATAATGCTTGAATATAGGATCAATAATAATAAGAATATATATAATATACCTCCCCAACCGTTTCTATAGATAAAATATAAATGATTTATAATATGTATACATGTTTGTATATTAACAGAATAATTTTATTTGTATCATCACCTTGAGTCCGTGTTACCATTTGTAATAGGCTGCAATTCATCATGACCATATGCATAGGCTGAATAGCCTTGCCATGCGTGTATAAAGGCATTTTTTATCTTTTCAGCTCGAAAGGTATTACTCTCTGTTGAATTAGTGTCAATGGCATATATTTGATTTAGACAACAAATGCCTATAAAAGTAACCTGCCCAACTATATAATGCATTAATAAATACAAAATAGTAAAGAAGAAAGAATAAGGATTAATTTATTATGTTGGATATAAATATATATGCAAACGTAAAGTACATATTTCACACTACATATTGGTTTTTAACTCTAAGTTTGCGGGCTTTTTTTTTCTTTTGAGGATCGTATATTTCTCTATTTACGTTTTATAATTGAAGTATTGGCTCAAGAGCCAAGCATCTATCAAAAAACAAATAAGAATGCCTTATCCAATTGACACATTCATTAAATTGAAACCTTCTTAGCCGGCTCAATAATTCTGATAGCCAAATTACTATCAATTGTCAAACAATCTCTTCTTATACCATCCATGACTTTTGATCAGAACAACTCAATAGGGTTTAAAAGCGGTGAGTAAGGGAGCAAGTATGTGGCTTTATAGCCACGATTTTCATACAAATTTTGGACTCTATCCACTTTATGAATAGAAGCGTTGTCTATAACATTACTCAAGAATACAAGGCAATGCTCACTATGTGTACTGACTCTAGTGTTTACCCTGACGTCTCCCACTTTACCATTTCTTCTCTTTCTTTTTTTTCGAATGAGCAGCTTTCTTTTGAAACAGCCTTCGGTTTACACAAGGTTAAATCAATTACCCCCCCTTTTCGCAGATAACACCAATTATAGTCACAGTAGTACCTCTATTCGAAGGAAGCAGTGTCTTTGCTGGTGTTCCTCACTTTAATCAGCCAATAATTCTACGAGTATGCATATTGAAACCTGCCTTGTTCATTGATTAAAACACACCTATTTTTCTAATCCATAATTCTACCTGCTTTCCATTATAGAACTCTTCTTTTGTAGAGATTAAGATTGCTATAAGCTACGTTTGCAGTTACAATTTGTTCCATCCTTTTGAATGTTAATGATGCGTGCTAGACTAGATATTTATGAAGACCGGAAAGAGGAATCAGTTTAATTTTGGGAAAAGCTTGAAGTAATGATTCCCTTGTTTGCCAAAGGATAGCTTCTAGATTTTATCCATAAATAGTGAAGAGAAAGTTGATATATTGTGGTTCGAGCTTCAAATGCCACTTGATTCAAGGCTTTATTAAACCAGACAAACATTTCTCTTCATCATCTCTATAAAGCTTCACATACTTCTGAGCTGCTCTCTCAACGACACCAACCATTATTTCAGCTTTTCTTGCTGAAAGACATCCCTTAATGACAGCAAAATCAAGGATCTCTTATGTTTGCTCTGGATTATGAGATTTATAAAATCCTCAGAACCTTGGAGATAGACACACTTTAACAGGTGATAGTTTTGAGCTGCTATCATTCTTTTCTTTAGCATGTGACTCTGATATTTCACTACTTGTAGAAATATTTTGCCGAAAGCATTTATAGCTACTTAAATCTATAAGTTCCTTAATGTTGGGTACGCTACTTTCTTGTTTATTTATGACTGTCCCCAATCGTGCCATTTCAAATTGACAGCGTTGTATAAGCTATTTTGGACTGTTTCAATTTCTATGAGACCAGACTCTGGAATCTCATCCATAACATTAAAACAACGCATGTACTTATCTAGTACGTTATAAGTAGACATCTTGCAGTAATATTAAAAGTATTAAATAAGAAACAGGAGTATCTGCAAAATAGAGCTTGAATTTTGTTGAATAAAAATGATATTTTATATACTTGATTAAATAAATATCTCATTATAAATATATATAAATGCAAGGTATGGTCTTTGTTTAGCAGATTTATGTTAGAAAAGAGAGTTTATTATAGAGATATATGATTTACATTTTATATTTAATATTTTCTAAAGCTAGTTTATGGCAATTTTTGATCGAAAACCCATACAAATATATAAAGTTATTTATAAATTAAAATAAATACAATAATATAATAATATGTATATACATTTATTCATTTATTTTTTTTTTTCGAAGTATCTTACAAATACATTTATTCTAATGGATCCCCCCATTGATTTGTCCTTAAAATACTACGTCTTTGTAAAGCTTCTTCCTCTCTTGTTCGTGGTATTTCTTCTTGATTTCTTTCAAAATCGGAATCTTCACGAAGTTTTCTTGCTCTATCAGCTCTTGCTTTTTCAATATCTTCATTACTAATATGATTATTTTTAGCTTCCATTCGAATCCTTGCCCATGTATTGTTTGGTAAGTTCACCTGTCGAATTTTATCCCAAGTACTTAACTGCTGCTGTTGTTGTTGCTGTTGCTGTTGCTGTTGTTGTTGTTGCTGTTGTTGTTGTCTATTTTTAAATTGAGACCGAGAAAGAGGATCTACTTCATCAGAAATATCTATTTCTCCATTATTGAATGATGTTTTATTATCTCCCCAAGCTAGGTTAAACAGTATAAATATATACTATATATATTTTTTATACTATAATATCTCTAGCTTCTTTTTACCTGCATCCCCATTTGTGTTTTCAGCTAAATCAGGTGAGAATTGATCTTCGGTATCTCTTATATTATGTAACGCCTGATGTGATGCTCGTTGGGGTTGAATAGCATTTGGGTTTCCATGATTAATTTGACTTCCTCTTATTGCCTCTGCCCTTTACCTTTTAATTAGCTTTTTTTTTGTTATTACTAACGTACATATAATTTTAATACATACCTTACTTCTCGAATAATTTGATGTACACGTTGAGGATTTGGTAAACTATTAATAGTCTTAACTCCAGATAAAACACCGGATATTGTGCCTATTTGATAGCCCATAAAGAAACCACCACCAGTAACAACAAGCATTTGAATTGGGTTACATCTTCTTTTCTTGGCTAAAAAAAAAAGGAAAAAGAAAAGAAAAGAAAATCAGTTCTGTTTTAAAGCGAAATTAGAAAGTGTTGGTTTTCACCTAGCAGAAATGCTGTAGAAGCGCCAAGTAAGGCACCACTATATGCTAAGATTCAAAGTTACATTATTAATTAATTTTATTAAATTACATTGTTTGCCTTTATTGAATTACTATGAGTTTGAAGTTGTTCACGAGCTGTTTCTATAGTTTTTATTTCTTGATTCGTAAAATTGTGTTCTTTTAATTTTTCATATACTCGTGCATATGTATCGTCGTTAATAGCTGCCATTGATGAATAATTGTAAAATAAATAAAAAGAAAACACTATTATTATTCTCCACACACCTTGTATTTATAATATGACATATTAAAATTTAATCCCCGTGAATACTGCTACTCTGGAGAAGAAATTTTATCATCATCAACAACATCTACGTACAGTATATTGTAAGACAATTGTTAACTAGCATTCACTGAGAAACTAACTTGTAAATATTAACTAAAGGAAGGAATATATTGAGCACATAAATAATCTCTAGTTAAATATGGAGCAGTATTCCTGATAATGTGTATTTTTTTAGTGTAACAACTATCTTTGCATACTGGCTAAAGCCTATTCACACGACATATAGATATTGAATTTTTTACTATTCTTTTTATATGTATATATATATATATATATTTATTCAATTATATCAAATAAAGCTAAGGAAAGGGTTCAAAAGATTTCTAATCATATGATGAATACAAACAATGAAATGGACGGAGCTTTAGAGAAATCTGAATGGGAGGTATATAGTATATTATTATTATATTATTATCATTACATCAATCCTTACCAAATAAACAATATTAAGAAGGGAATTCTCGATTTAAGAAAAAGACAGACACAAAATTGGACCGCAGATCTACATGATAGAGGTTATATTAAACAAAAAGGCTAGCCGGTAAATTATGGGTTCGTGAACGCATTGAAGCTTTTGTCAATAAAGATAGTTTCGTTGAAATAGGAAGTATAGCAAGCAATACTAAATATAAAGGAGATGGAACTATAATTAGCTACACTCCGGCGAGGGTAGAAAAACTAGCTAAAAGAGATGCTATTGTGGTTGTAGATGATTTTACTATTCGTGGTGGACATGCTGATAGCGCTGTCTGGGGAAAAGCAGTAAGTCTCTTGAGCTATATATATATATATATATATATATATATAATATTATATAGTCTTTTTTTTTCTTTCATTTAATACTACTTTATCATAACTTTATACATATCAATTAGCTCATAAATTAAGGATTCCTATTGTACGTATATCATGCTTAGGTGATATACAGCAAATTATTAAATTTGATAAAAAGCCCCCCTGATACTATTATAGGTTCGACTGATTGATGGTAGTAGTGGCGAAGGGTCTATAACATTGTTGCTAGAAAAGGGAGCAACTAATCTACCACCCTTATATGGCATGCATGATATGATTGCAAGTTTATCAGAAATTCCTGTTGTTGCTGCAGCTCTTGGTCCTACTGTTGGACTTGGAGCAGCTAGAGCAACGCTTACGCATTTCTCAATTATATCTGCAGACATTGGCTCTCTCTTTGCAGTTGGGCATCCAATTGTAGCTAATGTAGCATTTGAAATTGTTTCAAAAAAGAAAAAAAAGAACTTGGTGGTATTCTTGTACATATTACTAATGGTACATTCGATAATTTTGCTTCCTCAGAACAAGAGTGTTTCAAACAGATACTATGTTTTCTAAGTTGTATGCCATCTAATACAAATGAGCTACTGACTCGCTCTATTACAGAGGGTTCTTTAGACCGATGTGACGATGACTTATTGTCGATTATACCTAAACGTCGACAACGCATGTATCAAGTACGTGATATCATTATACGTGTCGTTGACAAAGGTTCATGGTTTGAAATTGGTCCTCGTTGGGGGGAGATGGCGCAGTATGTGGTTTGGCTCGCTTGAATGGTCATGTGGTGGGCATCATTACATTTGATTGTATTTTAAAAGGAACAGTTATTTCTGCTTCTAGCTGTCATAAGTTTAGACGTCATATGGATTTATGTAATACCTTTGGTATCCCAATTATTAATTTAGCTGATCATGCAGAATTTGCCGTTGGTACTGTAGCATAAAAGGAAGCGTAAGAGGTATTTAATATGTAAACTACAGTGTACAATTTTATACATATTGTTATAACATATATATATATATATATAGAACTATTCGCTAAGGTGCTACATTAACTGCAGGCGCAACATTTGTAGATAATCGTATTCCTAATATGCGAGCTGTGTGGCCGAGTGGTAATTGGAGAAGTATACCATTAGAATGTGGTATTTACGCTGCTTACCGTCGAGAACTTGATGCAGCAGAAGAAAAACGCAATGAGTTATATGAAAAATGAATGTCATAGTTTGAAGAAATTCGATCCCTTTTGCGTACAGCTGAATTGTTTGATATATCTGAAATCATTGATCCTTGAGATACGAGACCCTTATTATGCCACTGGGTTAAAATAATGTATGATAATGTACTGCCTCAAAGACTTGAAAAAAAAAAACAAAATTTATGGCCCTCGTATACTTTATTGACCTTGATTTTATGTAATTATTTTCTATTTAAAAGATATTCGCTACCTATAAGTATGATGAATTTTGTTATGCATACTTTATGAGAAATGCATTGGTTAGTATTTTAGATGATAAGTTATATAACTATATATACACATATATATATATATATATATGTTCATGAAATAAGACTGATTAATTATGCTATATCCAACAAATAAATAAGTTAAAAAATAAAATGATTCACTACTACTTGTCTATATGCATGTCATATGATGGCTTTTATTCAAACCAGTAAAACAAGTATATTTTCAAATAGAACCCTAAAATATGTTATATTCACGTTGAAAGAAAAAAGAAAAAAGAAAAATATACTTTTATTATGTGGTGTGTCACCACGTGTCAATAGATAAAAAGTCATTTTATAAGTAATTTTTAATGAAACATTGAAAACACGAAAATGATATTATTTTGGGTAGTGTAAACAATACAGTAACTACTTGTTTCAATATCCGCAGAAACGAGTAGATTTCTTTAATATAGCAGCCAAGTATAGATTATTATACGTATAAGCTTTCAGATATATACATATATATTTATGTGTGTGTGTTTGTGTGTGTGCGAGTGTGTGTGTGTACTTAAAATATTATACTTATATTTATTAAAAGACTTACTGTCTTTTGTTATTTGGCGGGGAATTTTATCAGCAATTGTATGACAAAAAAAAAAAAAAAAAAAAAAAAAAAAAGAAAAAAAAAAGAAACTCCTTTCCTCCCCCCAAATTAATGGTAAAGCCTATATAGTGAGCTCATTGGTCATCCCTCCTTTTAACCTACAAATCATATTTTTTCTTTCTTTTTTCAGTCTATTTTCACCCTTTTCTTTTATTATCTCTTCTAAGACTTTCTCCCCTTTTATAAATATATATTTTTTTTTCAAAAAAAAAAAAAACTAGAATAATAGACAGAGAAAAGGTAAGAGGTGTTTTTTTTTGACTCTTTATCTTTGCATTTTAATAATAGAAAAAGATATTAGTGAAGAAAAAAGAAGTATAAACAAAAGCGCAAAAAAAAAAGTAAATGGCAACTTCAGAATCTAATGAGACTGTTACAACAGACAGCAAGAGCAAAAACAATGTTAATAATAAAGAGACTGTAAAACCAGCAACTCCTCAAAATGCATCAACTATTCCTGAAAGTGCTCCAACTTCACCGTCTTATCCTCCTTTCAATACTGCTTATATAGACCCAGTTCAATTTGCAGCAGCCGCGGCAGCAGCAGCTAATGGATATGATGTTTCTGATTCTGTTAATTATGCTGCAACATATGTTTACCCACTTAGTCCACAGTTCTCGGTTCAATATTATCCTGATTACTCGAATGGATATCAAAGCTATCCTGGTTCACCTTCGTTACATCCTCAATCACCTACTATCAATCCAACTAGTCCACCTTTTAGTCCTACAACCGGATACCATCAATATCCACACAATATAGCTGCTCTATCACCTCCTACGCATGCATATGTTCTTCCTTCCCATCATCACACAACTCAACCTTATCCTCCACTTCATATTTCATCACCTGTATTAACTAGCACAAATTCTATACCAGGTTCTCCTCCTCATCAGTATCTTCCTGGACCTTATATCATTCAAACTACTACAACAGCTCCTACAGATAATCGAAACAATTATTATCATAAGCGAAACTATCAACATTATATACATCCAGAACAACAGTCGGTCGATTCTGATTTAAATTCCTTTCATACCCATAACATTTATGTACGTGGATTATCTGCATCAACTACAGATGAATCATTTTTGGAAATGTGCCAAGTGTAGGTTCCTTATTTTGGAACATGCCATAACAAATATCCTAAATTATTTTTATTTATTTATTTATTTTTCCTTTTATAATTGTTAGATATGGTAAAATTGCTTCATCAAAAGCAATTATCGATCAAAAGACAGGTGAATGCAAAGGTTACGGTTTTGCAATGTTTGAAAATGAACATGAATGTGAAGAAGCTATTGAAGGTTTAAATAAAGCAGGACTCCAAGCTTCTTTTGCGAGAGTTGGCCAGGTAAAAACACACACACACACACACACACACGGTATCTTTAATTTTATTTATACTGATTTTATTCTATGTATTATTTAGGAGTCATTCAGTTCTAAGCTTAAAAATCTTCAAGATGAGAGTTCAACCAATATTTATATTTCTAATTTACCTTTGGATATGACAGAGCAAGTAAAGTAGCACTTTATTAATTATATACAATAAGAGAAAAATGGAGTTTACAGCGGAGCTAGTTTAAATTAATGTTATGAATTTTGTTTGTTTAGAAACTTGAAGAGTTATTTGAACCTTATCAAACTGTCTCGAATCGTATCTTAAGGGATCCTCAAACTGGTTTGAGTAGAGGTGTTGGATTTGCTAGGTAAGGAGAATAGTAATAATATTATACTAATAAAAATATATTGGAATGTAATTTTTTTTTTTTTTTGTTTTTTTTAAAAAAAAACCATTTTGTGCTGCAGACTCACAGATCGTGAAGCTGCTTCTGCTGTCATAGAAAAATTCAATGGACAAACAATTGAAGGGTCTTCTGCACCATTACAAGTACGTTTTGCCGATTCACCTGCACAAAAAAAGTTAAAGAATCAAACAGCACGTAGAAGAATGGTTAGGCCTCATGAATATCAATCCATGGCAGCCACTTTTGCAATTAGACCTATAATGCCTATTACACCAGAAACTATGCTAGGTATTGCTCCTGCTAATTCAATGCATCATCCATATTATCAATCACAGTAAGCCTTTATTATTAGCCTAGAATATCTTTCTTGTTTTTAATCTGTATAAAATAGATTTGCTGCTACTCATTTGGTACCAAGATCAGTTGTGAACAAACAACAGGACGATGATAATAATTTAGTAAATGATATGGGAAAAAAGCTAAAGATCAATGATAATGGGTCACTATAGTCAACCAGAAAAAAAGAAAAGAAAACTATATTGTAAAAAAAATATAGTAAAATAATTGTTACCGATACATTAATACTACTAATAATAAAAAAGATTGTACACATCACAATTTATTTATTTATTCTCATTAAAAGCATTTCTATACTTTGCGGGTGCATCATCATCATTAAAGTCTTCTTTAGCCCAAAAAGGCAGTTCTGTTTCATATTCCCATCCATTAGCTGCATATCGCCAAGCATGTAAAAATATACATAACTGATCATAATTCTTCCCCAAAATTAATGATGCGCTACACTCTGAACATCTTGTGTCGTCTAAAATTATGTCCTCATTGGAGGCTTTAGGTGCTGTTGTAGTGGGGTTTTCATTTTCTGGATCAAACCATTCTTCCATAGGGGAATATTCAAACAATTTATCAACTAACATTCTAGCATCTTTCTCTGCCATTCTTTCACCAGGTCGTATCCATGGTGACCAAGATGTTCCGTTACCATACAAAGGATCATTTGAAATTGGGTATCCCAAGTAACGGAGATGAACTCGAATTTGATGTGTACGACCTGTCAATGGCTTACAACGCACAACACTAGTCTTTCCGTTGTAACTAAGGCGTTCAAATTTTGTAACTGAAGGCTTTCCATCATTATGAACATAATTAACTGACATTTTATGTGATATACATTTTATAGGTGCTTCACAAATTATTTCTCCACTACAATAAACAGATAAATTATATCATAACAAACATATTAATATATTCTTAATTACTTACTCAGGGAATTTACCGTCTACTCTACACACATATTCTTTTCTAATTAAGCCTCCAGACATTTCTCTTTCAATCCTTTGGGCACGAGCTGAATTCTTTGCAATCAACATAAGTCCAGATGTAGGTAAATCAAGCCGATTAGCCGCTATATGTATAGGAACGGATAAATAAATAATTCATTTTTAATCTTTACACTTACGATAAAGTTTAGCGATATTGCGCTCTTTTTTCAAGACATGAACAATTGAGTTATGTCGATATCGTCCAGCTGGATGAACAGGAATGCCTCCAGGCTTATCAACAACCATTAAATCATCATCCTCATAAACTATCTTGATTGCTTCGTCAGTACAAGGTGGTTCATGTCGATGAATCTTATGACCAATTACATCTCCATTCTTAATAAGTGTATCCACTGTGACAGGTTTGTTGTTGATAGTTAATAATTCTCTCTCAATAGCATACCGCTATTTAATAATGTAATTAGTCATCTATATTATAAATAATAATAATAATAATATATTATGTATTACATAGTAATCTTCACTGCGATCTCTAAATTCGGATGAAAAAACATCAAGAATAGTACGACCAAACCATCGGCCTTTAGCAAATGATTTATATTCAAAGTAATAAGGCTTCACTTTGCGCAATCCTATTTTATATACATGGTTAATTGTCAAACAGGCCCTCGTATATACAAATGATCTAGGTACCATCTTCAAAATAATAATTAGCAGTATGCATATCATCTACATCTCTAAAATCGTCACTTTTTCTTCTACGAAGCTTTTTATCGGATGCTTCTTTATTCTTAGCATTTCGGTAATGAGGATTTTCTTCAATTAAGCGACGCTTTCTTTCCTCTTTTTCTTTATTTGTTTCCTTTTTCTTTTCCTTTCTTTTCTTAGGCAACTATTATAAAAAAACAGTTATATAAAACAACAATTAGATAGATCTTGAGCATTTTTACAAGATCCATACCTGATTAATAACCCCCTCGTCATTCTTTAGTTCTAAGATGGAATTTTGCTCTGTCAAAGTCATTTTATTAATAAACACAAAAAAGGAAAAAATTAACACAATATAAAACTTGAGTTAAAATAACCCAAAACAAAGCCACAAATGACTTTAAGGGTTACATAATTTTTTATTATTAGTTCGAACAACATAGAAAATAATCAATACTCAACATAAACTAGAAATTAACATACAAGAGAAATTTTATTTTTTACGATCATGGATGATTAATAAGAGTAAAATAAAATTTGCTGACAATTGATGCATTTAGAAAACAAGAGCAGCACCCTTAGTCTTCTTGTCACCACCCAATTCGAAGTGCTTGCATCTCTTGATGGCAAGTTGCATCTTATACTTGCAAACTATAAACAATATTCATTAGTATATAACTTTTAATAAGCTATAAAATTATTAATACTTTACCGGTACATTCAAGACGAAGGACAATCTTCTTAGTAGTCTTAGCCTTCTTGTGGAAAACGGGCTTAGTTTGACCACCATAACCGGATTGCTTACGATCGTAACGTCTCTTACCTTGGGCGAAGAGAGAAGCCTTACCAGCCTTGTATTGAGTAACCTTGTGGGGAGTGTGCTTTCTACACTTGGCACCCTTACAGAAAGTATTACGGGTCTTGGGAATGTTGACCTAGTAGTGCATAATAAATTTTAGTTTATCATATTTAACAAGATTGTCGTTCCATCCATCCATCCATCCATCCATCCATAGTTTATCTCTTTTTTTTTAAAAAAAATCTATTCATCTATTTTATCTCTCCAAATTGATTTATCATTATCTGCTATATTAGGCTGCTACATACCATTGTTAAATGAGAGAGGGGGTATACAATAATTCACTCCAATTACCCAATATCTATTGTCTCGTCGCTCTCTCTATCTTTCTTTCGTCCAAAAATTTAAACCCAGCAAAGTTTTTAACCTTCATCATAGCCTCTAGTAACGAAGACATGTAGTTTATAAAGGTTTATTACATGCTTGTTTACATATTACTAATTCATATTATTAGTCTAATTACTATGTGAAACAATAGTTATAGATACTCTATATCGTATGCATATAGTTTAGATAGACAAAAAACTAAAAACATGCGACGAACGTTTATCAGCTGCTGCAAAGAATGAATTCTAATGAATCTATTATACTCTCCTTTAAATGAATTATCATGTCTGCTGTTTTAAACTAGTACATAAAATACCTTTCTAATAAAGAGGCACACTATATCGATTCATTCATAGTGATGATATACGCAGCTGAATTTCATGAAATGCCTATTTTTTCCCTCTTTCTATACCGCGTCAGTCACAGAAAAATTCGCGTACTTTAATTTACTATTTTTTTTTTTTTCCTACAGACTTTTTCTTCATTGTAAATACTTCTTGATCTTATACATTTATACCTTTTTTTGAATAAGCGCTTAATTGAATAGTTTTTATACAAAATAAACAAATATAGCTATATAATCTTATTAATACTCAGAGTTGAATCATAAAAGAACAACTACATTAAAAAAAAGATCCCCATGACAACGTTAACAGTACAGTTACGTGCCTTACTTAATCAAGTATGTGAGCAGAGAGTATCAACTTCAACAGGATCAGCTATAAATTTGCAAGAAACTTTGAATGATAAAAAAGAATTGGTTGCTAAATTATTAGATAACCCACCTAAAATAAATGAGCATCGTAATTCGATCAAAGCAGGTGAGCTTTGTGACATGCTAACATGAACAAACTTTAAAATTAACTTTATACACATTAGGCAAAGCTTTTATTAATGGGAAGGAGTTCAAGATTAATGAAGACTTTATTAAAGAAGCAATTTTTTTATCTGATCAATTAAATATTGAAGAGTATGAAGCTTCTCGATTACTACTTGAAGGTATTAGCCGAGCTTCTACCATGAATTTAGCAGTTTTAGATGCTGCTGTTTATTTATATCATGAAGAAAGAGGTTATATCTTATCCATTTTGAATATCATTCTGGAGAGTGCAAAGGACCAAAAACTTGATCCTAAAATACAATCTGTCTTCACCCAGTTTATGGCTAATATTATCAAGGAACAACCTTCATCAAACTCCTTTGTTTCGAAAATATTAAAATCAATTAAGGATATAGCTGGAATGATTAGTTCTCTTTCAAAAACAGGCTCTTTGCCAGTAACTCCATCTAGCACGAATACAACAGCAAACTCAAGTCAACAGCAGCAACAGACAACTTCACTATTTCAAAGCTTCCAAAAACCACAACTACAGCAACAACAGCAACAACAGCAGCAAACTAGCTTGCCCAACAATGAACCAAAACTTGATTCAAGAACAACTACTCTACGTATTGATCGTTTGATTGATGAACGTATTCATTTAGTTCAGATATTATATCATGTTGTATCACTATACTTTTTGCCTGAAGATGACTTGATTAGTCTTTTAAAGCATATACAATCAATTAACCTTTCTGATGCTACTTGCCCCTATTTATTGACTGCCCTTTTGGCTGCTCTTTCTGTAAAATCAAAAGAACTTCCAGAGAACAATTTCACAAAAAATGAAGCATATCTTAAAAAAATAAATGAACAAATTCTTAACAAGTCTTGGAAAGTGAACAGTTTACAAGTCTCTGCTCAAATTCAATGGGCACTTTCTATATCTATTCTTACTAAAATTAATTCATCAACTAAAATAACTGTCCCATTAGAACAAAGCGCCATAATTAATGTTGTTGAATCAGTCATGAAGCAGGGTGTTTTTGGATTTATGAATAGCTATCTTTTGTATTTTAAACAAACTAATATGGACAAAGATAAAAAACCTACAATCCAAAATGCAGATATTGATGACTCAGCTATGGCCATTGATGGTTTGATTGTTGATCCAAATGATTATACAAAGTTTGATGTAGGAATTTACTCTGATTTTCAAAAATATGTAATCTACGAGTTGGAGAATTTGGCTGAATTATTTATCTTTAACATGTCAAATGTATTTAGCAATCTCAAAAACTTGACTTCAGATGAATTAGCTCAAGTATCAGGAGTGGTTGATGGAAGCCATCGAAACGGTTTAGAGCAGTTCTTAACATTACTTGCTAGCATTTATAGGAACCGTTTAAATAGCGGCTTAAAATATTGGGATCACAGTAACTCATTGTCTACTTTTGTTGCATGGCTATTGGACTTTAAATTACCTTATGCTCTTGCAGCTACATTTGATTTTTTAGGCTCTATTTCCACAGGTGAAAAGTGTGCCCTTTATGCTCACAATACTTTGAAGATAGGTATTTCAGTATTAGATATATCTTCTAGTCACTTGTTCTCTTGGGGTAAGCTTTTTTCAGCTCTTCAAATTTATAGCCAACAATATGCAAAAAGATTACCTGAAGAAGAACCCCCCACGATACCTCCTTCTGAGGAAGAAGCATTATGTAAATTTTTATATCTTTGTCAACAGGTTGTTCAGTACTCTCAGGAAGCTCGAACAGCTATTTGGTCTGATCCTGTACTTCGTGCACATGATTCTATTGTTAGTATGATTAGTTGCCCTACTTCAAGTCGTTTCCGTTCAGCACTCTATAATCTTTTGGCTGCATTCTGTTCAAATTGGGGTGGAGGTATAAATCATATTGGTGAAAAGATTAGTTTAGAAGTATGGAACACGTTAGAAAATTCGGATATGGTTATTGTTAACAAAATAATGACCCAAGCACTTCCTGCAGCAACAGAATCAACATCAAATACGCCTTTCCATAATGTTCTTTTTGGTAATTCTACTATGTCTAATTATGGTCAGCAACTGCCAGTTCAACCATCTGCTGAAAATCCAGATTCTGTCGAAAAGTCTGTAAAGAAAATCTCCTCTAGCTATTTGCCAGAACAGCCAGGCGGTTTTCTTCGTGAATTTCAAGATGAAAAGAACAGAAAATTATATACAGAAACACTCTCGTTCTTGAATTTAATGGCTTCACTCATTCATACTCAAAGTAAAAGAGATCAACTTGTTACTGGTTTTGCTGTGACATCATCATCTATACCTTTCTGCTTAGGTGGTGCTTATCGTTCACCTGGTACTGCTCCTTATATTTCACTTGTTGTTGATCACATCTTCCTTAACTTGAAAAATTTACAATATATTCATCCCGAGACAAGATGGCAATTAACTGAAGTTTGTTTAAAAGTCATTGAAAACAGTATTATGGCATTAAATTTTGAACCTATCTACAGTTTTGTTAAGAATCTTTCTCAGACTGAAATGAATTTAATTGCCAATTACACACAAAATTTGAAAAATAGTACTACAGTTACTGCTGACGAATCTTTATCTTCTAGTAAGACCATCTATGAAGATTTTCAAAACTCTTTACTGTCTTGTGTTAGTCATCCAGGTTACGATATTCTCGTTCGTATCCTTTCAGGAGGTGCTTTAGTTCAAGAACTTTTCAAGATAATCTTAATGGTGAAAGAGAATACCTTTGGAAGTGATAAATCAAAGACAGGCAAGGATATATATTTCAAAAAATCTATTGTACGCTGTTTGCGTATATTCAATCGAGTGTTCAATATTCAAAACATGTTTGTAAATTTCTTTATTCCTCAATTGGAGCAAACATATACTATCTTGCCAATGGGTGAATTCAAGCTTGGTAACTACACTTTCCCGCTACCACCTCCTACATTACGTTCTCTTAGTTCACTCATGTTGTACAACACAGAGGTTATTGTTCAGATCGCTTCCATGGTTAATCATGAAGATTTTGAAAATATATGCCATCTTTGTATATCTATCCTTTCCGCTTTAGCATCTGACCCTAAAGGTAATGATTTAATAGATGAAGTCAAATTTCCTCATCACCTCAAGCAACCTATGGGCGGTATTGGGTCGCAACTATCTGGTATTTTGTTTTCTAGTGATCGTGCAACTGAACTTATTCAGGGCTTTGCTGATCAACTTGAAATCGAGACAGCTGAAATAACTACTTATGACGATTATGAATATAACATAAACGTAATTCCATTTTGGCTTGCTGAAAAGACATTGAGCAATATCCATCGTTACAACGATTATGAAGAATATCAATACCCTTCTTCCATTCGTATTAATCTTTTGGATTTACTGCTCAAAAGTGTAAATCAAGAGACACCTTCACCTACTATTGCTGAATTTTTGTTAGGCTATGATCTTAAGGATGTCGAGCTAAAAGGTTTTTATCAGAAGTCACTAACTACATATAAACAATCTAGATTAGCATGTTTCACTGCGCTTTTATCTATGATGTCTAAAGGCATAAATGACGATGACGAACAACCTTTAATTGCCACACATCCAGTTTTGGCTGAAAAATGTTATCAATTAATTTATAAACTATGTGTTCGCGAACCTACTTCAGCAGTGACTTTGAATTATCTTCATAGTAGCAATAATTTCTTACTTGAACAGTTTAAACTGATTTCCAGTCGCTTCGAACGTTCACTTACGGTTACAGAGCCTTGCTTTGAGGGTATCTTGATTTGTGCTGATAAAACACAAATCAAAACTGATTATTTGACTTTGGTTAGCGTTTTGCATCAACGTGCATGGTTAATAGAATTGATTGCTTTGGAATTGCATTTATCAGCACAAGCCTTCGATAAATTAGGATCTAATCATTTACTTCGTGCATTATATGGCGGAAATGATTCAACTGAATTCCTTGTTGAAAAATTCGAAAGTCTTCATGTAGAACCCAATGACAATTACCATCAACCTATATGGAACATTTTGGAAATTATCAATTCATTGGATTTTATTTGGGTAGATGGATTAGATGCTGCTGAAGAAGATGCAAAAAACCTAACATATTTTAAAGATTTTGATGCCAAAAAATATGTAATTAAGAAAGATGGACATGAACTTTACGATATTCGCACTATTTATAGAATCCTTCGTCAATATCAAATTTCGAACAAGAAGATTGCAAATATGTCAGACCAAGATTATACAGCATTGGAAATAGAAATGGGATATCTGTTGAAAAAATTAATGGCAGAAAACCGACATCGTGAGATTGCGAATGGTCGCTTGCACTGTCTTCGTGCATGGAAAAAAGTGGTTGAGGTTACATTGACAGATTGTTTCGATGCGTTTTCTTTTGAATCTCGTGAACGTATCATTTATGATTTACTTACCGTCTTGCTACCTAAGCTAGATAGCGATGCATGCATCGATAATAATATCCTAAAGGGATTAAGTGATATGATCCTGAGCCTTTTAACAAGATTAAAAGAAGACAAGTCCCGTCAAGCTATTCTTCACGTTTCACCTAAAGAACGAACAACAACAAGACGTATTGGATTACCTGATGACAAACTTTATGTTATCATTAGTCTAATTATCGAATGTATTCGTAAAAAGAACTCCATTATTCAAGTACGTAGCATTATGTATACAGCGCTTGTTAGTCTACTACAGTATATTGTGCCTTATGATGAAAAAAATGAAGAAGATTATTTAAATGATCGCATTCGTTCAAGAATTATTGATATTATTTACGGTAGTGCTTTGAATATTATTTGTGACGATGCTTGTCATTCAGTCAATGAGTATAAGGCCTCTGCCTTTGCTCTTTTAGAAGCGCTCTATAATTTATTTTATCAAAGCAAGGACACAAGCATGCACACACATTTAGTCAAGAATAATTTCTTAAAATATATAATTGATATGACAGAACGTTCAGACGCTGATCTTTTATATATTCTTAGAAATCGTGATGGTAAATAATACTTGTAAAATATATATATATATACTGAAAACGAGATATTAACTTTTTTTATTTGTACAGCTTCACTTATTCCTTTAGATGTTTATGAAGCAAAAATGTCTTTCTTTACGCGTATCGCTTTTAATCGAGAGGGTGCTGCATTATTATTGAGTAATGGTATTCTTCGTCGTTTAATGGATTGTAAGTTTATTAATGCTCGAATTAAAGATGAAGAATTCAAAAGTAAGTTTGTATGATATGCTATTGTACACTAATGCTAATTTTCCTTTTTTTTTTCTTTTCTTTTTAGATAATCCACATGCTTTGAAACATTATAATCGTTTGTTAATTCTCATTCTCGAGCTTGTTAATGTTGTATTGAAGAGTTTGAGTGGAATTAAAGGAGTTGAAACAAAACAATTCGAAACTTGGATTGAAAAACAAGACTTTATTATACATATTTTGAATGATAGAGAGAATCAAATGACTCTCACTTCGCTTTATATTCTTCAATTAACAACTTCCTTAGTATACCAAGCAAGCTGCCGACAAGATTATTTCTTGGGTTTGGATAAAAGAGGTCTTGATGTTATTGATTCAGCAATGTTAAACCTCATTCCTAAATACTGTCTTTCAAGAAACTGGGCCTCAGCTATCATACCTACCAATAAAAATGAAGATAAATGGGCTAATAACAAAGTAACAGGTAAATTAATAAGAATAAAAATGCCTTGTAAGGGTAACTAATAGCAAGTTTTTTTTTCTTGTAGGGATTGTTAATCATGATCATGAAGTCATATCAGAACTTGTTATTGAAGCAGATAAATATATTATTAATATTCAAAAGAATTTATTGGCATATGCTCAGTCTTCTACTTTCAGACCTTATAAAATTCTTGGTATGCACTATATATGTATATGTATTTATTAAGCTGCTAATGTTATCCCCTTTAAATATAAATCCTATAGATGATCAACTATTTAAACCTATCTTTGCCAATACTCTTAATTCTATCAAAGATCATTCTTCTGATACATTACGAAAAGGTATATATACATGTATATGCATATATAGAATATACTAATAAGTGGATTATAATACTAGCCATTTCAATGCCACCTTCTTTAACAACGCTTGTTGCTTGTATTTCATTCATGGGTAAGAAATTAAAAGTAACCAAAGCAGAATACGATGCTCTTTGTGGACAAAAAGAAAATATTGCATCACTCAAATATGAAGAAATTCTCGAGATTGCTCAGACAGCTATCCCCAAAGAACTTGGTATAGAATATGATAATTTGAATCCTACTCAACAATTACAAGTGTTATCTACTGAGATTGATCATCGCTGTAAATTAAAGAAGAAGGAGATGAATGATGTACTGTTTATTATTGAAAACGCAATATTTGTTCTTTGGCGTCATTTGGAATTTTACCTGCAAAAAAATCCTGATATTATAGCCATGAGTAGTCCTTGTGATCAAAGATATGAGAATGAGCAAGTTATTTTACTTCAGCAATCTTTATTCCAAACATCACCTGCTATTTTCTCTCAGCTCAAACAATCATGTCAACAGAATTTGGAACCAGTAATTCAACGACTAGAGTCGATCCCTTCTATTCAGTCTTCTACTTTACTTTCCCAAATGTATAAACGTCTTAGAAGTTGTTATAATATGTAATTAATGGAAATAAAATAGTGTCATATTCTATTAAAAGTTTATATACGTCTTTGTTCCTTTTATTTAAAGTTGATTGAATCGATATAGAAGAAGAAAAAAGAAAAAAAAAAAAGAGAGAGAGAAAAAAACGAAATGAGAAATGCCTTAAAGAAACCCACACACGTTTCTAAACTTTAATGAATAAGCTAAAAAAAAAACATAAACAAAAAAAAAAACAATTTTAGGCAGAAGCAGTCTTTTGCTTAGAAGCAGACTTTTGCATAGAAGAAGTACGACGACGTTCCAACTTTTCTTGCTTTTGTTCCTTGACACGCTTAGCAAGCAATTGCTTGTATTCAGCTTCGGCTTCACGAGAGGCTTCGGCTCTTCTACGCTTAAGAGCTTGTCTATGTCTCTTACGTTGAAGGGTAAGGGGAGTAACAAGACGTTGGATCTTGGGAGCCTTAGTATAGGGCTTCTTACCTTCAGCCTTGGGTTGAACTTCACGACGAATGACGTACTTGCGAACATCATCAGCCTTGGACAAGTTGAAGAACTTTCTGATCTTGGAAGCACGCTTAGGACCAAGACGCTTAGGAACAGTAGTATCAGTCAAACCGGGAATATCTTGTTCACCTTGCTTAACGACAACAAGAGACAAGACAGAGAGATCAGAGCCAACGATACAACCACGGACGGACTTTCTCTTACGTTCACCGGTACGGCGAGGACGGTAACAAGAGTGACCCTTGGACATCAAGAGACGAACACGGTGAGGCAAGAGAACACCTTGCTTCATGGGGAAACCTTGCTTATCGTTACCACCAGTAATACGGAAAACATAGCCCTTGAATTCGTCACCGAGGGAGTCACCGGAAACTTCTTGAGCCATACGCTTGTCATAGAAACCACGGCTAATATTTGTGAATGAAAAAAAAATTATTAGCAAAGTAATTAAAAAAAAAAAGAGAGAGAGAGGTCATATGTGTAGTATGCAATGTGATTATGAGTGTGTATGATAAGTGCAATTTCTTTGTTTTCTTTCGTCAAAAGATTCAAATTCCAAAACATAAAATTATATTCATGTCAAAGTTAAACATCTTTAGTGGATGATACATTAAAGATTTGTTTGTTGTTTATAAAAGAAAAAAAAACTTGTTTTTAGATCGTACAATAAAGACTTTGCTGGTATATACAGATCCATAAATTTAAAAGGTTGATTTGATCACATGTTGATGAATTATTCAATGCACTAATCATACATGTACATAAACCAACATCTAATAACACACCAACATACTAAACATATAATTGACTATTTGAATTTTGGAGAACTTACAGACGACGCTCGTCTTCGATTTCAATCAACTTTTGGCAGCCAGTGGCTGGATTGGCGATGTTCAACTATATAAAATTAAATAATGTAAGTGCATTTGATTTATTTCAGCAATTGCGAGACACAAAGATGTCAAAAAAAACATCTGTTCCCATCAATTCGTTTTTGTTTTGTTTTGTTTTGTTTTTTTTTCATCCATTATTCTCTCCCTTTTGATGATGGATCTCTTGCATACCTTCATGACTCGTCAAATGGGGGGAAAGGCAGTTCATCAATAGGTACTTGTAATCCATTTTATCCAGCTCACAAACACACGCGCTGTTGTTCGAGCAAACATCTCCCGCATTTACTCTTGGTTTCTCATCGTTTTCTTCCCTAAACTCGCCCAGCTCGTCAATCGGCCATATGCATATCTTTCCGGCTCGAATTAATCAAGTCACAGCTTTTTTTTTTTTTTTTTTTCATCAACAAAATTTTAGTGATTTTATCGCTTAGTAGCGCGATATCGAAGTAAGCGGCAGTAGACAGGCAATGATTCAAATGATGAACGTGCACTCTGTATCTGCTACTAAAGACATTCAGCCGGTTTATTGCTATTTTTTTTTTCAGTGCCACGAAAAAAAAAGTTTTTTTTTTTTTTTTTTTTCTATTCTTATTTGACTTTGACGTTGGATCACTGAAAGATGGCTACTACTTTATCTCCTGAAGTTGTTCAATTGGCTTCCACTATGGATTACTCTGTCAAACATCCTCTTCAAAATACTTGGACTTTCTGGTTTGACAATCCTGGTAAGAAGGCCAATGTTCAATCATGGGCTGACAACTTGAAGGAAATTGTCTCCTTTGACACAGTTGAAGATTTCTGGAGGTAATGACAGATGAGATTTACAAGTTAATAGGAATGATAAATCTTTATATAATTTAGTACTATGAATAATGTTGCCAAAGTTAATCATCTTGCTCTTAATTCTAATTATCATCTTTTCAAGCAAGGTGTTCGCCCTGAATGGGAAGATGAAGCTAATGCTGAAGGTGGCAAATTCAGCATCCAATTCCCCAAGAACAAAGCAGGTGACGCTATTAATGAATATTGGACATATCTTGTATGTAAAAATTAATTACTAGAGTTTTTTTTTTTTGCGTTGTTAATCGATGCTAATCATTAATTTTTTTTTATTGAAGCTTTTGGCTGTTATTGGCGAGCAATTAGCTACTGAAGAGGAAATTTGTGGTGCTGTTATTTCTGTCCGTAAGACTTTCTATAGAATTGCCTTGTGGATCAAGACATCTAATGATTCTGAAAAGATTGAAAAGATCAGGTACAATAATATGTATATTTTTTTTTGACAAGAAAAATACTCAATATATCTTATGCATATTTTAAAGTGAACAACTTAGAGAAACCCTTAATCTTTCTGAAGATATTCCTATTGAATTTCATATTCATAATGATGCTTCTGCTAAGGCTGCTGCTGCCTTAGCTGCCGCTTCTCTTGAAGACAAGAAAGAAGATAATGCTACTACGACTGAAGGGGAGGAAGTAGCTTCTGCTCCTGTTGCTACTGAAGCTGTTAAGACTGAAGCTTAAATCATGACACTTTTTTTTTTACAAGTTAATAAAAGAAAACAATTAATAATTCAAAGTATTGTTTTTAACGTGTATTGTTGAAGGGGAAAAAAAGAAAAGAAAAAGATAATTGATGTAATGTTGAACATATGAATAAATCTATTGTTACATTTAGTTTGTCATGAAAAAAAAAAGAACAGCCATAATAAGAAATAATAAATTAGAACTCCGCCAATGAAATGTCGCAGAAATTGTCGGCGTATGTCAATGTGGAGCGGGCGGGCAAAAGAAAAGAGAGGGAGGAAGAGAATTAGATTCTAAGTGAAAAATAACAGTCGATAAAGCATACTAAAAGTACTTTCTCTTTTCCGGGTCCTAAAAACGTATGTATAAAAAATGAGTATGCATATTACATGTATAAGGATGGATGTAATGGAGAAATAGTAGATGGATAGAATAAGGAGGGAATGGATGGATAAAAAAAATATAGGAGATTTTTTTTTTTTTTGCTACTTTCGAAATTTAATTATGAATGCTGACATTGACATTTCTTTTCTCCCTCGATTTACAGTCAATTTTTCATAAATAGACGACATAATGGCTTCCCACAAGATTCAAAAGGCTAAGGATGCCTCTGCTGCTGATGAGATCGAGCTCTCTGTTGCTCAAGCTCTTGTTGACTTAGAATCCAACATTCCTGAACTTCGTCCTCTTGCCATCTCTGGTGCTAAGGAGGTATTGTAGTTTTACGACTTTTTTTTTTTGCATTGCGACAATTAATGACTAAGTTAAATATACATTATAGGTTGAACTTGGTGCTGGTAAGAAGGCACTTGTTATCTTCGTCCCCGTTCCCATGCTCGCTGGCTTCCGCAAGGTTCAACAAAAGTAAGCGTGATAGACTCTTTCTTTTTTTTTCTTTTTTTTTTTACTTTACTAAATTATGTGTATTTAGACTTACTCGTGAACTTGAAAAGAAGTTCTCTGATCGTCATGTTATCATTGTTGCTCAACGCCGTATCTTGGCTGTCCCTAGTCGTCGTACTCAAAGCAAGCAACCCCGTCCCAGATCTCGTACTTTGACTGCTGTTCACAACGCTATCTTGGACGATATGGTCTTCCCTACTGAAATTGTTGGTAAGAGACTCCGTCAAAAGGTTGATGGTTCTAAGCAACTCAAGGTGTAAGTATATTTATACATATATAATGAGCACTGTAACAATAATGTATATTAAATTGATTTTTATTTAGTTTCCTTGATGCTAAGGACGCCACTTCTCTCGAGTACAAGCTCGATACCTTCTCTGCTGTTTACAAGAAGCTCACTGGCAAGGCTGTTGTTTTCGAATTCCCTGCTAATGCTGAAGTCTTCTAAAGAACTTGTTTTTTTTGAAGAAAAATATAGTAGATAAAATGCAAAAATATTTTTTTTAAAAAAAAAAAAAAAGGATATACATTTGTACGTTTTTATTTGGGTTTTTTTTTCCTCTATGTGTTACAGAGGGAGTATAGATAAGGAGAAGAGGAAACTGTTTAGGAAAGATTAAATAATTTATATGTAAAGAGTCAGTACAGTTATCACAATAAGTCAAGTTGCAATTTTACTTAGTGATGTCCTTTTTCTCTAAAATTAATTTCGATTTAAAAATGAAGTTGTGGCTCATTTATGGACTTGATTATTCTTATTTATTATTTAGTGATGCCATCCATGACATTTTATTTTTATATAAATCAGAGCAATTTACTGTGTACACTATCAAAATGAGAAGGCATTTTTTTTTATGCTACTGTTATAAGAAAGATGACTATTCATATTCGTGAAACTTGGAGATAGACCCAACATTATTACAAAGATGCTGAAAGTATTCTCGGAAAAAAAAAAAAGAAAAAAAAAAAAAGTATTCTCCCCTAACTCACTCTACAAGGTAAAGTATTTATATTAAATCATACGTTCATTTTTCTTTCTCTTTTCCTTAAAACTTCTTTATTTTATTCTATTTATTTTATTTTATTTATTTTATTTTACACCCTATTGTTTGCTTTAACTACGATATATGTAATCTACTTTACATCTCATATCAAAGCCGTAATAAATAGTTTTCATTGTCATTATGGCGGATTTTAATTTCCAAGGTTTGTTGTGGTGCAAAGATAAAATAGTGTTCATGTATTACATGTAATAACTTTATTCATACCTATTTATCTTCTCTCTCCTAACAGCTGTTACCCTTTTTTTTTTATTTTTTATTTTCTTTTTTTTATTTTTATTCTCTTTTTTTTTTTATTTTTAATTTTCATTTACTATGTCAAAAGCATCTTTTCTTAGAGAGTAACTAAATAAATAAAAGTAAAATAAAAATCTAATTTCTTCTTCTTTTGTTTTCAGGTACAAAATTGTTATCGTTGGCGGAGGTGGTAAGTTGGAATACAAGATGATGAACAATAATAGATGATTGAAATGAAGAACGTTGTACTCATTATTATTTATTTATTAAGGTGTTGGCAAATCTGCTTTAACTATCCAGTTTATTCAGTCACATTTTGTTGACGAATATGATCCAACTATTGAGGGTAATAAGAAGAAAAATAAGTATAGTTATAAAAAAAACTAATATAGGATTACAATGCTAGATTCTTATCGTAAACAGTGTGTCATTGATGATGAAACAGCTTTACTAGATGTATTAGATACTGCAGGTCAAGAGGAATACAGGTACCCACACATTATGATCTTATACATATGGAATATGATGATCTCACACACATATATTTATATATACAGTGCTATGAGAGAGCAATACATGAGAAATGGTGAAGGCTTTATATTGGCTTATTCAATTACTTCTCGCTTATCATTTGAAGAGGTAAATACATTCTATCAACAAATTCGACGTGTAAAAGATCGCGACTTTTTCCCAATGGTATTAGTTGGCAATAAATGTGATTTAGAAAGTGATCGACAAGTATCAAGTCAAGAAGGAAGAGATTTAGCTAAAAGTTTTGGATGTCCCTTTAATGAGACATCTGCTAAACAACGTATTAAAGTAGATGATACATTTTATGAAGTTGTAAGAGAAATTCGTCGTACAAATAAGGAACAAGAAAATAGATCAAAAGGAGTACGAAGAGAAACGTTTGAAATGACAGATAGTCATGAAAATGAAGGCTGTTGTGGATGTATTTTAATGTAGTAGAAGAGATGAGTCTCTTTATTTCAAATCCCCTAATCTAGCTTCCTAATGAATTGAATACACACTTACTTATACCTAATTTATAATCTATATATATTTATATTTATATAAACCCGTTAAAAAAGAAGAAGTTGATACTCTTTATTATTGTTTCTTATTTATTGACTTTGTGTATTCTAATATGTCTTTTTTAAGTTGTTGTCTATTACGAATCATAACTCGCTCAAATAACTTTTTTGTCTTTTCTTTATCCAATTTTCCCTAAACATAAAAAGGATTTAGTTTACTGTCATAGTCTATCTTTTTTTTTTTTAACATGCAATTACCATAGCTAATTGAATAGTTTTCTTTTTATTAGATAACAGGAGTTCAGCTGATCTAATCAAGTGAAGACCACAATCATTGCCATTTGTCTGTCTTGGAATCTTTGCTGTTAATAATTTCGGTGGATGCCATTCACCATTAATTCTATCATCCTTGTATTTTCTAGCAATAAACTTTTCTAATAACTGAAGGCATTCAGTTCTATCTTTTCCTAAAGAGTCCATACATACAATACTAAAACTAGAGAAAAAGAGAGAGAGAGAGAGAAAATAAATAAATGTATGACATAACATATACAGATTACCTACTGCTTTTTATTTTGAAGACTAGTAACAGCCATCAAAAACCAATGACTCCTAAAAAAAGCAAAAATCAAAAGGATTAATATAATTGGAAACATTAGAATACGTTTACTTTACTTTTGAAAGACAGGAATGAGCCAAAGAGATTTATTGAATAAATGAACTTTACGAAACCATTTCTTCAGTATTTCATAATAATTTTCGCTTGCATTACTATGCATTTATATTAGCTACTTGTAAAATACAAAATAATTTGATTATTACATACGCTGCCGCTTGTTGTAGTCGAGTGAAGAAAAAAGTTGAAGATATATACATTTGTGTATTGTTATATTTATCTTTCAGCATATCTAAAGCGTAATTTATTACCGTATCGTTTAACCATCCATTTTTTGTATTTAAACAATTTAAATGATGCACATGTAATGGAACTCGATTTTCATTGATGCAAATTCTATAAAGATAGACGGAACATTTAGCACAAATGGTCATGTTATTTATATGTTTGATCATCTAGTTCGTACAATCCTTTATTATGATCCTTTTTGAATGTTAATCGAGTATTATCATCATTATCTTCTGTATCTGATAGAACAATAACAGTCTTTGAAGAGAATGCCGCTTTTGGTGGTAATGATGATGATGACTTTTCAAGCTTTTTGTTATTTAAAGGCTTTACATTTGTCTTTGTTTTAACATCATTTTTCTGGAGGTTGTCTAGTTCTCTCCTCTTTTTCAACATTTTTTTCAATTGTTTTTTTTTTAAAGCTTTTTTATCTTGATCACTGTCAAGTTCAAGAAAAGTATGATCATTATCGTTTCTCTTTACTATCTTTTGTCCAGTATTAGTTGTAGTCGTAACATTTTGTTTCCTTTGTTTGTGCTTGTGCTTTTTAGCTTTCTTCTTTTTGTTAGGCTCTGTCTTCATTTTATTTATTTGAAAAGATGGTTCTACTTTACGAATCTTAAAAGCTTGATTTGCTGTAGAATCCTACATTGTAAGTTAGTTAATCTTTTTTTTTTTGAGGAGTATTCCTTAAAGGAACTACCCATAAGTCACTGGCAGCACGCTTCAAGTTAACATTTTCAACTGAGGGCATTTTTTTTGGTGTATAATAAAGGGAAAAAAATAAAATAAAATAAAATAGAATAAAATAAAATAAAAACAAATAAATAAAATTACATAAAATGTTTTATATAAGAGCAGCAGACATATAAAGATGAATTCTTATAGTGCAGTTTGTAATAATTTCATTCTTGTCATAATACAGAAAACATTTGAATTATTCATTCGTTTAATTATAAACGATGCCAATAAAAAGTCTATCTCTTTTACCATGGTTATATATTACCTGTCTCTTTTATTAATACCACTACACATTATGAAAAAAAAAAAATTGTTCATTTCAGATAGCTAAAGATGTATTATTCTAATAGTCTATTTCTAGTACTACTATGTGGAACAGATCCAAAAAGGACTTCAGTTTCATTTGTAGCAGTATTTGCGGCTAAAATATGAGGAGGAATCATAGGCCCTTCTTCAATATGATCATCATTTTCTTCCAATTCTAATTCTAACTTGTTTTTGGTACTATTCAATCCTTGTCGTTGTTGTTGATTATGCAAGACTGATTTTCTTCTTCTGTCATCAAGTTGTGAAGAAGAAAATGTAAGCGATGTTCGTCTATCAGCTTCTGCGTAATCAAAACCTATAAATGAAGGCTTTCGTGACTTTTTATCTTGTAGTGTTTTGTTATTAAATGAAGATGATGCTAGGATCCTTAGTTTGTTTTCATTTGTAGCTGGAGAATAGCTTATGGAAATAGGAACAGAAGTAGCGAAATTGCTCCCTATATAAAAAGAAAAAAAAATAAACATATTAAATCTTTATATTTATATAAATAGATCTTACCTTGTTTATTCTCTTTTTCTTTTAATGATTGTTTCATAAGTAAACTATGATTTCTTTCCCTTTTTACTTCTTCTTCTTCTTCTTCTTCTTCTTCAACAAAGTCAATATATTTCGATGATCGTCTATTATTATTATTATCTCTATTGCTTGTATGATTTACAGCTTTTGAAAAACTTTTTTCTTCTGTATTAGAGTTACTTTTTATATCCTCGTCTAGAGGGAACAAGTCTTCTTCTTCTTCTTCATCTCCTTTTTCTTCTTCTATATGATCATCATCATCTACCCAAGAAGATGAAGTGCTTGATGCTGATATTTTACAATTAGTTTGTTCTTCTGCAAGTTGAGCAAGTGGATGTAAGGATGGCTGTTGTTCAGGAACAAGCAAAGACCTTCTTCTATGAAATGGAGGCATCTCATGTACAGGTGCTAAATGCAACGGTGAAGTTACTGTTTTATTTAGACTGTTGGTAATTGCATTTTCATCTAAAATATAACTAGATTTTCTACGATAATTATGTGTAAAAGAACTTGGCACGAACACATATTGTTGATTGAAACCAGCCGATAATGAAGAAGAAGAAGATCTTCTTACTACTTTCCTTTGTTGTTGTTGTTGCTGCTGCTGCTGAATCTCTGTTAAATTATTTAAAGCCTGTTTATTTGTGTCCTCAAGTGGATTGAAATATGCGTCATTAGCGATGCGATTGAACAGAATTTGATCGCTAACACTATTTCTTACTTTCTGTACAGATAAGCGACGTACATGTTCATTTTCTTCATTTACCGTCTTTGATATTTCTTTCATCGTTTGCCATAAAACAGCACTATCATAGATTGCTTTTTGTTTTTCCCTCGTTAATAATATCTCCTGTTCTTCTCGATAAGCTTGAATCCTCTTTTCCGTTTTTTCTTCAAGATCTTTTAATGATTGTTGTAATAGCTCTTTCACTTCTTCATATTGAATTTTTAACTCTGCATTCAGTATTTCTTTAAAAAAATAAATAAATATACATGTATGTTTTAAATGAATGAATTTTATTGTACATAGATATTTTGACATACCTTCTTTGTCCAGAGATAAATTGTTAATGGGTAAATCTGGATTTAAAACGATATGAAATGCAGTTGAATAAATTGCCTTTTTCTGTAACCTTTCAATTTCTAAACCAAACTATGAATAAGAGAAACACGTGTGTATGTAATGTGTGTGTATATATATATATGTATGTGGTTTTTTTTTAGTTCATCATGTAGTATGTGCAGTATAAATAAATTTAAATGAATCTCTTCTAATTACAATAGTTCCTTTGTGTACAATAACTTGATCACCAGGTTGATTTAGAATTGACTTATCAATAGGATAAATTATACTTGGTTTATTATCTCGTCTAACAGAGTAAACATCTCCTGTTGAACAATTATGACAGCTAATTGTTACCCAACCTTCAGAATTATCCATGATATATCTTAGGCGAATTAAGCTTGTATATTCCTTTTATATACATATATATATATATATATATATATAATTAAACAGGATAGAGAGTATATTGGGTATATTATTAAGAAATATATATTATCTACTTACAACTGAGATGCCCTTCATACTTAATTCAAACTTCCAACCTGATATTGAAGGTTCCTCTAGTCTTGTAAATTTATCTTTTCGAAAATTTTCATGACCTTCTAAATAATATTTATTGGCAAGATGAATTTTGACATTTAGACAGTTGCACGCATAAACAACATGGGCGGGCATATTTTAGAAGTAAAAAAAAATAAAATAAAATAAAATAAAATAAATATATAGTAAAAAGAAGAAGAAAAAAAAGGCTTATTATTATATTACAATGTCTTAAAAATAGCTACTAAAATAAAAAAAATTCCGTCGCCTTCTTTTTTATTACTGTGACAATTGTTTCAATTTATCTACAACTATTATAACTTTTTTTTTTTGATATACACATATGTATATGCTTGTACATTATGTAATCAAATAGATGTTCATGGTATTGTAAGTAATGCAGGTTAATGTCCTCAGATAAGAAATAAATTAAAAAAAAAAATAACAAAACCACACATATAATATTAAATATTCAGATATACAGAAGCTTCATCGATTAAAGTTGTGTCTTGTAAGAAATTGAATAAAATTGTTGGTGCTAATTAGACTTACTTTCTTTCATTCTAGAAGACAGAAAGGATATTCTCTTTTCTCATTATGATTGAAATACAAGCAAAAATAAATAAAATAAATAAGAAAAAAAAAAAGACACTTTCTAACTCGTGCTTCATTTTATTTATAACCATAGTATTTTTAACAGGATGAATTATTAAATCTCCGTCATGTGGAGTTTATACCTTATTTCCATTTTGAGGCATAAGCGTAATAAGCACCCATTTATTTATTGAAGCATTTATTCATATATTTATTTTATACTTATTTTTATCTTTATTTTATTTTTTATTTTATTTTCAACGTTTATAGATACAAGAAATAGAAAGAAAGAGAAAATGACTAATCTCCCTGTTGTAGTTATGGATAATGGTACAGGGTAAAGTTTATAAGTTAAAGATGACACCTATGAGTAACGCGTTATAATTAACCTTTTTTTTTTAATATAATGTTGGGATTAGGTACACTAAACTCGGTTTTAGTGGCAATAATGAGCCCTCATTTGTTTTCCAAACTGCAATTGCTACACGCGAATCACCTTCGAGTACTGGAAGACCTGGTTTACCTTCTAAACCTTCCTTTTTTAGCAACAATTTAGCTTCTAAACGAGGCATTGAAGACCTTGATTTTTATATTGGCGATGAAGCTTTAGCTCAAGCTAAAACGATGGCTTTAAATTATCCTATTCGTCACGGTCAAATCAATAATTGGGATCATATGGAACGATTTTGGGAACAATCCATCTTTAAATATTTACGTTGTGAACCTGAGGACCATTATTTTCTTATGGTATATACACATATTAAAAAAAAATCTATAAATATATAAATATATTATACAATGCATTTAATTAGATTATGTCAATGGTATTTATTTATTTATTTATTTATTTTTTTAAATAGACCGAACCACCTATGAATGCACCTGAGAATCGTGAAATGACAGCAGAAATTATGTTTGAATCATTTAATGTACAAGGTCTTTATATTGCTGTTCAAGCTGTCTTAGCCTTGGCTGCATCTTGGACTTCAAGTAAAGTAAGTGAACAGACATTGACAGGTACTGTTGTTGATTCAGGTGATGGTGTTACTCATGTTATCCCAGTGGTAAGTGAATTACAAGCAGATAATGTGTATACATATATCTATATGACTTCGTTACTGTTATTATTATTAGGCTGAAGGATATGTTATTGCTAGTTCCATCAAGAGTGTGCCTATTGCCGGTAGTGATATTACTTCATTTGTTCAAAATTTACTTCGTGAGCGTGGAGAAACAAGTATTCCTCCAGAAGACTCATTCCGTATTGCTCAAGCGATCAAAGAAGATTACAGTTATGTCTGTCCTGACATTGTTAAAGAATTTAAAAAATATGACCAAGAGCCTGCCAAGTATTTCAAGAAATATGAAGGAATTCATTCTGTCACCGGCAAGGTATGGTATAGTATACATGCATACATGTATGTATGTATGTACATACATATACATATGTATTAACTTGTGTGTTTGAAATAGAAATATACGGTGGATATTGGTTTTGAACGTTTCCTTGCACCAGAAATTTTCTTTAATCCAGAGATTGCTAGCTCTGACTTTTTAACACCTTTACCAGAAATTGTGGATACTGTTATTCAAACAAGTCCTATTGATGTACGTAGAGGATTATATAAAAATATCGTGTTATCTGGTGGATCTACTATGTTTAAGGGCTTTGATAAAAGACTTCAACGTGATATCAAACGTACAGTTGATAAGCGTATTCAAGAAAGTGAATTGACGAGTCGTTCTGAGATGAAAGCAACTCCCATGGAAGTGAACGTTATCTCACACAAAAAACAACGTCATGCTGTTTGGTTTGGTGGAAGTTTATTAGCTTCTACTGTAAAGTATTCATTATGGTTTGTTTTTTTTTCCAAGATTTTGTTACTTATTTATTTTTTTATAGAGCGAATTTTATAATTCTTGTCACACAAAGGCAGAATACGATGAATATGGTCCTAGTATATGTCGTCACAATAGAGTCTTTAGCTCTCTTTTGTAATAAAATATGGGTTATTTTTTTTTTCCTTGAAGAAGAACACCAAAAGAAAAAAAAATTAAAATAAATAAGCAAATAAATAATTCATTATATGCATAGCGAATCATAAACATAGTCTACAATTCATATAAATTTCAGAATAATAATAATACATGTAGTTTTAGCTGGGAGTTCCACTTTTTTTTACAAAAAAGAAAAAAGAAATTCATTAGAAACTTACACACACACATATATATAGTTGGAAAGAAAGACCTGCAAAATGACTCATTTAATCAAGTTTTGGTATAGTTGTATAACATGGATGAATACAACCCCATTGAGGAGCGAAAAGTGATAATATAGTTTAATGGCTGAGCATTCATCAGTCAGTCAATTTGACTAGAAAATAAATAAATAAAAAAAAAATATACAAGTATATGCAATATCATATTATTGTACTGCAAAACGATGATATATAAAGGAGATGTTAAAATAAATAAAGGCTTCATTGAAGGAAACTGCTAAAGATGAAAATAGTATAAATTCTTTTCATGTGTAAATAACACCCTGAGTAACTATTTCCATCTTTTGTGGTTATCATTAAAAAAACAAGAGCAAAGAGAAAAAATATCTATAAACTGACCAGTGGGTTGTATGTATTAAAAATATTACTAACCCTATTAAAGAATGATAGATAATACACTATATAGATAGAATATATACCAAAAAAAAAAAAGAGTACAAGTTGTGTTTCAGTATAACCATATAAATCTGCAGTACAATAGCAGTTTAGAAGCATGTTATTATGACTGCAAAAAAAAAAAAAAAAAAAAAAAAAAAAAAAAAAAAAGATATTTTTTCTAATGTTCTCATGTACGGTGGCAGTGATACAAAAAAGGCTCTAACAATTTTCAAGTGATTTTTAACATTTTTTTTTTTTTGCCTTAATATAAAATATAAACTTGTCTCGTCTTCTTCTTCTTGTGTTATGAAATATCTTGTTTTTTTAATAATATTTTATTATTGATTCATTATTCAAGTGCAAATTGAATGAGACACTCGAATACAAAATAAGTCATATTATTACTTAATCTTCTTTATTTAATTGGTCAGCGAAAATAATAAAAATAATCTTTTTGTAATATACAATAAATTTGATCTTCTTTTTCGATCGTCAGTACCATTATAAAAATGAGTTCCGAAACTCCAACAAACCCAACACTAGAACACATTCTAGCACAACAGCAGGCACAGATTGCTAGACTTGAACAACTACTAATTAACAACGCTCAATCTTCAGCATAGCCTTCTGATCAACACCAACAGCAACCAACAAATATGGATGAAGAGGCTATTGTATCTCACCTTCATTCTCTGGAAATACGCCCGGATTATATCTGGCAGCCTTCTCCATTTTTAACTCAAGTTATGCACTTTGCTCAACCACTTTTTACTACGCCAACCCTTTCTGACGATGTCCGTAGATATCATTGAACGATATCCTGGAATGAAGAATACAGATTATCAACCGCCTGATACGATTCCTGTGGCAGCTCGTAGTATGAAACCGGCCCAAACTAAACATGACCGTTCTCTTAAACGGTTGCAGTATCTCTCTTCGGGTATTTTCTGTCCTCTCAACATTTTAGCTCTAGAATTGAGCAGGGAAACGGACAACCCTAACATTCAACGTTACTTGCATATGCTTTCTAACTGTCGTTGTTATGATTGTAGTCGTATTTACAACTAAGTTAATAGAAATAAGCCATCATTTATTTAAATAATAAAGAGTTTATTTAAACAAAACTAGTGTATTGTACTTCACAGCATAATATTCAGTTTTAATAATAGTCATTGTTAGAGTATTCGAACACTAACCAAAGAATTATATACATTGTATTATGTAATAATAGTAAGAATTCAATAAGTTTATGACTGTTATATTTAATTACATAATTATTTATAAAAGTCATACATATTATATATACACATCTATAATATTGAATATTTTTATATAATAACATCTTGGAGGAGGATAACAATGACAGTAGCATATAAATAATTGGTATTATTGTTATAGCTGGAGTATTCACTGTGAATTAATATTAACACGTTACTTACCCCAGAAATAATAATTGGATATATTCTTAGTAACAGTGACAGCTCAGAGAGAATGAAGATAAAAATACATTTTTATTGTATTCAGAATTATTCGGTGACAAAAGTTGTGCTTAAAGGCTTTGTTATAGCAGTATTCACTAATCTAAATCATACTTCTATTAACATCACTTAGCTGGCAAAACATATAAATAGCCCTTATCATTTTTCCATATTATTTTCTTCTTGTACAGTTTTTGTATTATTTTTCATTCAATAAACTATACCGAGTCTTCACAGACTTGTCTTTTCTGTTTTCTCTTTCCTTGTCTTTTGTACTCAAAATAACCTTCATCGTTGGTTTCAACAAGGACCCAGAAATAAACACTTACATGATACCAAAGTAGGAGTTGAGCACTGGACTATTCCCTAATTGCCCCAAGTATGCGAAAAATAAAATAAAATAAGAAAAAGGACGTAGAAACGGATGCTTACATGCTATTAACAAAGGAGTTGTACACTGCACAATGTTGGATTCCTTCTCTTGAAGAAAAAAAACAGAAACTTATATGCTACCAATAGAGGTCAAAAAAATAGAGAGTATTATAATATTTTATGGGGATTTTTTTTTGTTTCTAGTTGATGACGTGTTGCTGTTAAGGCGGACCATGAATGTAGTCTTTTATGTCACCAAATCTAGGAAAACTATTTAGCTACAGTGTTTCCACTCTCAATTTACCGAACGTTTGAAAGTCCGATCACTGTTTTGAAAACGATTGGCTAATAGTGTGAGGTTAAATTGACTCAAATATTTGAACCACTTCTTACAAATAAATTGACCACTTTTTTTTTAACCTTTTATTCGGACGTCCTTAAACATGAATTTCATCCAGCATTCTGTCAGTTGTTTTCCTAAATGCTTAAATAAAGAACCTTTATAATCAATTTGACCAAAATATTGGTCAATTTATTTGTAAGAAATGTTAATTTTTTTTTCGAAGAGATGGTCAAATTAACTTCAAATATTTAGGTCAATTTAACCTCACACTATTGGTCAATCGTTTTCAAATCAGTGATCGGACTTTCAAACGTTCGGTAAATTGAGAGTAGAAGCACTATACATCAAACTGAAAAAAAATTGTAGTGGCGTATATAAATACAAATAGCTTTACTTCCCTATTAATATATTAACAGTTCTTTTACCTCTAGATATTGGTTTCTAGACGATTCATATTTTGATTTAGTTATTGAGCATAATAGAGATAAAGATCCCTACTCAACAGCATGAGAAAAATAGATATGTACGCAGCATAACGTGACTGAGAATAATTTTTTTAAAATCTCTCAAAAAAAAATATATATATTGTAAAACACGACTTTCTTCCATACTTCACAATGTTAAACAGTGTAGTCTCTTTGTCAAATTCAATAGGATATCTTATCCATGCAAATCTTGAGTTTGATTACAGCTATTACTACAACAACTTCTGTGGAGGGATGTCAAGGGAACAAGTCGCGAATAAGTTTGAAAAAGATTTACAAAATGCCTTATTCGATCCAGCTACTATAAATCCAGCGGTAACTAAATGGATTCATGAACAAATTAACTGTGATTTTCCTGTAATATTAGCTTCATTTTAACTTGAATACTATAACACGATTATCTAATATACATATTTTTCCTATATTTCGAGTAGTTGATGAATGCAATTGAGGTTGATGAATTTTGGATCTTATACCAAGATAAAAAGCAGTACTATAACAAGCTAAATCAACAAGCTGATTATAAAAATAATTTGCAAGAAATATACACAAAGAATAGAGCCTCAAGTTCCAGAAGCGCTACGGCATCAAAAAGTCCGCAGTCGCTCGCCAATCAAGTAGATCATGATATTTATTTACAAATACATATGTACTGACAATTTTTATTATTCACAGAATGTTGTTGAAGACGATAACCTTATTTTTTTTAACGACCGCTACATTTCATCAATATTAAAGCCTTATGGCAAACAGCTATATGAAGTTTATGAATTGTTGTCAGCTGAAGAGCAATTGATTTGCGGCTTCTGTCTTAACGGTATCCTTGATCTTAGTAACCAGAAAGAGTGTAGCCAAAAAAAGTTATTTACAAACGATCAATGGGACTATCTTATCAAGCACCTTGGATCAAAAAAAATGAAATACCTTCCAAACCTATCTGATGCCACAAAAAAGAAAGTAGAAAAGATAATAAAGGAAATCAAGAGCGGACAAGAAGAAGAAGCTTACTACATTACTATTGAAAGTATAAGAGGTGCACATTCTGCTGATAAGTGGATTTTTAAAGTCCTTAGCCATATGTAAGTGTAGTTTCTTCTTAATATGAGCAGCTTCTGACTTGTGTTTTATTTTTCTAGCATTAACGCGTACAGAGAACGCACAAACATTTTTACAAATCCAACCAATAAAATTAGCGAACTCGACTTTTTAATGAAGCTGTGGGGTGAAGTTTTGGAACTTTTGGTTGGAGATAGCTTTGAACTCTATGTCAACTGGGGAGAAACGTCAACTGATACCATGGCTGCAGTAAAGCGTATAAACAACGACAATAAGCCACATACAGTAGGCTGTAAAGTTGACGGTAGGATTGTATGCAAGGTATCTAAGGTTGTTGACACATGCCATGTTGAGGCTGCTAGGGCTTCGTCCATGTTGTGATTGTAGTAGCCTTTATAATTAAGTTAATAGAAATAAACCATCATTTATTATATAATAAAGAGGTTATTCAAATAAAACTAATATATCGCGCTTCACAGCATAATATTCATTCTACTCTCAGTTTTGATAATAGTCATTGTTTGAGTATTCGAGCATTAAAAATAATTATATACATTATATTATGTAATAATAATAATTCAATAGGATTATGACTGTTATATTCAATTACATAATTATTTATAAGTCATACATATTATATATAGATAGCTATAAAGATAAATATTGTTATGTAATAATATCTTATAGGATAATAATAATAGTAGCATATAAATAATTGGTATTGCTATAGCTGACATATTCACTGTGAATTAATATTGACGCGTCGCTTACCCCAGAAACAATAATTTAATATTTTTAGTAACTGCGACAGCTCAGGCAGAAAAGAATAAAAATAGATTTTATTGTAGGCAGAATTATTCGGAGAAAATATTTATGACTAATGCTTTATTATAGCAATATTTGCTTATCCAAATCATAGTTCTATTAATATCACTTACCTTGCAAAAAACATATAAATAACCCTTTACGTTTTCACATAATTTTTCCTTGTACAATTTTTGTATTATTATTTTCAATAAAAACTACACGAAGTTTTCACAGACTTGTCTTTTGCTTTTTCTCTTTCTTTAACTTTTTGCTATCAAAACAATCTCAATGACGACACAAAAATGATTTCAAAATTTAACAAGAAGAATCAAAGGAAATGACAACATAACATCGACAGTGAGAGTTAAAGCAAAAGCAAAAAAAAAAAAAAATAGTGAATATATACATTACTTTATACAGAAATAATGAATGTTTATATAAATAACAATAATAAAGTACATGTCGTTTTTTTTTCCTTCCTTTTCTGCAATATGAACTATGTATCTGTATATAGTGGGATTAAAAAGTTGTATATTTATGTTGATCCTATTGAGCAAGACAAAATAAAAATGAATCGCAGTCAGCGTAACAATGTGTATAAAATCAAATCCATTTACTTCTTAGAGACCAAATGTATTTAAGAACACTATTCAACATGCTCGAAAGGACAGTTAATTCATTAGGAGAATTTACTATGGAAGCAAGCAACACTACCCATTTTCGGGTCTTTTAAAATATGCAGTGTTGATGGTACAGTAGGTACAAGCTAAAGGAAACCCTAACCCTTAATGTCGTTAAAGGTGTAGAAAACTGCTGCAACTATTATCAATTCCTAGTAACACAGTAATCTTCTAGAGCTTGCAGTCCAAAGGGAACCCTTTGCCAATTCTAATAATAAACATTTTTGTTTTCTCTGGGTTAGAAATGCAGAGCTTACGTCCTCGAAAAAAACGATGCTCAAATTAACAAAAGGTCGTATTTGATTTAAAAGTTGAATACGGATGTAGTGAATTTTTGGGTTCCTAGATACACACAATTTTTGGGTATTCTTACGTACACCCCAATTTTTTTGAGGTTGAAGTTAATTGGATCAAGTCAGTTTCATTTCTTTTGTTAAGTTCACTTTTATCGCACATGAAACAACAAATATTGAGTCCAAAGCGGATCTTATATGACATTCGACGTTTGGAAGATAGTATATTTATCGCAGCTTTCCTTATACGATACTTCTGAAGCTCTACATACTCTCATAAAATAATTTTTTAAACAATTTGTTTTGAGTACAAAAGATGAGGAAAGAGAATACAGAAAAGACAAGTCTGTGAAAGTTTGGTATAGAAAAATAATACAAAAATTGTACCCAGAAAAAAAATAATATGGAAAAATGACAAGTGTTATTTATATGTTTTTTGCAAGGTAAGTGATACTAATAGAAGTATTATTTGGATAAGTGAATACTGCTATAACAAAACCACTTATTTATAAGCTACTATTATTATTATCATCCTCTAATATGTTATTACATAACAATATTGAATATTATAGATGATATATAATATGTATGACTTTTATAAATAATTATGTTATTCAAGATAACAGTCATAAACCTATTGAATTGTTACTATTATTACGTAATACAATGTATATAATTCTTTATTTAGTGTTCGAATACTCTAACAATAAGTATTATTAAAACTGAATATTATGCTGTGAAGTACAATAGACTAGTTTTGTTTAAATAACCTCTTTATTATTTAAATAAATGATAGTTTATTTCTATTAACTTAGTTGTAAGGACAACTACGATCATAACAATAACGATAATGACAATTCAAAACTTGTTCCTTTTCTTGGTGTTGGTGTTCCTGCTTCCTTGGCCCGTAACGAACACTTTATCCTTTTTTCGCCCGTTGAAGCTGCTAAAACCATATCATGTACTCGCATGCTTCGTGACTACCAACGAAAGCAGAGCTTAAATAAATGGTGCTTCAAGTCCGTATACTTTGTGAATAAACATTTTCACACACCATTGCCTTTAGAATTGCACCTTGATTTCGACGGATATGTATTTATTGCGTCAAAGTTTCTTTATTTGACAGCAACTCAGGCGATTTCGATGGAGGAAGTAGTTTCTTTGAGGAGGTCTTTACACTTGCTGAAATATTGGAAAGATTTAGGATTTGAAGAGGCCCCCACCTCAGAGCAAGTTATTTCCAAAATCGAAGAAAACAGGGCCACAAAAAAATGTAAAAAACTGTCTGAATCAAAATGTATGTTTTGAGTACAAAAGACAAGGAAAGAGAAAACAGAAAAGACAAGTCTGTGAAGACTCGGTATAGTTTATTGAATGAAAAATAATACAAAAACTGTACAAGAAGAAAATAATATGGAAAAATGATAAGGGCTATTTATATGTTTTGCCAGCTAAGTGATGTTAATAGAAGTATGATTTAGATTAGTGAATACTGCTATAACAAAGCCTTTAAGCACAACTTTTGTCACCGAATAATTCTGCATACAATAAAAATGTATTTTTATCTTCATTCTCTCTGAGCTGTCACTGTTACTAAGAATATATCCAATTATTATTTCTGGGGTAAGTAACGTGTTAATATTAATTCACAGTGAATACTCCAGCTATAACAATAATACCAATTATTTATATGCTACTGTCATTGTTATCATCCTCCAAGATGTTATTATATAAAAATATTCAATATTATAGCTGTGTATATATAATATGTACGACCCTTATAAATAATTATGTAATTGAATATAACAGTCATAAACCTATTGAATTCTTATTATTATTACATAATACAATGTATATAATTATTTTTAATGCTCGAATACTCTAACAATGACTAGTATTAAAACTGAATGTAGAATGAATATTATGCTGTGAAGTACAATACACTAGTTTTGTTTAAATAAACTCTTTATTATTAAAATAAATGATAGCTTATTTCTATTAACTTAGTTGTAAATACGACTACAATCATAATATTTCCAATGGTCTCTAAAAAATTTTGCAAGCGTCTCGTTTTAGGTTAAAATCCTGTTGCCGACAATGAATTTCTAAGTTACCCGCCGATTATACTTCAGTTTTCGACAATTACCTTTTTTATAATCGACAATTGCTTTTTTAGTAATCGACATTTTTTTTAAAAACCCGACAATTTTCACAGGTATGACTGTATCAACCTTTGTTGTATAATAAAGTTATTATGATGAGCCCCATGAGTACCCAACTTATACATCATGTTACACTGATTCAGTAGTAGCCCTTTATTATTAATTATGATTTATCCAATCAATTTGTGTATATTTGCACGCAAAAATGTTTTTTTTATATAGTCACAAAATAAGGTGAGAAACTTTATTATTATGTACTTTTTTCTTCTTCTTCTTTTTCCTACTTTTTTTTTTTACTTATTTATGCACTCACCTTGTACTATATTTATTTATTTATTTATTTTGAAATGAGTCAATTATGGAATCAACTTGATGATCAGCAAATAGCAGAAACAAGTAAAATAAATAAATAAATAAATAAAAATGTTTTTTTTGATGTCTATACATGTATTTATTTAGTTCGAGATAGTAGAGCAAATCAACTACAATCTTGTAGACAACGTATTGCATTATTTAAAGGATTACAAACAGAGATTTTTGAAGAAAGAATATTAGCTCTTGAAAAGATTATTCAAGTTGTAAAGTCTTATATTCGTAGTAGTAGTAATAGTAATAATAACAGTCATACTTCACCTTCTTCTTCACCTAATTTAATTGATACTAGTATAACAACAATGACAACAAACGTATTACAACAAGAAGAGGTAGAAGAAGATGTAGTAATAGGAGATGAAGATGAAAATAATTCAGACTATTATAATGAACAATTATTTTATTATTTATTAACCATCTTAAGATTGTCAGTGACTTGTCCTTATTCTGATGTTAGACAATCATGTAAGGATTTCTTATCTAGTTTAAAAGTAAGTAAATAGACCTTTTTTTTTTTTTTGCTCAAAATATCAAGTCAATATGTCTTATTTATGATACATGTTATTCTATTAGAAATCATCTACTGCTAATAATAATAATAATAATAATGTCCCTATACCTGAACCAACATACAATTCACCTTCTCACTTTATTTCACTTCATGATATATTCTCACTCGAATCAAATTCATCTTCCTCCAATCAACAACAAGCTGTACTTTATCCACGTTCTACTAATTTATCTCTTTCACCTTGGTCCACTTATTTACATCATAATACCTCACAACAATCATTCAATAGTATACCGTCTATCATAAGCGATTATACAGGTGGAAGATGTTCAGACGAATATGTAAGACAAATGATGATCAAGACATTCATTGATGAGGGTCGCTTAGCGAATTCTTTTCGAATCTTAACTTTCTTTCCTACCTTTTTTGAAATTTATCACATCACATTTACGAAAATTATCAAACAACCTATTGGTCCCTTAAAACGGACATGGAAATCCTATTTAGGTATCATGGTCGCCTCCGAACAACAGTGCCAATATCTTGTCTCTACTATGAAGATGGATTTTCTCTATAATGGAGGTGACCCGAATTGGTTACTAGGACTTGATTATGTACCTAACAAATTACGAACTATCTCACGTCTTGTTCTGAAATTATCCCGACAACCATGGAGAGTGAATTCAGATGATATTCAACAACTCATGATCATGAATGGTGGCGGGACACCATTTGGAGCAGACATCACTTGGACTCGAGGAGAACTTGTACAGGCTACTGTCATTATTGCCACCTTTTTAGGATTATCTAGTTTTATCTTGGGATGTGGTATTACGCCTGAGATTGACATGACAGGTGGATTTCTTATCATGTCTGGAAAACAACAACAACAACCTATCGAAAGCGAATTAGATTTACCTACTGTTTATTTTAATCAATCGATGGAAAACGTCGTAGAAGATGATCGGTTTCATACAGATCATGGCATAGGTTTAGGTGTCTCTGGTGTGATGATAGAAAAGTCAACTGAGGAATTAATTCAGAAATTAAAAATAAAAAAGAATGAGGAAAGAGAAGAGAGGACTTCTAAAGTAATGATAGATAACAGTCGTCATCCTCCTCCTTTATCTACAACAGAGGAACATTATAATAATAGAGAGAATTTAATTTTTGAAAATTTATCAAGATTTATTGATTTACAATCAAGTCAAGAGATTCACTTGGAAAGATTTGAAAAGTATCATACAGAATATAATGAATTACTGCTTGGTGAATATTGCTTTGAAGATCATGGATGTGATTTGGTCAATCATTATTTACCTGGTATAGGGGATGACTTGGTAGCTGAATTTAATGAAGCCATCAGTATTACGGATTGGAGGTAATTCAATTCCCCTTGACACATGTAGATAAGGATAACTAACTAACTGACTAACTATGGATGTTGATGATATTCAAATAATCTATAGTATATTTCATCCTGTAGCAGAAGAAGTGGTGGACACATCTCCACTTAGAAATGCTATTTGGTATTATACACAGAAAATACTGGGGGTCATTAAAGAGGATTATACTTATGATGATATTCATACTTACTTGAATGATCGTACTACACAATACATTGATGATCTTTGTATGTCTCCTTATAAAATACAAATGGATGATTGGTGTAATATTGGAATCTCTCTTCGACCCGAAGAGAAATGTCATGTTAATCTTTTGATTGCATCTGCTCGAAAGCAAGCTGTTCTTTGTTATAGTTTATACTTAATATCTGAAAATTAATTGTATTATATATAAAATAAATTACTACTCCACTATTCTAATAATGCCTTCAGCAAGGAAAAAAAAATAATGGATATAACAACATTTTGAAAATGGTATAATACATAAATGAACTATACTTTAATTAATGTAGTTACTTTGATATTTCCATCTATATTGCCTAATAAACAAGTCACATTTGAAGTATGTGTAGTCCAATCTACAGATGTAATATATTGTTGATCCATTGATTCATGTCCAAATTGAAGAATAGAAGATGTTTCCTCTTTTTGACTAGATGTACGATATATGGAACCAAAGGTCTGTTGATGATGATTAGAAGAAGAAGAAAAGATATAATTTGTATCTGAACTAAAGGCAACCATTTGAGGACGAGGTGAGGTGGATAATAGAAAAGACTGAACAGCATTATAGGAAGAATTAGTAGGGAGTAGTAGTGATGGTGGTGGTGGTGGTGGTGGTGGAAATCCTTCAAGTGATTTACTAAATATGCATGTTCCAGGTTTATGAATAGACCATTGACATAACTATATGAATTGAAAGGAAAAGAAAAAAATCTTCTATTTGAGTCTCTTTGAAAATCTTCCACATGTGCATATATTTGTATGTTTTATTACCTCTCCAGTATTATTAACTGAATAAATTGAATTTTCATCAAAACTAAATTGTGCTGTGCAAGAGGGCTGTCCTTTCCATTCAATAATTGATTTCATACTTCTTATGTCTATCATGATGATATCCATATAAGTCTACTATTAAACTCTACTATTAGCGTATGACTTACCGAATATACGCATAAATCCAACTGAATCACTGGTTACAAGCATTTGTCCATTATGATTTAATTTAATTGTGTTAATAATATTACTGCCCAATTCGTCTTGATCATTTTTAAATTCAAAAGTAGACTATTTATATTTAATGTTAATCAGTTTCATTTACTGTGTCTAATTTCTTTTTCTTTTTCTTTTTTTTTATTTCTATCATTACACAAGCTGAACTCGTTTTCATACTCCAAACAACAAGGGCACCTTTAGCATTATTCTTGTCTGAATGCATTTTATTACTCGAACTCGCACATATAAAGATAGGTTCTACTGGACTTGATGATAGCTGATTAATCCTATACTCCAAAAAAAAAAGTTAATATGCTCTACTCAAATATTATCTTATTTATTTACCATGGATAACTTTCATCCATAACAAATTCTTGAACTACACATTTGGATTCCATATTGTATACACGAATTAACCCTGTATCTGTACCTAGATATAACTGCTCCCCACTCAAGATTATTATTACTTGTATAAATAAATCTTTCGAATCAGTTGTTAACTTACGAATCTATCTGATTTTGCATCCCATTCTAAAGATAATAGATTGGATGAATTATTCTTTATTCTCAAGGGATTCAATGATGAATCTTTATAGTTCCAAATTCTAGATACAATAAAATTTCGATGAGTTGTCTATTTACGCCCACTTTTTTTTTTCTTCTTTTTTGAACAAATATTTACCGAACAATATTATCCATATCACAACTTGCAATCAAATCCCCTTGAGTAGAGAATTTGGCACAAGTAATAGCTGATGCATGTTCGGCAAATTCTTCATGACTTATAATCAGAAATGGTTCTTCATCCTCTGACAATGTGTCCTTTTGATCCATATTTTGACTATTTGTATCCATTGATTGAGAATTAACTTCCATGGAAGTAATAGCATCATTGTTAGGAGAAGATATCATTTTAGGATTGTTTACTATTGGATTCTTCTGATTATCTTGTATCGTTCTTTTCCTGTTACGCATTAATGAGATGCCGTCTGTCATTTCTTTCCTTGTCTCTACTACTTCATGTTTTAACTTGGCAATGTCATTTTCACGTGCTTCTAGTAGTGCCTTTTGATTTTCTATTGTATTTTTCAAAGCTTCAATTTCCGTTTGTTGTGTTTTACGTTGAATACGGTCAATATTGAATGTTAATAAGGTTGGCAAGGCTATATAGAAAGAGTTAAAGTCAAATAGAATTGTCAAGAGTGTATATTGTTATTATTATTCTAGTTACGCATATTTTGAAAGGTTGTTGCTAAAAAGTTATGTAGAGAGATGGTATAGTTATCAACCCATTGCTTTGTAAAGAATATTTCAAATGTTGGATCATTAGAAGGATTCCTAATATAAGGTAATGCTATATATGTATATAGAATATGAGTATTTAAAAAAAAAAATAACCAAATCTATCAAACTATTACCAAACCATTGAGTCCATTCAGGTTTGCAATGTAATTCAGGTCCATAGACATCAAAAAACTCAATCACTCTATCTTTTTTTTTATTTTGTATAGCTATGATATAATTGAGTGAGTGATAAGACCCCCTTTTTGTGTGTGTGTGTGTTTGTAAAGAATGTTTTACCATGTATTAAATAGTGTCTCAATAAACAAAGTTCAAACTTTTTTATAGTACTTTGAAATCGATTATCCAAACGAGAAAAGAATCGTAAATCAAGGTATTGAAAATAATCGATTAAAGTATGAATATCTCCATTAGCTATAGCTCCTAATAATTCATCGATGATTTTATCTACCTATTGTGAGGATGTAAGACATGGTTTTCCATCTTGAATGTTTTAAACAATAAATATATATTAATTATTACTTGAAAACCTTTATCTTTATCTGTTTTTATTTCTGCTTCTAAAACTCGAAATGTTGCTGTAAATCCTCGAAACTGTATTGTATTATAAAAGGGAGAAAAAGCAGCTTATTTTTTTTTAGAATATCAACTGGGATCATTAAAAAAGAAACATCATCAACCATCAACCACCACCATCGCCCAACTTACTAATAAATATTCTTTCACAATTTCATCCACTTGCTGAAGAGAGTTCATGTTCATGAAGTTGATTAATTAAATAAAGTGAATTGTTGTAATAAAAAAAAAAAAAAAAAAATAAAGTAAAATAAAATAAAATAATAATGCATCTCTTCAATTGCTAATTTAGGATTCAGACACAACTTTATTATACTTTATCAGTAGAATTATTTCCAAGAGAATAAAGTAGTAGCCAATAATTGATAAACAAAGGGACTTGTTTCCTTTTATCATAAATGTAAGTTTTGAGGGAAAAAAAAAGTCATAAAGGAAATAAGGATGATTTAATAAGCAAGTACAAAAGAATTATCGCGCTTTTATTCACAAAGGAAGGGAGAGAAAGAAAGAGAGATTCTTAGGCTTGAACGGAAAAAATCTACATACATGAAACAAGAATGATATATAAACATGTATACGTATATATTTATATATGTTTTTTTATACTGTATTTATATATTTTTATTTTGTATATTTTAAATGTTGTTTGGATTAGCACTATATTGTTCATATAATTGTTTTTGATGTTGAGCAGCAGCAATAGCAGCTTGTTGATTCCATTGAGCAGCAGAAATAGCAGAACCACTATGAGGGTCAAGACTAGCAGCAGGATTAGGATGGAAACCATAACCATTCGTCATTTGTGGGGGAGGAGCGACACGAAAGAGATTTTGTTGTGGAGGAAGATGATGGTTACGTCCTCGATATTGTGCTGAATTATTCCAATTTTGTTGAGGTTGTTGATATCCACCATAATTTTGCCAGCCCTGTGGAGGTCGATCTTTACCCCAAGAAAGCTAATTATGTACATTAGCAAGTCATTTCTATCACTACAAGTCTTAATACCTACCTTGGCAGGATTACCATTAATAAGCATGTTCTGTAAGTGAACAATAGCATTAGCAGCATTTTCATGAGTATCCATTCTTTATATAAATAAATAATGTGGGTTAATATCTTGATGAAATAAAATAAAATAAACCCTCTTAAATAATTACTTACTTTATAAAAGCAAATCCACGTTCAGCTTGAAGTTTAACTTCTTGAATATATCCAAATCTTTGGAAAGGCTGAATTAATTCAGTTTCTATACCAAATAAAATAAAATAAATATTCGTTTTTAATCTTTCTTTCTTTCTTTCTTTCTTACGATTAACATTAGGAGGTAAATTGCCAACATAAATACTAGTAACATAGGAAGGTGTTTGTTGAATAACGATTTCAAAAGGCAATTGTTGACCAGGCTGAGGGGCAGGTGTAGCTGTTTGGCCTATATTTATATACGGTAAATAATGGCTGCTAACCTCTTATAACTCATTTATTTACCTTTTTGAGTTGCCCAATTACAACGAATCGCTCTAGATCCTAACCATTCACCATTCATAGTAGCAATAGCTTGTTCAGCGTCAGATTTATCTCTAAATGCAACAAATCCAAAACCTCTTGATTTTCCAGTATGAGCATCCCACATAACATGTGCCTCACTATATATATATATATACATCATGTATTGAATTATTTTTCTTTTTTCCTTTTTGTCTATTTAAATAAAATTACTTACGACATGGATCCAAAAACTGAAAAGGCTTGTACAAGTGCTTCATCTGTAATTTCAGGTGCAAGGTCACCAATAAAAACATGAAAATGATTGCTAGTATCTTCTTTGTTTGTATTGGACTGCTGAGCCCAATTCACTTTAATTTCCTAATAATAATAATAATTAAAAGTTAAAACCGTTACCAAATTCATTTTTTTTTTTTTTTGGTTTAAAAAAAAAGATGAATTTACAAAGTTAAAAATCTTTCTACCATTCATATCTTGAATAGCTTGTTCAGCATATCTTGGGTCAGTATATTCTACGAAAGCATAATTGACACCTGCCTAGAAGATCATGAGTATATAAATATATGTATACATATGTGTATATATTTATATATTTATATATAACTCTTTTTTTTTATTTTTTTGTAATTACTTTACATATGAATTATGTCTTCTAACCTAAATTTAATTAAAATGATTAATCATGTTTTTTTTTTAAAAAAAAAAGCGTAACTGTACATTTACAATCTTGACATTGACGACGGGACCGATAGTCTCAAAAATCTCGTGTAACATTGTATCAGTAACTCTATATGAATATATTTTTTTATATAAGTTCCTAGAAATAACAAAGACATTCATCTATTCAATTTCTTTTTTTTTTACTTTACCTCTGGTCAAGATTACCAACATAAATGGTATTGGCAGGATTACTATTCATTTCCTCCATGTGTGCATTGTTTTGATTAATCTCGGCATTAGACATTGACATGTTGAATAAAAATTAACAAAAAAAAAATGCAAATAATTTTTCTTAAAAAAAAAAAAAGAACGAAGAGGGTAGAAAAAAAACAAAGAAAATAAACCAAGTATATGAAATTTTTATTTATTTTTTTCCTTTGTCTTCTTGTAAATCTTGTCTTTTTTTTTTTTTTTTTTTTTTTTTTTTTTTGTAATTCAAGAAATCTATCTAAAGTTTCTTTTTAAGAGGAAAAAAAAAAAAAAAAAAAAGTTGTAATTGCCTAAAAAGCTGACCACCAAAAAAAAAAAAAGGAAATGTGACGTCTATTTGATAATTAGTGAAGAAGATCAAGTTTTTTTTTTTTTTTAATGAATTTATCGAGATAAAAAATATGCAAGGTGTACCCAATTAAAAATCACGACCATAATGACAAGTGTTATTCCTATTTAACAATCTGTACTTGTACTTCTTTTTCTTTTTTTTAATAAAGATATATAAAACACTATTTTATTTATCAAATTCCAAAAAAAAAACTTTCATTAAAATCCAATATTTTAGTATAGAGAAAAGATATAAAATAATGAAGGATTATCGTTGAGAGAAAGTATTGAGTTTAGCTTAAGGAAGGAAAATAAAATGCCTCTAGTAACTTCAAGACAATTCTAGAAGACTCATTAAATGAAAAAAAAAATGTGTCGATATTCATTTAGGGAAAAGAAAGCGATATTTTATAGTTTAGATCAGATTATATTGCATATCCTTTAATGAGATCAATTCATAAGCATATATAGCTTATTATAAATACAATAAACAAAAATGGTGTCATTACTATTATTTCCAACAAGACAAAAAGCTATAAAGTGAATGTATAAAACAAAGCTACTTTTTTTTTATTTTATTTTTTTTTCAACAGAGGCTATTTTATACATTGAAAGCAACTACAGTTTCCCTCTGTTCAGTTCTGCTCATTGTTCTACGGTACATGTGAACCCTCTTTCTGAAGTGCGCGCATATATAAAAGTAAAGCAATCAATATACAAAAATACCTTTTTTTTTATTATTCTTTTCTGTAAATGTTATCTTGTATAAATATTACAACCAAGTCAATTATTAAAAGGAAAATATTAGTTGTTGGAGATGGTGGATGTGGAAAGACTTGTTTATTGAATGTATTTACAAGAGGCCATTTTCCACAAGTAAAATAAAATAGGACTTACAGGTTGGATATCATGTATTTATTTATTTATTTGGGATTAGATGTATGAACCAACAATCTACGAAAACTATATTCATGACATTGCTATCAATGATAAGCTATCAATAGAATTATCTCTTTGGGATACAGCAGGTTGAAAACAAAAAAAAAAAAGATACGAATAGTGTAATTCATTAACCTTGAAAGAAAAAAAAATAATTTATATTATTAGGTCAAGAAGAATTAGATAGATTAAGAGTCTTTTCTTATGATAATACGCATGCTATACTTGTCTGTTACTCTATTAATAATCGTACTTCATTAGACAATATAGTCAATCGATGGATACATGAATTACAAAAAGAATGTCCTCAAGCAAAAATGATTCTTGCTGCTTTAAAGTGTGATTTAAGAAGTAGTAGTAGTAGTAGTAGTAGTAGTAGTACTAGTACTAGTACTAGTAATACTAATAAAATAATATTATACAAGGAGGTAATCTATAAATCGTATATCATCATTGTGGCATTTTTTTTTAATTACAATCATAAAATAGGGTCTAGCAGTTGCAAAAGAAATGAATGCTATTCGTTATTTTGAATGTTCTGCTAAGCATAATCGTGGTGTACAAGAGTGTTTTGAACAAGCAGCCAAAATAGCTTTGACAGGTACTGTATATCATATCATGTCATTTCATGTATACTTATATCGTGTTTTTTAGTTCATTTACCTAATGATCCTTTATTAAAGAAAAAGAATAAACAATGTATGATTATGTAATAAAGTAGATGAATAATAGATATTATCATCAAATCATTCTATTGCAAACATATTATGATTCATAGTTGAATAATTTGAAACCAATAAGAGAGTGACTTTTATTTTTTTATTTTTTTATTTTTTTTTTTATTTTAACAAAGACGCGATATCTCTGTCTTCAATTTTTTTTTTAATATCTTTACAAGAAAAAATGGTTAACATTGGTATTATTGGATGTGGATTCGTTGGATCCGAATTGATTGCACAACTTCATGCAACACGCTCAAGTGCCAAACGTTTAAAGGTGGTAGCTATTGCTAATATTGACTTGATGCATCTCTCTGATAAAGAATATACACCTCTTCATCTTACTCATTGGCAAGATGATCTTGAAAAGAATGGCATCAAGCCCGACTTGGAGGCTCTTGTCAAGTACCTGGAAGGTTCTCCTGATCATGCTGTTATTGTTGACTGTACTGCCTCTCAAGCAATTGCTAATATGTATCCTAGCTGGCTTCGTAAGGGTCTCTCGATTGTCACACCCAACAAGAAGGCCTTCTCAGGTCCTCTTGCTCTCTTCAAGGAGATTCACATGTTATCTGCTAACTACAGTGGTAATGGTCGTACTCCTATGACCTATCATGAATCTACTGTAGGTGCAGGTCTTCCTGTCCTTTCTACTCTTGTTGATTTTGTAAAGACAGGTGATGAAATTCAATTGATCGAAGGTATCTTTTCTGGTACTCTTTCTTATCTCTTCAACAATTATTCTTCTATTAATCCCAAGAATGATTCAAACAAGTCCTTCTCTGAAATTGTGAAGGTAGCTAAAGATCTTGGTTATACTGAACCTGATCCTAGAGATGATTTGAATGGTATGGATGTTGCTCGTAAGGTAAAGTAAATGTGTGTGTACATAAAGGGAGAGAGAGAGAGAGAGAGAGGAATCATAAATCTAACTTTTATGTATGAAAGGTTACCATTTGTGGTCGTTTGGCTGGTGTAGAACTTGATTTATCTACTTTAAATGTTGAAAATATTGTGCCTGAATCACTCCGACAAGTAGCTACAGCTGAAGAGTTCATGGCTAAATTACCCGAATTTGATGATCACTTTGCTAAATTGAATGAAGAAGCAAAGAAGGAAGGTAAAGTGCTTCGTTATGTTGGTGTTGTTGATCCTAAGGGTAATAACAGTGGTGTTAAGTTAATGAAGTAAGTCATTTTTATAAAAAAACAGTTGAGAATTAGATTTATTTATCCTGTTATTATTAGGTACCCTGCTGATCATCCTTTTGCTGGTCTTCAAGGAAGTGATAATATTATTAAGTTTACTACCAAGTACTTCCCTAATGGTGTTATTGTTCAGGTAAGAAATAGAATATCCTATTTTTTTTTTATATAGAGTCACTTTATTTACAAAGAAAAAATAAATAAATAAATAATGTATAGGGTGCTGGTGCTGGTGGACCTCCCACTGCTTATGGTATCTTTTCTGATTTGCTCAAGATTCAAGAACGCGTTGAAGGATTTTAAACAAAACCCTCTCTTCTATTTTATTTTATGTAATTTTAATACCTGTCAATGAATTATGTCTAAATAAATAATCTAATTGGCTGGATTTGGCTTATTTATTTTTTTCATGTCGCCTGAATTTTATTAATGGCTATTTTCCTTTTATTTTTTTTTTTTTTAAATTATGGAATCTCAAAAATATAATAAAATCGCTATTGTTACAGGCGCCAATAGTGGTGTTGGTTTTGGTATCTGTCAACGATTATTAGAAACAGAAGGGGAGTCGTTAACTTTGATTATGGCATGTCGAAATGCTTCAAGAGCAGAAAAGGCAAGACAGTTACTTTTAGACCAATTTCCTTTTGGACACATTGATATTGAATTAGTTGACATTGGCAGTATTCAAAGTGTCTTGGACTTTTGTATAAATATTATCAACAAGTAAAGATGGTTGTTCCTTTTTTTTTTGAGGAGAAAAAAAAAACTAATTATATACATGTATATACTAGATATCCTCATGTCAATTATTTGTTTTGTAATGCAGGCATTTTAAGTGCACTTGGCATTAATTGGAAACGTACCTTTTATTTACTATTGACAGATCCTGTGGGACTTTTGGAACGTTCTGATGCAACTATTCAAAATACAGGTGAAATGAATAAAGACGGTATGGGCAAAGTCTTTGCTTGTAACGTATTTGGCCATTATGTTATGGTAAAAAAAAAAAAAGGGAGGAATGCATATACATATGATTATACTAGGAAACATAATTACTGACAGCTTTTTTTTTAACTAAAAAAAAATAGATGCGTGAATTAGAAAAATTATTATCGAATTCAGGTGACGGGCGTGTTATTTGGACGAGCTCGATCACAGCATATAGCAACTGTTTTGATATTCATGACTGGCAAGGTATAGAAAGGTAAATGTTGATTATTTAAAGGAGAAGGGTTACTAACTTACTTACTTACTTCTTGCTATATTTGAAGTAAGGAGCCATATGAATCTTCAAAATGGGCATGTGATCTCGTATCTATTGTTTCTAGTGAACGATTTAAAAGAGAAAATAATCATATCGCATCCTTTACAACATCTCCTGGTGTAGTTGCGAGTCATATTGGTGAATTACCTATGTGGATTACAAAGGCAAGAATTATACTTCATTATCTGGTAAGATTCTCTACTTAAGTATGAAAAAAAAAGTGTATATGTGTGTGTGTGTGGGGAGGAGGAAGTCATGTTTAATGAATGATATGATAAAAAATAGTTTCGTTTATTTGGAGTCAATTCACAAACAATTACACCCTATAATGGCGCTATAGCGGACGTTTATACAGCACTTGAACCTTTATCTAAATTAAATTATATGATGCGATATTGTTCGTCAACAAGTAGATGGGGTAATGCCTATGTAACAAAGTATCCCATTATGGATTATGATCGTGTTACTGGCGAGAAATTAGTAGAGAAATGTGAATTAGCTTATCAAGCGTTTAAGAAGACAGCGCAATCAAAGCTAGAATAATTATCAGCCGTTCAGATTGATTACGTAATAAATATGTTAATTTTTGCTCTCCTTTTTTTTTTATTTATTTATTTTCGTCGGGAATTAAAATAAATAAAATGTGAATATTCCATCTACAAATATTTGATTTGTGAGCAAAGCTACTTTTATAATTTCCGTTCAATCATTGTACGTATAAATGTATATCCAAAAGATGATTTAAAGGCAATTGAGACCAATTTAAAAGAAAGAACACTAAAGGAACAGCCTTTCTTTTAGTTGATATGCGCAAAACTATAATTGTAGACATTTTAAAGTCAATCCTTTACTTGAAAAAAAAAAAAGACTAAAAATACAATAGATCAAATTAAAGCCATTTTCTTCGATCCAAGGACTTGTGCATTTAATCTACTACAGCAACTAATGATAATACACGCATATATACCTTTATTACCTTAATACAAGCGTATTTTTTCTTAAATAAATATATATATAACATATGTTCTCCTATATTAATTTGAGCCGAGAAAAATAAGAAGTATGCCATTATTTAAATATATTCTTTTTAATTTTAATTTTTTGTCTTTTTTTTTTTTTTTTGCCTTTTTATTTTTTTTCTTATTGATAATAAAAATGACTCTAACACATCAATTGGATTCAACTCCATATCATATTGAACAAACATTAAAGAAAAAGGAGCCGATCATTTCTTATCTTGCAGAGATAGAAGAACAATCAAACTATCCGAGTGTTTCATATAACAACAGACAAAATTATAAAAAGAATACAAAACTAATCAACAAGATTATAAGTAAGAAAAAAAAACCCCCCAAGAAATAGATGGATATTATTATGTATTTATTTAATATATGCTTCTTATAGAAGGGATCTTTTATTCAAAGAAAATGATTATATCTTGGCCTTTTGATGCCGTTCATAAATTACATATACGATTTGATGCTGAAGCAGGTGATATGACAATTGGAGAAGGACCTAACTGGGAAACATGTAAGTTTAATCCCAAATAAATAAATAAATAATGAAAAGGGGTAAGAGAGAGAGAGAGAGAGAGAGGAAAGAGCTACTTGCTTGATTTCAATCATTCATTCATTCATTCATGCTTTCATATATTTATATAGCTGGATTTGGTTGTCGACGATTGGATATGCTCTTGTCTACCTTTATAAAGCGACTCTATGTCGAACTAGAAAAAGATGCTCAACAACAAGATATGCCAAATGAACAAGAAAATGATGAAAATATGAAACGAAAAACCATGACAACTCAAGAAGCTATTGTTGAATTAAAAAAGCTCTGTATAGAAGAAAATCCATATTTAATCTATAGAGACATGATAGAAATAGGTGAAGGGTAATAGTAAAGATCACAAGAAAGAAAGAAAGAGAATAAATATTTATATTTATATACATATTAGTGCTTCAGGCTCAGTATATAAAGCATATAGAAGGAATTATAATTGTAAAGAAGGTCTTCACAAGATACAACCAGTTGCAATCAAGCAAATACATTTAAGACGTCAGATAAGAAAGGACTTGATTGTAGAAGAAATCAAGATGGGTAAAGAAAAGGTTTGTCATAAGAATATGGTTCGTCATTTAGAATCTTACATTTGGAAAAATGATGTCTGGATTGTGATGGAGTATATGGAAGGTGGTAGTTTGACAAATATTGTACTGCTTAAAAATATGTCCGAGACTATGATTGCCGCTGTATGCTTAGAGGTACTCCAGGGTCTTGACTATCTTCATTCAAAGGGTATTATTCATCGAGATATCAAAAGCGACAATATATTAATTAGTAAAAGAGGTGAAATTAAGCTTTGTAAGTTTTAAATTAGATGATATATATATACATGTGTGTATGTATGTTAAGGCCTCATTCGTTTCTTTAAACTCTTTTTTTTTTTTTTTTTCCTTCCTCAAAAGCTGACTTTGGCTATTGTGCAAGGATTGATAACGAAAATATGAAACGAACAACACTTGCTGGTACATCTTGTTGGGTAAGGACACCTGTGATATTTCATAATTATTACTATATAACTCATATATATATATATATATATGCATATACATTTATATAGATGGCGCCTGAAATTGTTTTAAGAAAAAAGTATGGCCCTAATATAGATATTTGGTCCTTGGGTATTACCACGATAGAAATGGTGGAAGGTACACCTCCTTATCTTGATAGTCCAGATAGAGCATTGCATTTACTTAAAACACATCGAATGCCTCCTTCATTAAAGAAACCTTATCAATACTCTGCTGACCTTCGTGATTTTTTATGTCAATGTCTCCAGTTTGATGCTGAAAGGAGACCTTCGGCTGCTGAATTGCTAAAACACCCCTTTTTATTGAAAGCTTCTTCTTTAACTGAACTTGTGCCACTTGTAGAATTAGCACAACAAAAGCGTGAAAATGGGAAAATTTAACTATTATTTTATGTTTAAAGAAGCAATAAAAAAAAATATTATTATTATATAAATAAAAAATTCCAAAAAAAAAAATATACAATGCTATTTTATAAAGCCAAATTCGGTTTCTTTTTTGTAGATGAGGATAGGTAAATACATTAATTTTGTCTTATTTTCTGTCGTTGTTCATTCACCACTCTTGTCACATCCTCAAGATTACTCTCAGCACGTTGAATCATCTTATTTAATTCTGTCATATGTTTATCGAGTTTTTCTTTTGCTGTTTTCGATATCTTAATTGCATCATCCCAAATGGCTTCTTGCTCTTTAGAATCTTTTACAATAGGAATTTTCACATGCTCTACCCTTTCATTATCTGGATCAATACGCCCTAACCAAGCCCAAAGGTCCTCTTCTTCTTGATGATGAGGTGATGCCTTTGAGACATGCTCAACTAGGCCATGATTTTTATTTAAGCCAATAGTAGAACGACTTAATTCATTCAACCGTTGCTCTACAAATGCCATTTTTCTAGCAACGTATATATTGATACATACCATGATCAAAAGACAAAACAAGATAAAGTGAGCTGCGCGTGGTGAACTTAGGGTATCGATGATAGAGGTGACATTATCTGCAAGCTTATTAGAAACCATGCCTAATAGTTGATGCACAATGGATTCATGTGTATTATCCTGTTTATGACCGAGTTCAGTTGAAGATAAATGACGAGATGTCTTATGTCTTCTTCTCTTTTTATGTCGTTTGCCATTAGAACGTTTCTCTGGATCGTTAGAATGCTCTTTAAGATGAGCACGTAATGCTGCATCAAGATCCTTATAATAGGTCTGTTGTCCATCAATGCTTGCCTTTTCAATTGTTGCTAAAACCAAAAAAAAAGGCATCGTTTTAGTGGCATTTCAATATATATAAATATATATATATATAATGTGTGTGTGTAAAACTTACACTTTAACCATGAAGATTTGGTAAAGTCAACTAGAACTGTGACTAGAACTCTTACTTTTCCTTTTCCAGCCCAAGTTAAACAAGTACGTGTTTTACAACTAAAAGAACTACCAGAAGGAACATCAGGTGTTAATGTAGTAACCATGACAGATACAAACTTTTGAAAATCTTGATAAAGTACATCTTGAGTAATATAACATTTTGTTGATTTAGGTCCAATGGAACCATAAAGTGGTTTAATATAGGTCAATTCTCTAGTAGACTTTATATCTCCTTCTCCCTTTTTCCATTCCCCCATAACAAGATCTACACATACATAAATAAGTAAATATACATGTATCTATGTGGAAAATATATATATTACCTTGACTCTTTTGGTTTTCCACCAAGAAATTCTTCATGAAATCATTAATAAACATCAATTTATACATATTTTCTATTGTACTATCATAAACTTGATCCATCACGACATTAGGGAAATGTTCACCCTTATTACTACATTCACATTCTGTCTTGTCATATGCTTGCTTTGTCACCTCTTCTTTTTTATCTGATTCTATTCCTTCAATAGGTGATTTATTCTTTGTAGTTTCATTTTTATTTTCATTAGATCCATGATTGATATTAGGTAACTTGGCATCGTTTTCAAACTTATAGGTAGGTTGAGGTATTTCTGAAATAGCACGACGTCGTGCAGCATCAATATTTTTTGTGTCCTTCTTGATTGGTAAAGAAGCCAAAGATACTTTTCTATTCTTATTTACTCCATCCTTTACATTCTCTATACGGATATAGATATATTTAACGAACGTGATTATTTATACTTTTTTTTTTTTTTTTTACCTTCCGTAGTTGGTATATTTTGATCTAAATTTTCTGTATCTGTTTCACTTTCACTAGTAAAAGAATCTCCTTCTTCTGTATCACTATCATAATAAGAGCCACTTCCCTCACTTGATGCATCAGAGTCTTCTTGACTTGTAGTTTGGTTAGTAAGCTGAGATGATGATTCTTCAGTTGGTGGGAATAGATCGGGTCGGGTTAGATGCCAGATATTTAACATTAACTCAAATGCTTGATCACGAGACAAAAATGACGCAAAAAAATGCTATAATTCAAAAAAAAAAAAAAAAAAATAAGAATAAAGAATTATTTATAGGTATTTATTTACCTTTGCACTGTCAGTGGATATTTGAATAGCATTTGGAATAAAATAAGCTGTTGTCTTTTTCTCAATATTAGTAATATCCGCAAATGCAATAACAAGCTATTTTTTTTTTTTTTTTTTTTTGCGTGTATGTAAAAGATAAGTAATGATGACGAAATAAACTATTCTATATGTAAGCTTACGTTTGTTACCCAGCCAAAGATATTTGCATTGAAGCATATATGAGTTTCTGAAATATAGATACGACCTTGAAGTAAAATTTCCTTTTGTAAAGCACACCCAAAATCTAAATGTATATAATATGTTAAAAGGCAGTTATACATATATATATATATGTGTGTGTATGTTTATATATATATATATATATATATATATACATATATATGTATGTATAGATAGATATTAACCTTCAACCAAGTTGTCATCCTCTGGTATACTTCGAAATAAAGCATGAAAGTCAGCATTCCTTTTAGAAGTAGCTAAAGAAATATTTTTAATACTTGATAAGCTTGCTGCTATACTCGAGGTGTTATCAAGCGATGTTCTTTCTTGTGTTTTTGTATCTGTAGAATGTTTTGGTTTAATTTTATTTGCGATGGATTGAATGGTTGAATTTTCCTTTATTTCATTGATGATGTTTGATGTCACACTGGATGCTCGTGAACGCGATTTCTTTTTTGGCATAGTTGACGGCTCTTGTACGATGAGCCCATTAGCAGTAATAGGATTAGCAGGTGTAGTAGTAGTGTTGGGCATTGTTACTGGTTGCTGCTGAATGTCACTTTGGTTTGCTATTGCCTCTACAACTGGTTTATTTGCAGAGATAAAGTCTTCTGCATGACTCGAAGGCTCAATGGGTGTAGGTTCAGATACACAAATGGGAGGAGGCAAACCGGGAGATCCCTCAGAATTTCTTCTTACAACAGAAGGTCTAGTTAAAGCAATATCTAAAGCAGGAGGACGTCCACCTGATATTGTATTTGAATGTGTTCTTTTATTATTAGACATGATATATATACATGTATATAAATATATATTTAACCTAAAATAAAAATAAATAAGAAAAAAAAAAAAAATACAAGAAATTCTTACATAAAAAGGAATAATCATTATTACAGCATAACAATAACACGTGTTTATAATAATGTACTAAAGTGTGTGTGTTTTTGGAGGTCACAGCAACAATAATAAAAAGCTTTTTGATTGGCTATAATGCATTTCAACCTTTTATTTTTGTTTAAAGCAGCGATTCATTATTACCTAACAAGAAGTTCTTGAATAACGATATATCCTTGAATAAAATCAAGTTGATTATGTAAATATTATATATGTATATAACATGTATTCAAGGCTATAATAAGTATAATAGTTATATATACATATATATATATATATATATATACATATATACTTGACCCTGTTTTATAATAGTTTTGATATCGTTTACGTAATTAAAACGATGAATAGAAAAAAGAAATATCTCGACTACCTTTCTATTCTTGAGCGAGTTTTTTTATTATGATTATTGACAAAAAGACTTGATAATTATATAATTAAACATTACAATTGCTCTTGCACATGAACTATAATTTCAGTGTATCTAGCGTACATTATTATCTACAAAAGTATCTATAAAGGGCTTCTAAGGAAACCGTTGCCATTTGTAGTAATATCTACTCGATAAAGAAGAAAAAGGGAAAGGAGGGACTAATATAATGAAGATCATCAAAAAAAAAAAAAAATGCGTGTGTGTGTGTGTGTGGGGAGGCACACTATTTGGTAAAGATAAGAGTTTTAGGGTATTTATCAAATGATTTTTACAGATAAATTCAACCCAAACCAAACCAAAAAAAAAAATCGATAATTTGTAACTATGATATAAAAGGTCATAATAGCCTTGTTTGTAAACCTTACCAGTTACACTTTATTGTTCATTTGAAAAGGAAATACGTATTTCTTTATTTGGAAAGATAACGATATATCTGATATTCTTTCTTTTTCTTTTCTTTTCTTTTCTTTTTCCAAGCAATTCATTCAACTATTTATGAAACTAATCTCTTGCCTTCTTAGTATAATTTTTACTTTAACCAATTTTTTTTTGTTTGTTTCATATCATTATTAGAAAAATAAATAAATCGTACATATCTTTATTAGGAAGTTTTACAAGTGTACGAATAAAGACAAATGTTGCATATTTTGTCTCAAATGATACTTTTTGATAAAAGATATTGTTTTCCGTGAAACGTTTTATTAGAGTGTTATTTGTCTTACAATTTGGACTTTCATTACTTTTGATTTGCCACACTTTACTTTTTTAATATTGTTGGTACGACGACGTGTTGCTGTTAATAAGATTAATTACTGCCATGTGTCTTATTCGATGCATGACAGTGGGAAATGATCCATATTAGAATCAAATAGTCACTTTTACCATATCCAGTATGAATGAAAATAACGTCAGACGATAATCACAAATGTCATTTAGCGTCTATTTTTATTTTATTTTTTTTCAATGATAATAAACATATTAAAGCAAGATCCTTATTCTATGTTACTGAATAATTCAATTATCAAAATCATGCTTTCATACTGATAAAAGGGAGTCATGTTATATTATTCGAAATAGTAGAAAGGGATCCTTTTATCAGGAAATCAAGTTGCTTCCTCTTTTGTTAGCAGAGGCCATTGACTTTTTGCCTATCTATTTTATTTTCAATGGGAATCTATTAAAGCCTATACATGTATATAAAAGTAAAAAAAGAAGAATGTTGTATTTAATAAATAGACACTAGTCAGTATGAAACGACGAACTTTAAAATACCAATAAATAAGATAGATTTACATCATTATTACTACTACTATTGCTTTATAGAATAATAGTAGAGAGAGTTTTCTTTTTCTTTTAATACATATATAACTTGTTTATCATTCATTGATGAAAGATATTCCCCCCTCTTGTTTAGGGTCTCATCTTATTATTTTAATTGAAAATAAAGAAGCATAAACTTGATATTCTGATGACTACACTTGTGGCTAGAAAAAGAAGGTACAATAGTTCATATTTTTGATTAAGAAAAGAATAATTAAACACAAATATTATATTAAGCTATGCTTCAATGGAATCTTTATTACAAAAATGCATTTCATTAAGTTTATTACATAATCCCGATTTCAGAAGATCCATATATCCACATACTGAGAATTTTTTTTTTTAAGCTTTTATTATTATGGTACAAATATTTCCTGGATTTTACCAGCCTCATCGATAAGGAATTAATATTTTATTGGACAGATTTATCAGTGAAGCATGTGACGTAATTGATTTACTCTCACTACTCTCTCTTTCCCTCTGTCTCTCATTTTTATAATAATGGGAATAATGGAGTGTCCTTTTTTGTTATAGTCTATGAGTCGGGAAATGTCGGGGTGAAGAAAAAGAAAAAAAAAACAGGTACAGGAAAAAAAAAGAAAAAAAAAAGAAAAAGAAAGAAGAGAGCGAAGAAATAAAAAGCTTATAAAATAGAAAAATGATGTTAATGAACAAAATGTTATTATGCAGCATTATACTGAAAATGAATATAAAGATCTTATCAATAGCCAACAAAAAAAAAAGACTTATGTCTCTTTGTTCTTATCTCTAATCGATTTGATTGGATGAAGATAAATATGTGTATATAAATATATAAAATGCATAGTTTTTTAGTCTATTTTGATGCGAGATAAGACATAGGATTGCTATTTGATTGGACGATTCGGAAACTTTTTTTTTCATATGATTAAGGAGACAAGTCAAATTACATATTTTCTGCGTTTTTTTTTTTTTTTTGTTTATTTTTCTCTTTTTATTTCATTTCATTTCATTTTATTTTGAAAAGCATAGTATTAATAATAAAGTCAATGTTTAAGGATAGTCAAATATGTCAAAGAGATAAAAATAATAAAACCGTGCCACTTCATATTAATACCGATCCACTTGGTATCGTTTTTTATGATGAAGGATTAACAGCAACCCATCAACCTTCTCCATTTCCTTCGCCTTCTTCTTCTTCTTCTTCAACTATTCATTACTTAAAAAGAACGGATAGTTTCCGTAATAAATGTCAACTTTATCGACGACCCAATTCAAATACAACATGTATCAATTCCAAGTCATGGGAATCGATCAAAAGTCCAGCAGCATCCTTTTTAGCGAATTTTTCATTTTCTCCTGCCTCTGTACAAATCGAAAATGAACAAGATGGGGATGAAATTGATGATTATGTGTTGGATAAGATGATTGGACATGGTGGTTTCTCTACAGTACGTTTAGGCTTTCGTATCTCTGATGGACAAAAAGTAGCAATAAAGATCATTAAAAGGACATCGTCTTCTTTAGACGAACTTCGATTGGAACGTGAATTATCTATTTGGAAAAATTTAAATCATCCAAACATTGTAAAGCTTGAGAAGGTCCTGGAGACTGATTCAGCTTTCTTCCTTGTATCAGAATATTGTTCAGGTGGGAATCTATTATCAAGATTATTACATGATCATCAAGAGAATAAAGGAAGAAGCAGCAGCAGCATAGAAGAGACGACTATGATAAAGTCTATCTTTATTGACTTATGCAAGGCTCTTTATTATTTGCATGAGGAAGTCAAAGTATGTCACAAAGATCTTAAATTAGAAAATATTCTATTAGATCAAGATGGTCGAGCTAAATTATGTGATTTTGGTTTAGCTATCTATCAACAGCCTTCAATAACTACACATATCAATACCATTCCATTATCTCCAGAGTGTGTACAGGATGATCTTGACTGTGCAGCTGGTTCATTAGCTTATGCTGCACCAGAACAGATCAAATCGAAAAGAGCTATTGCTTGTCCATCCACTGATATTTGGTCTTTAGGTGTCATTCTTTATGCTCTCATCACAGGAAGACTCCCATTTGCAGATGAGTTTGAGCTTCGTTTACAGCAAAAGATATTAGAGGGTCAATATGAGATGCCTACCACCATTTCACCAGAATTACAAGATTTAATTCGAAATTGTCTTTCTGTCAATCCAGACACAAGATTTACGATTCATCAAGTATTACAATCTTCTTGGTGTAGTAGCATGTTAACTTGATTCTCTCTCTCTCACTCACTCATACACACTACACACATACACGCCTATTGTATATGTATATATCCTCATTATCATTGTATATATTGTACAGCCCTGTTTATATTATCATTCATCACAGATACTTTTTTCTCTCTCTATTCATACTTTATTTACCCTGTCTTTTTTTTTATTATTAAGCATCAATCGACTAAAATGATCATAACCATCTATGAATACATAAATAAATATTTATAAACACATAAACTAACTTTAATCATGTATCCTTCTTCTTACATGCACAAATGCCTTCCATATAACATCTTGAAACGATACCTGCAACCCACTTGTGATATAATATCATTAAATCTTCTTTTTCCTATTAGTAACAATGAAAATGTATTATAAATAAGCATCATTTCTTTTACCTAGTAAAGAAAGCTAAAACATAAAATAGGTGCCAATGATAAAGATGAATAGAAATAGGTCTCGTACATACAGTTTTTAAATGGGCATAAAGATAATCATAATAAAGTTGTATTTTCATCATGGTCATTAGATGGCTTCTTCTTCCTCCATGTATTATAAATAGTATACCAGTACTAGTAGTAGTAGTAGTACGAATCCATTTTGAATTCACTTCTTTAGAAAGAACAAATGAAGTTATCAAGATACTTGAATTTAATAATAAAAGTAAAAAAAAAAAGGGCAGTCAATGATATATATATTCAACTAGTAGTCATATTATCAAATGAATCAAATTGTTTCTTTTTATTTACGTTACTTTAATGTATTTGAATAGTTTCCAGATACATATAAACAAGAATTAAACCATCCAACGTATCATTCCATTGTCTTGATATAGTTTCCCATTTGAGCCATAAATTGATAAATAGCGAATTATATAATTCCCTATTCGTAATTTAGTGATTGCATAATAGTAAAATACAATAATCATAAACGGAGTTTATATTACAAGAAAAAAAAATAATAATAATAACATGTATCTTAACACTTTTATTTTGATATACAAATGTCTCTTTATTCATTCACATTAGAGCAGATCTTTGATTCACTTGGACACTATACAACTGTTACACTTAAAAATAAAGAGATTATTCTTGGTTATTTATACACAATTGATCCTGTAACCAATAATGTTGTTTTATTTAAAGATCAACACATTAATGTTCTCTTGAGTCATTCCATTGAGAATTTAAATAGTAATCATTCATCGTCTTTTTTTTTTTTTTTTTTTTTTTTTTTTTTCCACTGGGAATATCTTATTCATCCTTTATATATTAGTTGATAAAGACGATTTTATAGATTTATCAATACTAGAAAAATCGATGGAATATAAAACACTGGATAAAGAATGGCTTGAAAAAAGACGTTATGATCTTATTCAATTTTTAGAAAAGGTATACACACACACATACATAGAGAGAAAGAGAAAGAAAAGAGTTTAAAAATGATATACATATATCATTCATTTTTTTTTTTTATGTACGATAGAATCGAATACCAATTCAATATGAACAAAATGAACCTGTGATTCATGTCTTGGGTTGTGCACGTGTTGAATCTCCCTACGTGGCCACAAGTGTCGTATGTGATAATGCCCTGATTCGCAAACGCGTGCGTGATTTGATACTCGAGCTCAGCAGATGAAAAAAAAAAAGAAACACACACACACACACACACATACATACATACATACAATTTATTACAATAAAAGCCGTATAACAAAAAGGAAGAAAGAAGGGAGATGATTCAAGACATATTATGTAACATAACAAGAATATTCGCAGCTGTATCTTCATCATCGTCTAATAAAATGGATGTATGCACTTGGGGTGGAGATGTACTACGTTTTTCGGATAAAGGATAACTTAGTAGTAAAGGCACTGCGGGTGGATGGGTGATGAGTATTTTATTGCTATGACGATGATGTAAGAACGAACTGGTTGGATAATAACGATGTCTTTGTTTCTTTTTCTTTTTATGGGTTGTTGTTAATTTATTGATATGATGATAGGTTCTTTGTTTATGAAGAATATTCTTTTTCCTTAACAAGTTAGATTCTAATGTATGTAAATCATACTTTTCATAGCCATGTTGTCTTTTAAAATTAGCTAGTGCCAGACGTGTTTTAAGACGATATATCATCTATAAAATACATTATTCTTGATATTCAACCATCTCATCCTCCCCTCCCCTCCCCTCCCCCTTTTTTTTCGTGGAGTTTTAAAATCATTTACGACCTACCTCTGTTATATTGGGTATTGAAGCTTTCTCTTGACAATGTGTCAGCATTTGAAATGAGTAAGATTAAAAGGAAAGGGAATGAATAAAGAAAGAGAGAGAGAGAGAGAGAAAGAAAGAAAGGTTTGTATTAATTTTTTTTTAAAAAAAAATAAGAGAAGAAAATTATATCTTATTTTAGATTAAATAACGCGTGAATATTTAACAAAAAAAAAAAAAAAGGGAGAGAAGAGAGAAAGAAGGAAAAAAAAATAAATATTATCAGGCGTTTATAAACACGAATAACAATGTGTAGTACTTTTTTTTTTCTTTCTCCTTCACATCATTCCCCTCTCTTTCTCTTTCTCTCTTTGTTGTGTGATCGCATGATCAAAAAAAAAAAAACCGATAAGTAGCGTCAGATATAAAATAACTCTTATTTTATCTCCTTTTTATATGTGTGTGGCTCCTATCTTTATTATGAATACAATTTATATGACGTATGTTACTTGATAAAAATAAAACGCACAGACTTTTGTTTAATAACAAAACGATGATTAAAAGAATTATTGATGATTACTGCTACCGGAGATTAGAATAATAAAGGTTTACTAGAGGAACTTTATTCATTGCTTACCCAAGTATGATTAATTATATAAAAAGGGAAAAAATAAATAAATAAATAAATAAATCTATATATAAACTTATCCATGTTTAATACAACAACGTACGCACGGATTCCAATTACAATTATTACTGGATGTCTAGCCTCAGGAAAAGACATCCTTATTAAATTCATCTTTTAAATGATGATCAACATTCAAATAGGAGATTAAGAATAACTAATTACTGAAAAAATAATTTTACTGCTGCCTTTGGAATAGAAAAGAAATAGAGTGCAAACTTGCATAATTTGTATGAGTTTGGCATATGAGTACAACGTTGGTAATTTTTTTTTATTATTACTATCACTACTATACTCAACTGACTGACTGACCGAGTTTTTTTTTTTTTTTTTTTTTTTTTTTTTTTTTTTTTTTCGTTAAGGGGCTGTGTTTGTTGTTGTTCTTCAAGAGGTGAAATTTATAAAATACGCTTGTAATAAAAGTAGTGTACAAGAAGAGAAAATGGTATTCAACTATATTATTCTAGAAACAACTGGATTAAAGCAGATCTTCAGTTAATTACTCAAGGTGCTAAATAGGAACAGATGAAATTGTACAAAAGGTAATTCACGTTGTTATTGGACTCTAAACACTTTTTTTTTCAAATGTCATTATAATACGACTGCTAAAAGTCTATACCAGCCTTTTTTTTTTTTCTAGAGTATCCTTGAAGTATCTTCTTCATTCACGTCCCACCACCAGAGAGTTGTAAGGGATCTATACAAGAAGAATACAGTCACCATCACAGGCTATTCAGGAAGCACAAAGGAAACATGATTCCCAAGTATTGAACGAAAACCCTTATTATTAGCTAGATCTGGATGCTGTAAAGCAAATCATTTCATACTAGCTATTATATCAAGAGAATTCTTGATTCTTGAATAGAACCCAAAATAGCAAGTTTATCATACAAGGTGTTCAACATGTATTCCACTTGCTCCAACAGAACATGGTTTATGGTCCCCCACCCCTACCCCCTCTCCTGAAGACAACGAAAGAAAAGTAGATTCACTTTGATAGATAAAGAACATCATGTCATGATCTTGAAGAAGCTTTCTTTTTCTTAAAGAAAAAAAAGGGAATGTTTAATAAATAAAAGTTTTTTTTTAAGGTGTTATAATTCAAATCTTTCTTTTCGGATGGCCCATGAAAGGCCAAGTGCAAGATTGCTTGCTTTTACGATACTTTCTTCATGAGCACATATACCGAGTGCAATATTAGATTGATTGTTTTCATCAATATGTTTAAAGAGTTGATGGTAATGAGGTCTACAAGAGGCAATAAATCGTATAGAGGTCAAGTTATCAGGTATACTCACATTTTCTTCTGGATCAAAAGGTCCTGTGATGTATACTTCCATATGAAAATCAATTTGAAGTGATGTCACTAGATATTCAAACTCTTGTTCAAATGCGTAAAATGTATCTATACTATGAATACTCCAGATGACATGAACCGATCTTGTCTTTATAGCATGCCTCTTTCGTTCAAGGTAGTGCATCAACGAGATCCATGGTGTTATGCCCATACCTTCAGCGACCAAGACAACTGTCTTGTAGTCACTAAATCCAGATCCAGGATATCTCACATAACCTCTTCCAACCGGCTTACTTATTCTTAATAGGAATGGCGTCTCCCTTTGAGACGAGGATCGTTCAGCTATCCGATAGACCCCCTTAGTATCCCTCCCATTCGCTCTGATATAAAAGGTAGCTTGATTGTTTTCATCTATACGACAAATAGAAAATGGATGTGAAAAGATGACTGCCTTCACGATCGATGACGATTGAAAAGAAATAAAAACGAATTGTCCTGCTTGAATCTGGCTTGTATCATAAGGTAATTCACATCTTAAACGAATAATATTAGCTGGTAAGGCCTCAAGGGAACCTACTTTTACCTTGTAAGTACGTTCAATTTGATCTGTCACCCAAAATAAGAGGACAATGATGTAAAAGACATAAAAGGACCAATGATGTAAGCAACCCAGCATGATGAGACTGATAAAGGAAACTAAGTGAGTGATTCGAAAGAGACGATAAGAGAGATATCTCACAAGTGGATGAGAACCCAATATAAAGGTGATCATGGCTACTAACATGCAAGTTCCTGTTACATGACGAAAGTTGAATGACAACGTAGACACGAATGATTGAGTTTGATCGTACTTGTATTGAATTTGAAAAGTGGCGTGATAAAGTGCTTGTAAACATCCAAGTCGACCAAACCATGCATGCCAACGAATGGTCTGATCAAAGCCAAAGAAATAGCGTTGAATAATGGATAATCTGGCTGCTAACATAACAGCGAAGGCAACGTTGATGACTGCCAGCTGAGCTGATCCATTGGCTAATGATTGTAAATAAAGATGACGCTCTTCAAGACCCTTGTAAGTATTTACAGTTGTATTTAACCATATCCATATATTAATGGCAAAAAGAAGTGACACCTTGATGACATCAAGACAAGAAAAAGTAACGGACTGAAATAAGTGCCATTCATACTTTAACCAAGAATAGTTAAAGTTTGAAAATGTTGAATGAGTGAATAATTTTGCTTGTTTATATTTTAATTGCTGAAGCCAAGAATGAAAGAATAAAATAAAAGAAGCTGTAGATAGAACTAAAAAATAGATAACTAAAGTTCTATAGTCTTTATGAAAGGGTATATTATCTGTTTCAAAGTCTGTATTGAAGGTATTTTGTAGTGAAATAATGCTTAAAGATGAGTTTAATTCAAAGAGAATGATTATGATGAAGATGGTTATAAAACCATAATAAATAAGTCGTTGCTCCATTATAAGTGGTCTTATCCACTCCCTTGAACACTAATAAAGGGGGCAGGTAAAATAAAATAATAAAAAATAAACTAAAATAAAAAATAAACTAAAATAAACTAAATTCATTAATGCTAGAAGAGGGTACGGCTGTATTTTTTTTTTTTTTTTTTTTTTTACTGCAATTAAAAATAAAATAACCCCTAAATGAAAAGACTGCATTACTCGGGCCAGTTCAAAAAAGGAGAAAAGGAACTAGAAGGCTTCTTAAGAGACAAAGAGGTAGTAAAATAACATAAAATAAACTGCTTTGGACAATATAGGATAGTATTAGTATGTTTCTTTCTTTTCGGGGTTATTATATTATCCTTATTTGTATTTACCCTAAACTCCTATTGTCCATCAAAAGCTCTTCATAGTCAAATCTAACCCAAGATTCGAACGTGAATACGAATCCAAAGAGAAACTTACTGAACACTTGAAAAAAAAAACAAATGTACACTATTTGCTTGAAAATGCACACTGCTATGGCACTGACTAACTGACTGACACACACACACAACGCAACGTAACGCACACGACACTAGTAAAAGAATGCTATTTACAGGCCAATAATGCAACTAACACACTTGATACGGAATAATACTAAATTGCCTTGTTGTCCCTAGCCCCCCCCAACTGCCTAGTTGCCACACACTTTGACTTCCGACATGATACATGCTCTCTGAGCCATATGCTGCTACTTTATTTTCCTTAAAATATAATAAAGTTTTTTTTTTCCTCCCGTATCTTTTTAGCTTGTAAGCAAATATATAAATATGCATATGCATATATTACTAGGATAGTGATAATAACAAGGTAAATATAAAAATAATAGCCTGATGAGGATCGGCATAACAAAAGTTGCGCTTATTTGTGCCATGGGGGGTATGTATCACATCTTCAGTCTTCTTTTCGGCAATATGAGTGAGATCAAGGATTCTAATTTATGTGTAATAACTATTATGAATACATGATTTGAAGGTATATTTAGAGATGGAGAGAAACAAAAAAAAAAGGGTAATAAGCCTTGTTGAATATTACTACCATCATATTCGCTCTTTTAATTTCTTAAAAAAAAAAAGAAAGAGATAGAAAGTAAAAGAAGATGACAGTAAATTGAACGATTTTTTATTATTATTAACTTTACGAATAATAATAACAAATTCAGTATTATGAATAATGAAAAGTCTAGGCTAACTTCTTTTTTTTTTTTACAAAAGAAAAAGCCATAAAAGCTTCTTTCCTCTTTATTGTTAAATAATAAATTTATCTGAATTTCAAGTAACTGAAAAATAAAACAAAATAAAAAAATAAAACGTTCAAATGACGTGTCAGCATCAGCATGAATTTTTTTTTTTTGGCAACTAAAAAATTTCTTTTTTTTCCATCTTTTTTTTTTTTTTTTTTTTTTATAATATTCTTTTTTACTTTTTTTTTTTTATTATTATTTTCTTTAAAAAATAAATAAATAAATTGACTTTGGTAAGTAAGAAATTATAGTCAAAACGCATTTTATTTATTTATTTTTTTTTGCTTTTAATAGAAATAACATGTCCTCAACAACACCTTCCACTGATAAGACTACTGCAACAACCCCTTCCGTTGAAGAAAACAGCACCACTAGTCCTGTTGAATCCTCTGTTGAAGAAGAAACATTTAAGGTATAGTGAATGGATATGTGGTCACGTATGTATGTTTTAGTCTAAATAGTATATTAAATGTATATATATATACATATAAAGGTCTATGTGGGTAATTTGAGTTTAAAAAGTACAAATGAATCCATCAAAGCCTTTTTTAATGAGGTTGGCAAAGTGTAAGTTTGTTTATTATTTGTGCTATTCATTATGTATTGAATCTATTTTCTATAGTGTAGAACCTATTATCATTCGAAGAAAGTATAAACCCTTCAGAAACTGTTTTGGTTTTATTGGATATAGCTCCTTGGCTGAAGCTGAAAAGGCAGTCGAAGAATTAAACCAAAAGGAATTGGATGGTCGTAAACTTCACGTGCAAATGGCTAGACCAAAGGAGCCAAAGGAAAATACTGTAGATGAGTCAAGTTCAAAGGAAAGCAGTCAACAAAATTCTGAAGAAGAGAATTTGAACACAACTACTACTACGGAAAAGAAAATTAAGAAGAAATCCAACAAAAAGTCGCGTAAAACAAAGGTAAAAAAAAAAAAAAAAAAAAAAAAAATAGAATAAAATAAAAATAATACAAAATAATACAAAATAATAAAAAATAATACACAATACAAAATACAAAATACAAAATACACAATACACAATACACAATACAAATAAATGGGCTTTTATATAAAAAGACTAACTAAATTATACACAGAAAAATGATCATAAAGACGAAACAGTAAAAGAGAATGAAAAGGAAGAGACAGTCACGGAAAAGGAGGCTAAAGCTGTCAAGGAGAATGATAAAGAAAAGGTAGAAAAAATGGATGAAAAGAAGAAAGGTGACCAAGAGTCAACGCCCACTATTGATCCTGTTTCTTCTATCGAGACATCTGAACAAGTACCACCAGAACCTAAACCAAAGTCAACCGTCTTTGTTGCAAACCTTCCTCGCAAATTAAAAGTAGATGGCTTAAAAGATGTGTTCAAGGAATATCAAGTTGAGTCTGCTATCATCGCTATTCAAAAAAAGTAAGTTTCCCTCTTTATTTTTTTTTATATCCAATTTTATTCTCTTACATTCCATTATTGCATTCTATACCTTCTTAGTGGTCGTTCCAAGGGCTATGGTTTTGTTGAATTAAAGACAGTAGATGAAATGCAAAAGGTTTTGACAGAGTTTGTTAATTTTGAATTAGATGGACGTCCTATTCATATCTCTGCTGCTACTTCTGTAAAAAACACCGAGGATAAAAGAGCTGACAGAAAGTATAAAAAGAAACCTCGTAGAAAGAGCAGACAACAACAACAAAGTGAAGGAGAAGAAAATGAAGAACAAGAAAAGCCCAAGAGAACAAGAAAGTTTAAAAGAAGATATTCTAATAAGAAAAGACTTGGTAGTAACCATTTAAATGAAAAGGAAAATGAAGGTGTTGAAGCTGCAAAGGAAGCTCAAGAAGCTGTCAAGGAATTAAAGAAGGAAGACGCTGTTGAAGCTGCAAACGAAGCTGTGAAGAAATCACAGAAGGAAGATGATGTTGAAGCAACTAAATAAACTGAAACAAAAAATCTTACATAAAACTAGTAAATATTTTATAATCAATTATAGATAAAAAAAACAAAAAAATAATAATAATAATAAACTGTACACTTCTTCTTCTTCCTTCTATTATCATTGTTATTAATGACCATAATTTTCTAACTGTGTCAAGATATTAGACTAAAAAACAAAGACTCATCAGTGTAATGTGACTTCTTCTTATTTTAACAAAGAGATTATTACTACTGAGTAGTAGTGTTGCTATTATTATACAACAACGGAAAAAAAAGGAAGAAGAAGAAGAGGGTGTGTTAGGGTTTTAAGCTGGGGGGTTTGTTTGTTTGTTTGTTTGTTTGTTGACGACTGAGTTTAATTGAAAAATAAGGTAAGCTCTCTAAATATATTATTTATTGAGAGAATGACTAGTGAGTAGCACATAATATCGATAGCATATTGGATTTTACCCGAGCCAGTTCAAGGTAAAGGAGTTTTTCTTTTCTTTTTTACTCATTTTACTGCAGTTAATACTGAAGGGATTACTATTCAACCTAAAGATATTCAATTAGCTTGTCTTCCTTTGTAGTGAACGATTTTTAACAAACAAGAAAAAAAAAAGAAACTCAAGAATATTTACAGACTCTGTCATTGCATTTAGTTCTTCGTTTATCATAATTAATATCTATTTTAGTATGACGAGCCTAATATTTTGAAGAAGAAGAAAAGTGTACTTTTAGTTAATAGAAGCAACCCATTATTTATTATATAATAAAGAGGTTATTCAAATAAAACGAATTTATTGTACTTTACAGCATAAATATTCACTCGACACACAGTTAGTTTTAATACTGGCTATTGTTAGAATATACTTGGACAAATTAGTAAAACTAAATGTGTGGAATGAGATCCATAGCATTCTTTATTTAATTTTATGCTGCTACGTATTTCAAAAGGGAGAGACAAATATCGGTCGCACAAAATTAACATTCAATTTTCGCCTTTCCTTTTTTTTTTTTTTTTTTTTTAAATAAATATAATACATCTATCTACATATACAAATACAATTGGCAGAAAAATGTTGCCTACAGATGCATCAAATAATAAAACAAAGACGAATACACTAGATTTACAAAAGGAATTACCAACTATCCCAATGGAGGCTGAAACAAATGTACCTGAGCAAACTAGTACAGATACTTTAAAAGAATTAGATAATTTGTTACAAAGTTCGACAAATGAGTTACAAAAAGTAATTATATAAAACATACGAACAAAAACAAAGAGTATGAATAACGCGTATTATATAGAGTGTAAGCACTGATAACGAAGAAGATTTTTTAGAAGAAAGTGAAATCGACTTTAATCAAATCACATTCGACGAAATGGATGGTACTTGTAGAAAAAAATAAAATAAAAAGTGGAAACAATAGTAATTATCCTTTTTTTTTTTTATTTTAAACATGTATATACATATAGATCAGTTGTTAGCATTTCAAGAAGATGATATTGTAAGTCAAGCTTTAGCGAATGAAATGGATTTACGTGAATATGCCAAACAAATTGCAGAAGAAAAAATATCAGTTCAAAGGGATCTAGAAAATAATTGTAAATAACTAAAAAAGACCAGGAAATGAAGGAAATAAATACAATGTTTACATTTCTATAGATATAGAGAATATACAACATTTTGTTGATTTGCATACAGAAATACAGGTACACTACTTTATATGGGATATTAAAAGAGTATTTTCGATTCTTAACATTTTAAAGTAGTCTTGTGACGAAATCTTAGGCCATATGGAAGAATTGTTAAATGTGTTTCAAAGCGATTTGGGAAATATCAGTGGAGAAATTCAGAACTTACAGGAGCAGTCTACTTTAATGAGTATTAAATTAAAAAATAGAAAGGTAATTATGCATAAGAGATTACATGTATGCATGTATGTATATATTCATACATCATAAATAGGCTATTGAAAATAAATTAGGAAAAGCTTTACAAGGCATGGTGATTCCCCCAAATGTCATAAAGAAAATGACAGAAGGCGAAATAGATGAAGTATGGCTCAATTATTTGTTAACCATTAACAAGCAGATGCGATTTGTAAAAGCAAACCAACACCGACCTATTAAAGCATTACGAAATGTGGGGCCGGAATTAGAGAAGTTGCGTTTAAAGGCAGCGTCAGCAATTCGTGATTTTTTCATCTCAAGAATTCAACTCCTAGGTGTTCCGAATGCCAATATTCAGATTATGCAACAGTCAGTGTTCTTAAAGTATAAAGAATTACACTTTTTCCTTTTGGAAAGACATCATGATGCAGCTAGGGAAGTTAGACAATCTTATATGAATTCGCTGAGATGGTACTTTCAGAATCATTTTGAACGATATAGTCGAGGATTACAGAAATTACAGGTAAAGCTAATAATTTGTCTATATTTATTTGTATATTGTCGAGCATAATTATTATATGTTGAATGAATAGATTGTATCTGCAGATAAATCAGATTTAATCGGTGTTGAAGAAAATAATCGTAAAGGGGGGTTATTTGGATCAAGTAAATTAGCACTTAAAGAAAAAGCAAATATATTCGCTTTGGGTAACAGAAGCGATACATTGAGAATGCAAGACCCTGGTGTCATCTTAGTTCATGTTGCAGAAGCAAAAGATCAAGTACATATAATATCTATTTATACTACCTATAAAAACTTATTTTTTTTTACCTTTAAATTTATTCCAGAAATACCAATTCGAACAACTTTTTAGAAGCTTCAATTTAACATTAATCGATAATGCAAGTTCTGAATATCTATTCGTTTATGAATTTTTTTCAAGGGAAATTAAAACTGCTGCTGATACCGCTAAAGTTATCTTTCAATTCATTTTTGAACCCACTGAAAAAGTGGGTCTAGTAAGTTAATTATTTGATTACAGATGATATAGATTTTTTTTTTATTAATGAATTATTTAGAATTTTACAAAAGCCTATGTTGAAAATTCATTTGACGCTGTTGGATTATTGCTATGTATTCGAATTAATACTCAATTAGCACTTGAGCTTCAAAGAAGAAAAGTACCCGCATTAGAAGGATACACGAATGCAACAAATATGTTATTGTGGCCTCGTTTTCAATTTGTTATGTCACTTCATGTAGAAAGTTTAAAGAAAATGTTTAATAGTAGATCAGTCATGAATGCTGTTAAAGATATTCATCCACACTATGTAAATATATATATATATCTTGAAATTGACGGTAGCTATATCATAGTAACATATGTTATTTTAATGTTAGATCACTAGAAGATATGCTGAATTTGCAGCATCGTTACTGGTGTTAAATGATGGATATGATGATGCTATTCTATCAAAAAGGTAACTTTATAAATATATATATATATATATAGCATGAAATGAACTTATCTCTAAATAGTGTACATAAATTACGAGATGAGTTTGAAGCAGTTCTATCGCGTATGTCTCATGAATTTACAGAATCTCTAAGACGTATTGCTTTTCTTATCAACAATTATGATTTAATTGTCAATGTTTTCCAAGTAAATATATATAAATCAAAACATAACAATAGATATATGAATATAAATATATATATACATATAATGAATATTCATATTTATAAAGGAAACGCACAGTCGATCAGTAGAATCAGAATTGGATTACGTAAAGCAATTATTAGCTCTACAGACAAGTGTTTTTGTAGATGAGCAACTCAAACCTTATTTCGGATCATTGGTTGAATTGGTGAAGAAATCAGAACAGTTAAAAGATCTTCGAGTAATTGAAATAGTTGATCTTGAAAGAATTTCAGCACATTTTGCTCAAACTTGGAGACAATCACTCAAGTTGATTAATGCCTCAGTGATACAGTATTTCTCAAATTTTAGGAATGGTACAACAGTGCTTCATGCCGTTTTAGGACAGTTGATAGTTTATTATACGAAATTCCTAGATATCTTGGAGAAACGTGGAGATGGTGCCTCTCGAATTCAATTTGTAGGGGTCCAAACAGTTATGGTAGAGATTAAGAAATTTAGAAGCACGTTTTAATAAATTCAAAATTTCCAGATGTATATTTGTATATTTAATAAATTATAATATTTATTATTATAAACATTTGTTTTTGGTTTTTCGGTTTTTCTTTTTTTTTTTTTTAATTGTATATAAACCCACAAGTCGGCATTTTTTTTTATTCAAATACAGAAGACATCTCAAAGTCGGGGAGGTAATGTAACTCTTTAACATCGTTTTTGCTAGAGCTTGGATCCGGCAATAAAGAGGGTTTAACCGAGTGTGGACAGGCGATGAAGATTTTATTTTAATATGATAATTATTACATTAAAAAAAAAATGAAAAATTATGATGAGAGGTTCAAATGTATGCAGCATGTGTTAAAAATAGTGAATTATTATTATTATCCTAAACATTCATGGCTGTAGTATTGCACCAACTAAAATTACAAATTTTTTTTTTTTTTATTTGACAGCTTTTACCTTTTTAAGAATTTTTTTTATAACCCAGAAATGTTTACTGTTTCTAAGCAACAAAACAAATCCAGGATTTTGTTGCCTAAAAACAAACATTTGTTATTGAAATATTTGAATATGTATACATTTATATAAATAAGTATGTATATTTATAAATCAAAATAATTCAATAACAAACTGATACAAATGAAAGAAAGACTTGAGATATACTGTCTGCATCAGTTTTATCTTTCTATTATGAATAACATTATAAAGTTAGCCCTCCCCTCCCCTTCCTTTTTTTTTTCTCTTTTTTATTTTGCTTCTCAAGCGAATAATTGAATATAATGTCTATCAAAAAGAAATAAAATCTTTCTAACAATTCATTCAAAATAGACCTACTTTCACCGTTTGCCTGTTTCATAGAAGGACATTAAAATAGTGTCTCTGTTTGACACAACAAAGATGCATGTCTATCAACTAAGATCATACAAATGAAAGCAATAAATCTATAGAAAAGAATAATATAGGCCTCCTAATGTCTATAACAGTTTTTTTTTTAATAAGATGACTACTCGTTTTTAGTCTATGAAGACAGTTAATGTAAAGTAGTTGATGAGCAAGGGAATGATGCTATGGATTAGGATGAGGAAGTCACTCTTTTCCATTTAAAAACTTTGACCCGTATAAGAGAATGCTGTGGAAAACAAGGAACTCCAGAGCAGTATACAAGGAGTGTATTTTTGTAAAAAAAAGTATGAAATTCATACAATATGTCTTGTATTTATAACTGTTGCCCTACTACTGACGATATATCTTCGTCAAATAGTCGAGCTTTTTCTTCAAAAGACCCCAATGCTTATAAGCATTTATTTTTAAATTTAAATGAGAAATCTTTATTAACGCTTCAGTTACGTACCGCATTTATGCACGCCACTTAATATTAATGGTTGAAATAAAAAGAGAGAGCTTACCTTTAACTTAATTGAGAAAGGCATATTGTAAAAAAAAAATATTTTAGATATAAGATGAAAGAGAACTCCATGAAAATACTACTTTGAGGTCCTTATGTGTTTTCCTCATTTTGTATACAATATATACAATATACTAAAAGATATCCCTGAGGATAACGATTGGAGCACCCGCTCTCGAACTTGGGAACCAAGTGCTTCTCGTCCACTTTGTACAAGTCTCGGCATCATCGTAAGATGGTGATCTTCTATATGATGTACTCTTCTTCTTTAATTTTGCTTCTTTTTCAAGGGGCTTCAACAAGATGTGAGCGTTCTTCAAGGCATGGTACTAATAATTATCATGGAGTTGTTAATTATTTACTTTCATGGATATTTTCAAAGACTTACTTTCATAAATTTCAATCTTGGTATCGTCTTCTTTCTTAGATCACGCAAGAAATGGATACTACTAGGTATATCAACTGAGCCTATGTGCTGTATGGTATACAAGCCGGGAGCATGAAGTTTCATTATTTTGGCCTTGGTTTTTGGTGTCTTAACAATAGCGCGATTGCCGACACGAGACCAAGAAAAAGAGCGTTTCATATTGATATGAAATCCTGCTTCGTCAATAAAAATACAGTTGAATTGATAATCAATATCAGTATTATCCAACAGATTTTTAACCCACTTGTATCTCTCCTCAATCTTTTTAGGGCTGTTTCTATCTTCAGGATAGAAATAAAATTTCTTACAGCTTATTTTGCACTTTTCCTTTACAAAAGGATGGAAAGCAGATTTTTTTTTTATCTCAAGCCCTTCAAAGCCCTTGGTTAATCTATCCATTATTTGATCCAGAGTCATGCCTGAATCATCCTCATCAACCAAATTGATAAGGTACTCACGATGGGCATCGTTCAAGATAGGAGGTCTTCCCACAGACCTTCCGCTTCCTGGTTTTCTTTTGTAGGCAAGTTCGTCTGGATCCTCAAGACCTTTTTTTGTACCATGAAGCAGCGGTACTAGCAGGAACACCTATTTGTTTAGCTGCCCCACGAACGAACATACCCTTCTCGCTCACGAGAAAGAAGAAATAGTCCATTTCTTCCTTTCTGTAGTTTCGATACGTTTTCTTGTTGCTTTCAAACTCTTCTTTTACTACCTTTTTTTTTCTCTTTTGATACAACTTTGTTAGTCTTATGATGTTTCTCGGGAGGCTTTAAATCTAAATATTCCCCATAACTTGTAACATCTGCAATAGGATAATCAGGATTGTCGACCTCCATCTGAAGAAAGTGCTCGAAATATTAATTAGTCTAATGTGTTTTTAAGTGTACAATATTTTATTTTGTCTGTACTTGATATTTTATTTTTTTTTACAACTTGATTTTTTACTTAGTGTACGAATAATTTCCGGAAAAGGTGTAAATTAAATTTTTGACTGCTCATCCATAAATTTTATTGAAGGTAGATACTTTTGTACCCTCTTGCAACTATCATCTCATCAATTTGGCCCGCTGTATGAATGGGTGCATTATCCGTTACAATATATTAGCCTTTTAGTTCAGGAAAACAATCCATTTCATTCTGGGTTTTTTCCAAGAAACTTCATATAATGATTAGTGATAGTGCCTTTTGAAGTTGGAATCTTGGTTTGACCTGGCACTTTTCTTTTGTGATTAACAAAGTTAATTTTGATTCGTTTTGAGTGTTCTTCTGCGGGATTACAAAGTATCATAGAAACAACAAACTTCGCTGAGATAGCACCTAATACAGTGTGAGAAACAGCCCTTCCGGTAGGAGTAGCTGTAAACATCAGACTTCCCTTTCAATGACCATCCACTAGGAAGCTTCATGTTGATATTAAATCCAAACTCATCAACAAAACATAATTTTCTACATAGATCATATCCGTTGCACTCCACTTAAGAACCCAGTCCATACGGTCATGAATCTTGACTAGATTATTTCCAGCAGCTGGTTGAGTTGTCAGCTTTTTAAAGGAAAGATTACACTAGGTTTTCAAAAAGTTATGGACTGTACTCTTCACATTAAGATCAGAGAATTTTTGAGTGAGGGAGTCCATCGCATCAACTGCTCGTGCTTGTGTATAGTCGTCGTAAAAGTTCAGAAGATGAAGCTTGTGATTATCGTCTAATTGTGTTTTTGCTCTATTCACCAAATTGGTCTGTTTCTCAAAAATATTCCAGTCTTTGTCCTCCTTAAGTTTTTTAGCCCGTTTTTTGTGCTGTTCGCTCGTTTATGCTGCCTGCCAAGTGCTCAGATTTAGCAGCATTAAATAGCTTGATTCTATTATAGTACACAAACAGAAGCTTTTGCTCATTTAATGAGTATTTATGATAAATCTCAATCTGCTTTTTAACTACAGCGATAACTTCCTCCATATCAATATCAAGCTTTTCTATGTCTTCTTTAGATGATAACTCTACATCTTCTTGCTTTTCGCAATATTCTCTTATACGGGTCAAAGTTTTTAAATGGAAAGAAGTGACTTCCTCATCCTAATCCATAGCATCATTCCCTTGCTCATCAACTATTTTACACTCACCGTCTTCATAGACCAAAAACGAGTAGTCGTCTTATTAAAAAAAAAACGAACTTCAAAAGAAAAGAAACCGACTTTTGAAAAAATGAAAACCGCCCTTTGGCGCTGGAACAACTGTATATGTATGTGTATTGAAAAGTAAAGTAAATTCTTTTGTCCACAATAATCCTGGCTGAGTATTTTAGTAATTAATGTTATGAATTAAGAAATTAAGGCGATAATGATAGGAGACATCTTTAATAAGATTATGATTATATTAGAACATATAACGCATACTACAAAATTATTGAAGAATATGTGTATATTAATTACTAGACTGCATGGTGTCTTTTTTTTTTTTTGTCACTATAATTTCTTTATTTACATAATAATAATAAAATACACATTAATAATAATTTCTGTTCCTTTTTGAACTAATAGATGTCTGTTTGGAATTGGTTATGTTACTATGAATACTATTAGATATAGAAGCTTCCGAGGATATGGCTCTGTTCCGTCTAGTATGAGTATGCTTATCATTTGTTGAAGGTTGCTGAGAATGACGGCTTCTACTATTACTCGTTGGAGGAATAACATTGATTGTTGGTGAAGACATGGACATTGGACCATAATGTTGCATCATAGGTGCCATTGGTGGCGATGACATTATATGTGGATTATATCCCATCATGTTCTGAGGAAGATTTTGAGACATCATGCGTGGATCCATCATTGGCATCATGGGTGGCTCCATTACAGGCATCATCATTGGCATCATTCCTCCATTCATAGGATAACACTAAAATATATATAAAGTAAGGAAGGAATATTAGATTATTCTGCATATATTATATATATGTATATATATATTTACCTGTTGCGCCATAATTTGTCTTTGATCCATCATCCAGTGATCATGCATGGCTGGTTGTTCATCTTTTACTAAACCATGAGCACGTGGCATATTATTTGTTCGCTTTTCACGTCCTTTCTCTTCAATAATTCCCATAAGACCTGCTCGGGGTGGTGATTTTTTAACAGGGACATGAACCATAGGCTGTCCTGAAGCACGTGCATTTCGTTCCATCTTCTTGGCTACCTTACGTTTATAATCTACTTGATCCATTAAACTATTTCGAGTAATAAAACTATTTTCGGAAGCTAGTGCTATTGATGCTGCTGGTAATGTATCGTCACCTGGAAGACTACTAGAATAGTAACTAGGCTGTTGATATTGTTGTAAGTGAATTGCTTCATGACTACTAAAGAAAGACCTCGTATCTCCTTCGCCCATCATCATATAAGGATCAACTGAAGATGTTTCCCAATTATTTCTACGTTCAATCACCGATCCTGCCGATGAATACGTAGTCCATGGCTGCATCGTTGAATGACCTTGGAAACTACCTCTGGGCTGCTGACTATGATAATAGTAAGCTGAAGAAGATTTCGGTACAGTTACTTTATTATTTTTATAATTGGTTGATGATTCAGACGAAGTTATACTCAAACCTTCTTCACTAGACACTCCTCCCTTTTTATTCATTGAATATCCTGGTTTATTTGAATGGTAATTGCTTGTCTCTGCTAAAAGACTATCCGCAAAGTTATGTTCTTGGTCTGACATTATATCCATTACAGTAGGTAAAAATAAATCTTCATTAGTTGCAGTAGTAGGGGATACCTCAGTAGATATTTCAGAACTGGATTTAGACGTGTTGGGCGTAATAGGCTTCGTAATTGATACTTTGTCAATACTTTTAGTTGAAAGTGGTTTTGTTGTTGGTAGTTTAAAACCTCCAGTTGATAGTTTGTATAAGGACTCATTATCACTATTATCACTGGCTATAAGCGAGTCTTCATCTTCTTCATCACTTACATCACTTGCACAGGTGACTGTTCTTAATTGCGTAGGCTGTGTTGTGTTGCTAACGTTATTGTGTCTTAATTGGTTTGGAATTAAAGTTCGAGCTGAAAGACGACGTCCATTTGTAACATATGTAGAAGAAGGAAGAGGACCACTATGGTCATTAGGATTGCTACTGCTACTGCTATTAGATAATGTCTGTTGATGCTGCTGCTGCTGCTGCTGCTGTTGCTGTGATACATTCTTATTATTTTTATTAACTAATTTTTGTTGTAAAATAGCAACAAACTCCTTTTTATTGGCTAGCAAACTGCTCTGATAACCTACATCTACTAAAGAAACTTCCTGAGGCTCAAGAAATAATCGTTGAGTATTTTCTACGTCATTCTCACGTGGAAACAAATCACCAAAATTTAATGCCTTCGGATCCTTTGGATTGTCAAGTAAATTTCCTGGTCTACCATATAACTTGAAGACATCATAGAGACCCACCAGCCATTGTACAAGTTCATTTGTAGTAGAAGTCATTATTAAAGCACTTGAAGAAGTACTTATTAATTGTTGGCTGGATCCATTCATTTTATTCTTATATAAAGAACCTTCTACTTTAAATAGAGTAGCCAAGTTGATCAACTTGGGTGATTCAGGATATACAGTATAGGCTTGTACGACATTTTCAAACGCCATAATAGGGTATTTAGCCTTTCTTGATTCAAAGAACATGATCTGACCATCCGTAGGCACCACTTTTTTAGTAAATAAACGCTTTTCAATTTTATAGTTGGAAGCTACAGCCCAGTATTTTTTCCAACCGGTAGCACCCGGAAGTCTAACTTGAACAAAGCCCTCAACAAATGAATTTTCCTTATTAGAAATCAAAAGAGAGCTAAAATGAGAACGCGTGATAAAAGCTCTTGTGTAGATCTCTTGAATACGGGAACATTCAAAACAAGAAAGACGAATAGCAGAAATCCAACGATAAAGGGATTCGGTATCATTTGCTTGTAAAAGGAAACGATTTGCACCAGCCGAATTCAATGAAAATAGATTATCTCGTGTCTCTGCTGTCAAGCATTTTTCGACAGTGACAGTTGAATCAGTAATATTAATGTATTGAGGATATACTTCTTTACCACTTTCTGGTTCTGTTGCATCCCAAAGTGTCAATACTGGGCCACATAACTCTACATACCAAAGATACCATTTCTTTTGAGAGCAAGTAGAGCCTTTTGAATTAAGATCGTTTCGCTTATGTAAATAGCCCTCCATATAGACTTTTTGAGTATATGATTTAATTAGTTTATGTACATGGGTGAATTCAGTAGGCGGAAGATCGATTATCTTTTCCGACTTGGAAGGTTTAATGAATTGAGCGGGGCGTTTTTGAGAATCAGAATGTTGAACGAAATTTCGAATAGAGACAGGACGTTTCACAGGTATATCAACAATGGTCTGTGTGTTTGGGGCAAAAGTGGCTGGTGTGATTGATTCTGGTTCGTCTGTCATTATTATATCTACTTGTTCTTCTTCATTTTCTGATTTTGTATGCTGATCATAATCGTCAGTTGATGAATGCCAATTAGGCTGATTAAGACCATATTTTTCTAAATATAGCATTCGAGAATGTCTACGAGTTGCCATTGACACTTTTCTACGTACAGGTCTTTGTCTTGGGGTATATTGACTTGTGCTATCGTCTGAATCGACTAGATCTATGCTGCTATTGTCATCGTCACTAATGTTCTTTTCATTATGATTAGAAAATCGATGATTTGATGTCATTAATAGAATAGTAAAAAAAATAAAAAGTAAAGAGTAAAGAGAGTAAAGAGTAAAGAGAGTAAAGAATAAAGAATAAAGAGTAAAAAGTAAAAAGTAAAAAGTAAAGAGTAAAGAGAGTAAAGAATAAAGAATAAAAAGTAAAGAGTAAAGAGTAAAATAAAAACACTAGGTATATTAAAAATGAATAAATAAAAAAGAAAAGAAGAATATATAAAATAGTTAAAAAAAAAAAAAAAAAAAAAAAAAACAAGTCAGGTGAGGAACTTTATGTTTGTTGAAAGAAAATATTAAATAATGATTAAAAGTCAAAAATCTAGTGAAATTCAATTCTTTTTTTTTTTTTAAAAAAAAAGGTATAAATACTTTCTTTACTTTGTTTGAACTTGTACAATTATTGACTTTAATTTCTATTATTATTACTATTCATCTTTAAGTAAGGCTCTCATTGTTGTTTATATTTATTTTTATTAACTTTAATAAAAGGCTGTTTTAGTCAATTAAATTAAAAAGTTTCAGTGCGTAATAAATCAATTTTTATTTACACTGTCCGCCATTATACCAAATTGCACACAACGAAATTTATATTTCGGAATTTAAAATGTCAATAGGCGGAAAATAGATATTTAATACACGCTTAAGAATTTCCTAATCTGCATCCTGTATAATTAGGCTTGAAGAACAAAATAGGAAAATTAATATGCTAGTATCCTCTTCCTTTGTTTTATTTTTAGGGAATTCAAACAAAGAAAAATATATAAATATTATCAAATTGTGTGCACAAATACGTAACCTTCTTCTTTAGTTTAGTCACCATCTCTGTTGTACAAATGCCATCAAATGAAGAACGATTATGAGCATTTAATAAACAAACAATCGCTTTACAACACTAACCTAACAACAGACGTATAACAGCCATCAAAAATCAATAATCTATTCTAATACTGTTAAGAGCTGAAGGAGTATTTTTTTTATATATTCAATCAGTCTACAGTTAATAACCTTCCGATATTATGACAGCTTTGTTACACATGATATTGCTTTGTTTACTTTATCATTGTTATTGTCAGACGCTGAACGAAAAAAAAAAAAAAATCAGCATCCAAACTTCAATAGTTAACTCAGAATATCAATCTCCAAATATGTTTGTTAATGCTAAAAAAAAAATAGAAGATTTGGTATTCAAGTTTCACTAATAACTTTTATCAACTGTTTTCCACTTATTAGATATACTTAGTCATGTATTGTTAACAGTGAGAAATAACAATTCTCAACTTGAAAATTATATTGCAATTAATATAGTTACTTGTCGACTCTTGCTTTGTGTTTATACTGTAACAGGGAATATATACTAAGATTGCTACAACTCTTTTTGCAGTCATCCCCTTTTTTCATCTTTTTTTTTTCGGTCGTGTCCTCTGTTTCAACAAAACAGATTCCCCTCCCTTCCCCTCCCTTCCATTATAGACAATTTTAAAATTATTTCGTGACTAACATTTACAACAATTATAGTAGCAAATATCTTAATAACAGTAGGAAGTCTAATAACGACACTTTTCATCACTAATAACTTTATCTACTGTATATGTTCTACTAGTTAAGTTTACTTTACTTTAATGTGGGTAAATCCTCAAAACAATATCACTTAACATGGCTATTAAAACCCATTTCGCCTAATCCATAACCTTTAACAAGTTCTTTAGTACCTATAATTTGGTACTCAATAGATCAAGATCCCATCACCAATAAAGTTACTCGGGACCTTTTACAGAAAAGTATCTATCATAACTATTTCTCCACAACAAGTTTAACAAATACAAGATTTCAACAGTATACATATGAATATATATATTTGTAAAATCAAAGAAGAACATTGGAGGAATACATCGTATCTTCGACAGTAAAGAAAAAAAAAATAGACAGATATTTAGACCTATTATTGTATTTCAAGGAAGTTTATTTATTTGGTAGTTCCAAAATAAACAGTTGACTCTATACGTTGAATCCATCACATTTTTCTATATTTCAATACATATATATTTTTTCTTGGATTTTCGCCCGATTTCATTGCTTCTAATAAAAATTTCAGGTTGATCAACATTGCACAATACTTTTTTTAAACTGTCAACAGTACCCTAATCATTTATAGAACGATATAATTATTATATTGCTGGTATGGGCATAAAATGTAGATGATAATTGTGTGTAGTCTATGTGGATGAGTGAATTTCTGTCGTCAAAATTATGACAACTAGCGAGATAGTAACCTTGGCATCTAATTCAATAGTTAAATAATCTCGAATAGGGGGTTCTTTTTTTTAAGGAATTTGTTTCTAAACATAATAACTCAAAAGATGAAGTACTTACTGCATCAATAATGGCATCATCTATATTCATAGTGTAACGACCCATGCTACTTAACTAGTTACACTTGCAACATCCCTAACCTGATTTTTTTCTTCATATGGCATCAATCATGCTACAAAAAAAAAAAAAAAAAAAAAAAAAAAAAAAAAAAAAAAAAAAAAAAAACTGATACGACTTGGATAGAGACAGAGATTGGCAAATTCCCCTAGATCAAGCCAGTGAGAATGAATTAATATGGGGTGCTACATGCATCTTTTGTATATTAAAGTAGTAGATTTATTATCCTTACAGCCTCTCAAGGAAGAACTTAAATCGATGCAAACAAAGCTAGTTGAAAAGAATATATATATACATATATGCATGACAATAATATGACACATATATGAATTATGAGAATGCATAATGGTCTTTTTATATGAGGTATATTAGTTTTGCTTCATTCTTTTAATCCAATTCAAAACTATTATTATGCTGACTATAACATTTTGATATTTAAAATACCATCTATTTGTTTTCAACTTATAATACTTGTAAAAAAGGATAAGAATATCATAAGCTATTTTAACAATATTTTAATTAATAAGAGTAGCAATCCATATAATGTCTAAACAACAGCCCGGTATGAGATAACATTGTATATTATCTTATCCTGTTTACTTTTTCTTAAAGAAGAAAAGAAAAAACACATACACATATGTGTATATTTTCAGCAGTACTTTATAGAAAGTATCAAATTAAAAAAAAATGGTAATATAAAAGATAGTTTTATAGAAGAAATTGTGAATCTATATCATACGTAAAGTCCCAAATCACTATTTGACCAAGATTAGAGCAACACACAATTTTACTGAAATCAAACTGAAGGTTTAATATTCTAAAAATAAAATAAATTTGTTAAAAAAAAATAAATATAAATATAAATATCTATGGTCTTCAGTTTTTCTTCTTTTTTTGTTTACCTTCCAAAAGATATTTGATTTAATGTTTTTATTAAACTTCCATCTTCTAGTTGCCATATCTTAAGTGTCCCATCATAACTGCCACTCACAATTATCTTCAATTTATTATCCAATTGTAATGTTCGAACAAGGTCTGTATGTCCCACTAACGTATAAAGACATTCACCTGTCATTGCATTCCATACTTTAATGGTTTGATCACTTGATCCACTCACAATCATATTTCCATCATATTCTACACAAGCAATGCCTCTACTATGTGAATCTAATGTTCTTAAACATTCACCAGTACTCTATATACATTATATATTAGTTATAAATTCTATTAGACATTTATATCTATATCTATTATACACCATATCCCAAACTTTAATTGTACGATCTCCTGATGCAGAAACAATAATCTGATCTTTGAATTGTACAGCATTGACAGCAGCACGATGGCCTCTAAATAGACCTATCGATTCTCCCTTTTCAAGGTCCCAAGCACGTATGGTTCTGTCTTTTGAACAACTAACAATTCGATTCTTGTGAAATTTAACATTCAATACACTCTCCCTATGTCCAATTAATGTTTTTATACGTTGTCCTGTATGAATATCCCATACAATTAATGTACTATCACTACTGCCACTAATCAGGTAATATTCATTGAACTGTAAACAAAGTACACTTCCTTCATGTCCCTTTAATTTATGTAACAATTGTCCTGTTTTGATATTCCAAATCTTTATATTTTTATCTCTACTTCCAGTTACTAATATTTTTGTATTGAATTGTAAACAATAGATACCACTATTATGGTTCAATACTTGTTGTTGTAGTCCATTGTCTACATAATAATAAGTTAATATGTGTGATTCTGTTATACTATCGATTCTATTTTATTTTATTTTTCCACATACCAGAATTAGGAAATTGCCGTAGTTTACTTTTACCTTCTTTCCATCGTTGATCAATTATAAATCGATTACGGTATAGTCTTTTCCAGTTAATAAAGCGAATATCTTTTTGTTCATCATAATGATAAATAGGTGCTTCGTCATGATGATATCTTTTATGAAGAAGGTAGAGAGGACGTTCAACTATTGTTTGTGATACTGTCTCTCTATGACTCTGCTGATGCTGCAGTCTCAAAGATGACTGTTCATCGTTATATAATAATTGATCTGAGGAACCTATCATTCTATTTGTAGTAGAAGGTAAAGTCTTACAACAAAGATATCGATTCATTGATGAACTATTGACTGTCCAACCTGACGAGTAAAATAATGATTTCCATAACATGTGATCTTCACTTAATAATTTCCAATACTTGGATACTCTATTCAGATTGTTTAATGCTGTAACATCCAAAAAAGATAATATTTTTATAGCAATTTCATAAGGTAATTTCTATTAATTGATATTATTATGCTTGTGTTCATTTTTTTTTCTTTTTTTTTTTCTTTTCTTCTTCTTACAGAAATATAGTCAATATGTATAATAGGTAATAATCGATTTATTATTTGTATAGTCTTTGAAACTGGAATACATGATAAAATCTGATATGCTAGTTCTATTAACATATTATTATCATTACTAGTCTTCTTTAATTGTCTTTTTTAAAAAAGATTTACCTGCTTTTTGATCATCTGACCAATCTTTAATAAATGAAGGATCCTCAAATTTTTGTTCTATATAACCTTCATCTGAATTATCGTTTCTTACTGATTTCATGTTGTTCTTTAATTCGAGAATTGACGAAAGCTTAGGAAAATTCCTTATGTGTACTCAATTCTCTAGTTTTTTTTTTTTTTTTTTTTTTTTTTTTTTTTTTTTTTTTTTTTTCACTCATAAAACTGATGATCAACTACTGGTGAGTACGTCTTTTAACGGTGTTTTAACCTTAAAATTAGGCAATTTTAGTTTTTTCTATTGGATGATCTGTAATTTAAACTATACGTTCCAAATTTACAGGCAGCATTTTTAAATGAAAAAAAAAAAAAAAAACCAAAAAAATGCAGACATTCATACTTTTTTTTTGTGCCTTCTGATTAATGGTTTATAAGCGTGGAGGATAATTCTAATTCAAAGAGTCTAGGTTTTTTTTTTCTTTTTCCTTCAAATCAAGCTAATATTAAAACCGTTCAAGCGTATGAAAGAATGACTTGGACAAAGACTTAAAATATAAAAGGATATAGAAGGTTGTTTTGATCGGTAAGAATTAGATATAGGGATATCATCCTCACTGAGTTTTCTTAATGCAGATATCATGTGATATCTCTATCAAGATATTAGAATAATAAAATATAAAATTGGAAAAAAAGTAGCAAAGTCAACAAGATCAAATGATAATAGTTTTAAAAGTCAATTATTTTATTTATATAAAGAAACATACAAGCAGTTTTATTTAAAAACAAATACTATTTAGTTAGTATTGTTAATGTTTGTAGTAAAAGTGTGTAGACAAGTTTTTCAATCCTTCTTTTTTTCTTCATCTGGATTTGAAATAACTCTGTTGATAATCGCTGATATCAAATCATCCAATGATTTACTACTGAATTTCATCATCATCCCTTTCCGCAAAGAAGATATGAATAAGCTATAATAGCTACTGAAAAAATATTGACACAGAATAAGCAATTGAATTAAACAGTACTGCTTAATAGTTTACCCAGTATTATTGTTTATATCTCAATAATATATTACTTTGCAGTGTCCTAAACAGCCATTCACTGTAATGGTTTGTTAAGTTTCTTGAATATTAGGTGTAAGCTTATCTTAATCACACAAAGTAACTCTTTTAATGTATCTATTTATTTCATTTTTATTTTTTATTTTTTTTTTCACAGGGAGTTTCAAAAAATAAAATAAAATAAAAAGTATATAAATAAAGGTCAGGACCATTCTATTTTTTTTTTTCTTTTCATCGCAATTTTCTTGTAAGATTGCAAGGTATAAGGATCTGTGGGGAGCATTCAATGGCCAAGTCTGGGGTCGACCTAGTTTGCGAAAGCTTACGAACAATACTAGTAACCTTGCCATCTCTATTTTTATACCGTAGAGTAGGTAGGCTCATAGGTTGGGGGAGTTTAACCGAGCAAGCAGTCTATTGAATGCCACTTTATTTTTTTGGGACTAGTATACCCTCACCTTCACGTTGGTTAGTCCTGTTAGTATCGAAACACATTGATTTCGAGAAGCCAAGAAGGGTATAAATAGTATCGTATGTATTTTACTATATTTTACTACAAGAATAAAATAGATACACTTTCTCCAATCCTGGGTATTTATGACAGTAAGTAAACCATTAAGAATTCTATAGATTATAAATAAAAACTCTTCAATTTAATCTGAAAACCTCTTTGTTATAACTGCTGGTTATACTATCTGACCCTCTATCTATGATGCGTGGTGTGAAGGATTGTTGTTTTATTTACTATTAAATAAATCTTGTATTTTTTTCTCCTAAGTCTTTTATTTGTATTTGTATTTTTAAGGAGTAAAGTGAGAATCAGATGATAAAGTATGACAAAAATATATAGTTTATTTGTTTTGATTTGATTTGTAAAAATAATGTGAACTGGTGTGTGGAGAGAACCCTTTCTCTTTCACATATCAAAGTTTCAAGTCAAATCATGATATTATGAATTGATAAAGCTATTCGCGATACTATTTACAACTACTTGCCCATTAAAGCTAAATTCCAGCTGGCAGTCACCGACAAACTACTGTATGACTGTTATTATAATCGAGGTAAACCCCAAGCCTGCCCCTTCCATCCAAACGAACTCTTCACACGCTCACATAGTTTTTCTTGTTTACATATGCATAACCGCCTTCAGATGCCCTAATCTATTGAAGATCCACTCTCTTATCTCTTGAATCTATTACCATCAACATTTTATACTAAGAAAGTGAGAAAATCAATTGATGCCTGGCTCATACGCTGATCTTCTATGTGTGCAATTCTACTTGAGATGGACTATCTAGCTTCACTCCCAAATCCCTGAATCCTCTGACCATCATCTTCTTTCAATACAACAACGATTTTCCGATAATTAATTATCATCACTTTTACATACACTTTAACATTTTCCCTTTTATCCCAAAAGGGTTTTTCTTTCCTTGTTTTCCATAGCGATCTGACCAGGGCAAAACAGCATATATAAATGCTATGTGCTCATTGGTCATTTTTCAATTTTTAATTTTTAAATAAAATTCTTTAATCATAATTGAGACTTGCTACCTTTAATTGAGACTTGCTACCACCTAATTGAGAATAGCAAAAGATAAAGAAAGAGAAAAGAACAGAAGACAAGTCTGCGAAAACTTTTTATAGTTTATTAAAGATAATACAAAATTGTACAACGCAAAATTATGAGGGAAAAATCGAGGGCTATTTATATGTTTTTATAAGGTAAGTGTTATTAATGGAAATATGATTCAGTTAACCAAGCTTTACTGTAATAAAGCATTTTACATAAAACATTGTCTTCGAATAATTCTATATTCAATAAGATATATCTTTATTCTTTTTTCTCCCTGAGCTGTCACTGTTCCTAGAAACATAGCAAATCATTATCATTGGAATACGACATATCAATATTAATTCTCAGTGAATATGTTCAGTTGCAACGATATCAGTTATTTATGAGTTACTATCATTATCATTGTATAAGATTTTATTACATAACAATATTCAACATTATCAATGTATATATGAAATGTATGACTCATGGATAATTATGTAATTGAATACACCAGTCATAATCCTGTTTGAATTATGTATATAATTATTATTATTTTTCGAACATTCTAACAATGGCTATTATGAAAACTGAGTGTAGAATGAATATTATGCTGTGAAGTTCAATATACTAGTTTTATATGAATAGCCTTTTTATTATTTAATAAGTGACGGTGATTTATTTCTACTAACTTAGTTGTAAAGACGACTATAATCATAAGACGTTTCTATGTACAAATGGTACGTTCACAAATGGAATATGGGTTAGCGATCTGTGACTCGAATCAATCTCATATAAAGCAACTTGAATAGGGTCAAAATGAATGTGTACGTAAATTGTATGGTGGATCTCGAACATCTTCGACTAAAGTGATATTACATATGAACAACCAACCTTCAATTAAAGATAGATCAATAATACTACAAGCCAAATACATAATTAGAACATTACAACTTCCTGTTGATACCTTGATAAAAAAATTACTGCTTCATTTACTAACATCTGCAAGCCGCTTACGATGATATAAATTAGTCTCCAACCCTCTTCGGCAAAAAATGTGAACCTGTGCTGGATCCATTGGATCATCGTGTTTTTAAATTGCTGACACAAAAATTTCTACAAGAAAGTCATGACACTCTCTGTAATAACCCAAATACCCAAACGATCTCTACTTGTCGTTTAACCTTGGTGACTGATCCTATTTTATGGCTCCTAATGACACGTATGGAGCGTAGTCAGGTACTCCGCTGGTGTCTTGGTTGGCTTCCTGGTGGAAAACCTCGTCCCTGTCTTTTCCATCCTGCAGTTCATATTTCTCGTGTTCATGCTACTGAATGTCTGCACATACACCGTCGTCTACAATTGCCCCAGATCCATCAAAGACCCTATTTCTTTCTTACTCAATTTATTACCCCTGAAAAAACCAAAAATTTTCATCTATCTCTTTTTGGTCTGTACGTTGGCCTAAAATTTGCGTGACCCTACATGAATTGGATCCTATTTTCCATGGTGAAGATCTTCCTCCCCCTCCAACTGGTATCAGTGCTAGTTTGGTGAAATGGTTGCAATGATAAAAATGTTAGTGTCTATGTCTTGTTTCTGATTTTTTTTTCCCTTTTTATCTATCTTTCTTTCTTTCGTTTTACTTTCCTCCTTATTATTTTTTCTTTATTCTTCAATACTTTTTCCATTTTCTCTCTTGACTCTTAGAAGATTTTTTTTAACTCCTAACTTCGCAAACCGGTTTGGGCAATACAGTTATTTAAACTATTGTGCACATTATGACCACTTTTTTTAATTTAATAAATGAATCATTTAATTGTACGAATAATTTCCGGAAAAGATGTAATAAAGAAAAAAAAATGGAAGTCAGCTACAAAAAAAAAAAAAAAAAAAAAAAAAAAAAAAAAAAAAACTTATTTAATTATTTTAAGGGGATGCTCTAAGGGAATTGCAATATTCTTTTCTTTTAAAAAATGTTAACATTAGGTCAAGCTTCATGTCTAGTTTTGGATCTCCAGATGACAAACGAAAATAGGCAAATAGCCAAAAAAATAATGAAAGAATCCCCTTTTGGAGTTACGTATATCTATGGAACAACTTACTTGGAGCCCGTTGTAATAGCAAAATCGCTTATTGCGAAGAATACATATAAATACAAGCATTACCCAGAAACGCCTCCAGGGAGTCCAAACTTGAATCCTGTCAAAAATGAAATTGACATTGTGGATGAAAACAATGATGGTACAGATGGATCTGTGATAACTGTAACGTCATCAACATCGAACTGCTGTTTTTAACTATTCAATGGAAAGTATTTTAGATACAGCTAATTCTATTTTCACCAAACAAGAACCGAACAATAATTAGCTGTATGACTACAACTTCCTTACCAATAATCAAATGTACAAGATTTTAAGTTTCAATTTCCCCAGATTGCAACATATATACTCTCTGCACCAGTTTTCTTTGTTATTGAATAAACATAAAGACCACTTTGGTGTTCAGACTCAAAAGAAGCTCAGTGGAAATAAAGCACCAGTAAGAGGAAGATCATTATATGTATTGAAGAAAAACATACAAGAAAACCTTAATATCAGCAAAAAGTGTTTCAAGAAACACATTCAAAATTCACATGGTGAGTGGATTAATATCGAGTATGTGCGAAAAAGCGCCACAGACGAATCAGATGAAACTCGTGACAGACTTGTACGAATGATGGTTTCGAAATTAATTAATATTGGTTTTCGTGAAAAGATCTACGTGTCACCGTGTTCAAGTGCCCAAGATCCAATTTTCAAACGCGATTTCGAAATTGAGCACAAGTATGGCGACGGGAATACTCAAGGTAAACAGAAGACATTTATAAGCGTACATATACTGCGATTTCTTTTGGTACTAACTATTGTTCTTAGATTTTCTCCGATACCTTTCGATCTGCTCTAAAAAGATTCGTGTTTGCATAATCAGCTATGCAGGTTTGACGACAAACACCGAAGACTTGCAAAAATTCCTGAGGTAAAATAAAGCGGAAAAAAGTATTATACATGTATGTTAACAAATGTATATTATATTTGGCATTCGTAGCATCCACAAAAAAATAAATGAGATAGTTATAATACATGATAGTAATATAGAAATTTTGGAACGCAAGGCTTTGAAGAAAGAAGAGACACTTAAGAAATTCGATTGTAGAACAGGCACTGTTCCTCGTTCTAAGCAATTCAAACAATAAGCCGAAGGTGTTGCTTATCACAAAGCAAACTTCCATATAACGTTAACAATACTGTAATAAACTGCCAATATATTATTAATTAATGAAACAATTACACAAATAAAATATAATTTTAAAGCTTTTCCTTACATATAACAAACGCTGAGCTACTATTGTATGGTTTAAGAATATAAAAAGACAAAGTAAATAGTGAGACACAGGCACAAGTGAGAATATTTTATCAGAAAAAAAAAAATTCTATATTATATATATATATATATAAAAAAAATAACTATTCTTCTTGTACAAACTATTTGGCTATTTATACTTTTCTTGGTAGTTCTAGATGATATTTATATATGCTGTTTCATTGGTGTTCTGTTAAATATTGACCTCTTTATGATATTATCAACAGTCATGATACAGATCATGATCTGGTATTATATTTGACATATCATTAATTCAATAAGGGCTTCATTTGCAGGTTTTACGTTTAATAATTACATAATTTATGTTTGACATAATGATATTTTTTATACAACATTATTGTATAATGAATATTCAGCATTTATGTTTTATTATATCTTTATGATGTTATGTACAAATACAACATGCTTCCCGAGTGGCCTTCCTTGCAGCAGTCTGCTGAATCAGAGTGTCTTGGAATACTTCCAAAGGGAGAGTGTAATTGACTTCATTTGCAGGCTTCATAGAGAATGAAGGATCAATCGCACGAAGAGCAATGTTATTACGGGTTTGAGTCATTGATGCATCGAGATGTAACAACAATTTTCGTATATCCTGAAGCATGGTACAATAGCGTTCCAAGTTTGGATTGCCAGCTTCTGAGGAGACAAGTTCATGGCTAAGAATGTCGAGGGGACGATAAACTGCAGATAACAAATATTGGAATTGCTTGATGGAATTGTCTTCGTAACGTTGGCCTTTATTCATAAGGCGCTCCGCTGTTGGGATGGTAGCGGGTGCTTTGTAATCCAAATGGGCCATGGGAGGGTAAGACTCAATGATCGTCTTACGTTCGGAGTCAGTAAGTAAAGGTGAGGTGTTCAATGGAGCATTTAAATTCATAAGTTCAGAAAGACCCTCTGAAGGAGACCAGTCGTAATGAGGTCGGGTACCCATTGAATGGAGAAGTAAGATAACAGTCTCATCTGCTGACTGTATTGAGGCGGTGGTAGCATTCTGCAGTTGTTCTTGCAGGGCAACTATCTGTTGCTGCATCATGTGGAATTGTTCTTCAAGAGAGGACATTTAAAATGTTAGAAAAGGAAAAATGTTTGCAACTTGATAGGAATGTGTGTATCAAGTAAGCTGATAATGACCGAGGGAAAAAGAAGATTGATAGTATAGTATTAGAATTTGATTCCTCTATATATCTTTGAATTTGCTATTAAATAAAGATTCAAGAAGATTCTAGCATACTAATATTTCCTATTTTGTTCCAACGGTCTTAAGAAATTGTCTTGAGAAATTTCTTTCGACCGATAATCATTCATTTTTAGTGAACGAAATAAGCGAAACATTAAACTGGCTTTCGATTCAAGCAATCATCAAACTTATCAACAGAGTAGCGGCAGGAACCTTGAAGGTCACTGAACAAAATATTGTTGCATGAATCTCGGATTCTTGATGTCATTGTCTCTTCCTCCAATAACTTTTCTCGCTTAAGTTTACTTTTGACTACTGACCAAAATTGTTCAATAGGGTTCAATTCAGGTGAGTAAGAAGGAAGATATATGCAACGATATCCACAACCTTCAATATACTTCTGTATATCTTCGTGCTTATGAATGGGGGCGTTATCCATTACCAGATAATAGTCCTTAAATTCTGGATGTAAATCCATGACATCTAAGCAGCTAGCAATAAAGTTGAAATAATGACCAGTAACTGTGCCCCCTTTCGTTGCTTGTTTAGGAACAGGTTTACTTCCCCCTGCTTTTCTTTTTTATTTGGAGCCTGAATTTTTGGTCGTCTTACTCTAGTATTAACTACGCCATGTGCACATATGGCTCCTAGTATAGTTGTTGTTTTTGCCCTAGTTTTAGGTACAACAACTACAGCCCTTTTTCCTTTTCTAGACCAAGCTACTGATCTCTTCATGTTAATATGAAACGCAGCTTCGTCTATGAAAACGCAATTGCTGAAATAATCCATATCAGTTTCAAGTATCTTTTTCACGCGGTGGTACCGCTCCTCAATTTTTTCAGGGCTATTTCTTTCTACTGAGTGGAAATGAGTTCGCTTAAGGGTGATATTGCATTTCTTTGTTACAAAATCATGAATTGCTGATTTTTTTTATTTCAAGGCCGGCGAATTGACTAGTGAGACCTTCTATCATTTCTTCCAATACAGAAGATGGCTTTTCGTCAATGAAATTGATCAAAAACTGTTTATGTTTCTCTGTAAGAACAGGAGGTCTACCAACTTTTCTACCACTTCCAGTTTGTCTCAGACTCATTTCTTCATCCCCAGCAAGCTCAGCTTTCTTTTTCCAAGTTTGTGAAGTACTTTGAGGCACTTTTATTTCCTCAGCAGCGGCACGTACACTCATCCCTTTCTCATAAATAAGGTAAAAAAAGTAGGTTTGGACCTCAGGCTTATAAGTTCGGTATGTTTTTTTATTTTTGTTGTTATCTTTTTTTTTCTTCGTCCTTCGTAACCACTTGTTCCTGATCCTGTTTAATCTTGGCAGGTTTTTCAGGTGGCTTCAAGTCCAACTACATGTCGTAATTAGTAACATCCTCAAGAGTATCTTCTAATTCATCAACTTCCATCTCAAGAACTGCAACTCGATCGCCTTCTTCATTGCGAAGGTTTCCTTTACCATCTTCATGTATAAATTGGTCCATTGTTAAAAAAAATTTTTCAAAAAATGAACGAGATTATTTCCTGCGATTAATCAATTTTAAAATGTTTTTTGGAAACTATTTTTTAATTTTTTCTGATGGTTTACTTTTTATTTTATTTTTTGTGAACGAATAATTTCCAGAAATAGTGTATGTCAATAAGCAAAAGTTGATGGTTTTTATTTTTTACGCTGTTTGAATACTCATAAAATTTAGATACTAAATAAAGGAATAATTTTATATTAATTTTACGCAAGGCCACCGCAGTTTTTTATTTCCAAAAATAATAATATAACCGCAGCAAGGCCAGTCATATCAAACTGAGGGAAAAAAAAATTATATCTGTCGTTTTATTTATAAATGAGTGGTGCACATTTATTTCATTTTATTTCATTTATCTCATTTTATATTTTTTATTATGCCATTATTCTCAAGTTACCCTTCTTTTCTTCCTTATTTTAATGAACTTCATGATAATAAATCTTTAGAGAAGCTAATTGAAGAACTCGGACAGAAAGATAATACTGATAAACCGGAAAGTTTACCAGATAAAAAGAGTCATCCTTTTATGGACGCCTTTCATAAAATGGCTAACATGACTTTGACTGATAATGGTGCTGTAACAAATCTTAGTACGCATAATCCTATTCTTGATTTATATTATAAAATTTCATCTTCTTCACCTTCGACATTAAAAACTATGTTGCAAGAGGCTTGGGATACAGATCCACTAACCACTATGCATATCATCTTCTATACCCGTTCAATACATCGTGGCAAGTCTCTTACATCACCTTTTTTTTATGCTTATTGTTGGTTGTTAATTCATCATCCTCGTACTGCCTTAGCTAATTTGCATATTTTGATTGACGGAACAATTCGAACAGATGCTAAACTACAAGCAAAGAAAAATGAAGAAAGAAAACAAAAACAAGCAAAAGCTGAGGGCTGGGACATTTTGGACGATGCTGAAGTAACAGAAGAAACGGATGAAGTGTTGCTACCTCGTCGAGATTTTAAGACACATGGATATTGGAAAGACCTTTGTACATTGTTAACCATTTATTGTCAAGATGAACTAGAAGGCCCCTCAAAGGATAACGATTTTCAATATCTTGCTCTTCATTGGCCACGTATATCTCCTAATATAGAAGCTCGTAAAGCTAAACGCGCCGCTAAGCGCTCAAAAAATGAAGCTGATGGAACGGAATCTATAAAAGACATGGAGGAAAATAAAAAAAAATGTGTTGAATATAACAAGATACAACAGGAACTTGCAAGTACAGCTCGATTAAACAAGCGTGTTTTACGAAATAAAAAAGTGTGTGACCTTTTAGAAAACGACAAAACTTATCGTGCACTACATTTCACTATAGCAAAATTATTTGCAGATCAAATGAAACAAGATATGGCACAGATAGAGATGAACAAAATTTCTATAGCGCTAAATAAATCAGGTAGTCAAAATCGTTATGCTCTGAGCAATAATGTAAGTTTGGCTGGTAAGTGGGCTCCCACACTCTGTGCCTCCCATGATAAACATACCTTCTTGGCCACTTCTATTGCCGAATTACTCTTTCCTCCTGAAGAGTATCAAGAAAAAGACGAAAGTCGAGTGCGGTATTTGAACAAAGTGAGAGATCTCTATCGAAAAGAATATTTGACTCCTCTCCGCAAGGTATTGGATTTGACTGAGCACTATATGGAGCCTGGTAAATGGGATGCTGTTGATTTCCGTCATATTCCTGCTGTCTGTCTTCAGAATAATATAGGTCTCTTTTTCAAACACTCCCCAGATACTGTTATCAACTATATGAATGAAGTAGCTAACGGTAAGAGGAAAGTAAGTGGCGCAACTCTTGGCCCTCATCAACTTGTATACCAAATTTATGAGAATAGAATTAACAAGAGACTTGATGAAGCCCTTCAGAATATACCAGAAGCTCTTGAAAAATTCAAAAATGCCAATAAAAATCTCATTAATGGGCAATGGAATACTTTAATTGAGTCAATTCGTGATACTGCTCTCCTTTCTACAACAGACAAAGATAGAAAGAATAAGAAAAAATTGATCTTAGTGAATGCCTGGTCATTTGTGATACCTCTGGGTCTATGTTTGCATATGTATGCCCTGATAAACCTGAAGAGAGGCCTATTTATGCCGCCATTGGTCTCTCACTCGTTGTCTCCAATCTTGCCAAGCCACCCTTCAATGGTGCAATGATTACTTTTTCAGATAATCCATCCCTTTTTGAAATTGATATCAGCAGACCTTTTGATGAACAAGTGGCGGCAGTTTTTGAACATTCAAGCGGCCTCAATACTGATATATGCAAGGTCTTTACTGATGTTCTTTTACCAATGGCCAAGAAGTACAATTTAGCTCCCAAAGACATGGTAAAACACCTATTTGTCTTTTCAGATATGGAGTTCGATGCTGCTCACAATGGTGTGGATACCTATATGACTACACAAGAGTTTATTCACAAGCAATATAAAGATGCTGGCTATGAAGTCCCTGAGGTCATTTGGTGGAATTTGAGCGGTATTAATGGACTGAGTACTACAACAAGGACAATTACACCGGTAACACAGGATGATACTGGCGTTTCTTTACTTTCTGGATTTTCAGCATCTATGTTAAAAACGTTTCTTGATGGTGACATCAACATTGAGGATGAAGAAAGCGAAAAGAATGATAATCCTGAGGAGCAAGAGGAAGGTGAAAAAAATAAACAAGAAGAAGATCCCAAGAAAGAAACACCTTTAGACTTTGTTATGAAAGCTGTTTATCATGAAAGTTTTAATGGAATAGTTGTTGTAGATTAAATGTATATAATTGTATATTTTATGTCTTTTGTTATTTTATTTTATTTTTTTAATTTGGAATAAAATATGATTTTCTAAAGAGGTTTATTTAAACAGTTAACTCTGGTAAAATTTTAGATAAAATTAAATCAATTAATAGATATAATAGATGCTTATTGATCTGCTTATTTTGTAATGGCTCAAGGGTATCATGAATATGGGTTTGAAGTTCATTCAAATCTTTAGTTTCGAATAAAACATTACGAATATTGTCTATGATAAAAAAAAAGATTAACAAAGGATACAAAAAATAAAAAGTTTATTATTATTTTACCTGGTATTGATATAGTTAATAAGCGTTCTGCTCTTACGCGCATTTGTTCTCTCTGTAATGGAGATGGTGGATCTGCCCTTTGAATAAATACACCATCAGGCCATAATAAATCACAACCTAACCGTAAATAAAATACAACATGATCTTCACTTAAAACATGTAACACAGTTTGTTCAAGAAATTTATCTATCAATAGTCCTCCACCGAATACACGAATTAAAGGCCAAAAAAACATGGCTAACATTTGCCATGCCCATCTTATAACTGGCCTTCTATTAATGCTAAAAGCAATAAATAAGAACCCCATAAGGGGCTCAATAAGCCGGATTTGTCGTGTTCTTTTTTTATGTTGATTAACCTGATGATAACGTTCCTGAGATTGCATCATAGTGGACACAAGACGATACCAAAACGTACGTATAGGTGTTAATAGCACTTGTAAAGTAATATATCCAAAAGAAAATTGTTTACGTGATTCTTGTTGATTTTTAATTTCTTCTTCTAACATGTCTTCATCTAAATTACTGTTTTTCGGCTCGTTTTTACGTTGTTCTTCTTGTAGTCGTTGCATCTGTTTTGTTAAACTCTCCCCATTTATTCCTTTTATTTCATGTTTGGAGTCCGCTTGATCAAAGTATTGATTACTATTTTTTATTTCCTCTTTTACTGCTAATGTTTGTCCATTTGTAAATGCACTAAAATATGTTTCTGCAAATTGTCCAGAAATTTCCAATTCGTCTAATAAACTTTCATACGAGCTAAGAAGCTGAAAAAAAAAACAACAACATTAAGTACGATATCTTTTTATATATATTTGTTTCGTTACTTTGCAAATAATCGTATGAATTATATAAGGATCTGCTAACGATTCAATTAAGTTGTATAAAACTAGATTCGATATAATTTCCCTAATCAAATGGCGTACACATTCACTATTATAGTCCTGAGGTCTTAATAATATCTTAAGAATCGATTCAGCTAAGGCAGAAAGATACTCTTTTTCTCTATTCTTAATAGGCTGTAAAGCAAAATGGGGTTGCATACCATGAAATAATTCGCTTATTGAATCACAACCACCTCCGTGATTCATGTAAAGTCGCTTTTTTGCTTTTCTATAATCATAATAATGTATAGATAATAATTTTGGAACATCAAGCAATATAAGTTCTGTCCAATCTACCTATAACGATCATCAATTATATAAATACATTAATAAATCAAAAACGAAAAAAGGGATTAAGCTATATATGCACCTATATAACTTTACTTCTTCACATAGTCTTTTTTCTAACTTTTGTACAAGTAAAGTCAATATTTCTAATATTTCAGCAGTCAATTCTTCGTCTGTTGTAATGAATCGATACCAAGGATGAATGAAATCTCGTAAAATTAGAGCAAAATAGGTATAAAGCTCCAAATCAATCGCTCTCGAGTGAGTAATAGCCTTGGGTGCACCGAGTCTCCTAGGATCTGTCTTTGGTAATGTAAGTAATTCTGGGAATAATATTCGAAGATGAATAGGTCTTAGTGAATTAATCTGATTCATATTTTCGTTGAATTTACAAAAAAGAAAAGAGAATTATATTTTGCTGGAAATAAATTTAATTATTACATTATATAAATATAACACGTGTGATTCCCTTTATTATAATGTTTAAGATATTTGCCCTGATTAAATTACCAATTAAAAAAAAATCCTTTAGAATCAAAGATAAAAACGAAAAATAAGTAAAGAAGTTAACAAGGAAAAAAAATAGCTATGATACTATTAGTGAATGAGTAAGGGAGGAGTGAATACCCGATCAGGGAAATATTAACCAAGCTGTGATAATAGTAAAAGAGAAAAGAGAGAATATTCCAAATGGTTTTAGGTACAGTGCTAACTGTGCCAAATGGCGGTTTTGCAAATTATATTGGCGGCTATTCAAAGGTTTAAATGACGGCTTTGCCAAACTCAAATGGCAGCTTTACTAAACTCATTTGGCGTTTTATTGTTTAGATGAATGAAAACAATTTATTTATAAGGCCACTTTAGATGGGCTGTCTTTCTGAACATTTGTCAAAGACACTAACAGAGTGTTGAATAATATTTCGAAGATAGTAGACGGGAACATTGTTACTGGCTTCCTTTATTCTAGTCCGTAAATCTTACTTATCCTCGAACTGGCTACGTCTTTGGACAATTACTAACTTAAAACTGAATCGAAAAGCCAAATTCAACTTCCCTCATATCAAAACCAATATATGAGTGTATCTTAAGTAATCATTTTATTATGCATAATGATATAAGTAATATCATTAAGTAACAGTTTTGGTTCCTTAATTCATATTCATATTATTAGTTGCTGTCTTTAATGATATATTTGTGCGATATTTCTTGCAAAATATCCAATAAAAATAATAAAAAGACAAAAGAAGTCGATGAGACCGGACAATTGTACTAAAATTAATCGTTTTATTTATGAATCTAAATTGATGGGGTATTTATAAGGATTGTTAAAGAGGCCTGACATAAGATGTGAATTAGAAAAGTGTTATAGATAATGAGTGTTAAAAGTTTTAATATTATTTGATAAAATGGATCAAGAAAGTTTCAAGAGAATTTAGATAAAGTTCCTTGAATAAATTTATGATCCACATGTTTAATCAAGAAACATGACGTTATAAGCCAGTTCATGACAATTTGATTGTATTGTACAAATGGTTGTAGATATATAGTTTGCATTATAATCTGTAGCAATTGAGTGATTTTTCGTTTTGTTTTTGAATATGTGCATGTTGTTTTGCAGAGAGATATACAACTTTGTCAACTGTAATCAACTCCATCGGATTCCCGTTCCTTTTCTTTATTTTACACGTGTATTCTGCTAGAGCTATCAAATCTTTGCTTCCCTTGTTTGCAACCAGTCTTTCTTTGATTGTGGAGAAGTCCTTTATTTGATTGCGGTATGACCAGTTCTTTAATGTTTGTGAAGCTTTGAACAGCTTCAAAATTATTTTGTATTGCTCATCCTTGAATATTTTTTGATGAGAAATGTGATTCAGAATAACCGATGTTAACATTATCAACGGGGTACTATTTCTGATATTTTGTGGATTTTCAGTGGCAAAGCCTTTTCCATAAAATCGACTACTGATGCAGGCCCATTCGAATGGTGATGACAGTTATGTCCAATTTCTTAGACTTCTTACTTGAAAGCGTGCTTTCACGCCATCAGCATGACAATTTACATATATGTTCTCGCTTGTAAAAGAGTCTCCGTCAACTGACTCCTTCAGCGGCACATTTGGCCCCAAAAAGGGTACAACATCATTCGACATATTGCTGCCACATATTCCACCAGTCAAAAGCATCTCAAACCTACCCCAAAAGATTGATAATTTAAACCAGGACTTTCCTTTCTCCGTCTTATTTTTCACCTTAGTGACAAGATTGCTTGGATACTTATCCAACAAAGCCGTTATGGCAGATTCGTCAATGTATAAATTATTTTTATAATAAACTTCAAACTGTGTTGCAAATATCCAGTTTTTCCGAAAAACAATAACTGCTTCCAGTAATTTGGGTGATATGATTTTCTTAATATTATCTTCTGCATCTTGTTTACTTTGTACTTCTTTCAATAGCATATCACTATTAATATTGCCCAATTGGTACATTTTCTTATCTATTATATCGGCCAAGGGAGCAGGGATAACTTCATTTTTAGTACAGCCTTTTTTTTTTCTTCCTTTTGTTCAAAATACAGTGATTTCAATTTCTTTACACTTTCCATCACTTCTCTGATAAGCGAAGGGGTTCTTCTTTTTTCTCTACTGTATGTATTGTAGTTGTTAATTCTTTTTACAACAATGCCTTTTTTAATATGAGAGCTGACTACTTGATTCATGACCGCATGGTTATGCTCGTCTTCAACAGACAAATCAAAAGATGAATTGTACAGTTTTGGAATACTAGATAGAAAAGAATAAGCGTTATTTGATGTAATTGGATCTGAGAACTTTACTATCAAACTTGCCAGATAGTAGAAACAATTTAATTGTGTATATAACGCACTGTAATCAATACAGTGGATGTACAGATGTATGCTGGCATTAATTATTGTAGTGTGGAAAAAGCTACCCAGTTGATCCATTAATACTAAATCAAACACTTCACCATTCTTAATATGTCTACACTTTTCAAACATTGATTTTGACGCGAGGGCTAAGTTGAGTTCGGCTTTTCGATTCAGTTTTGAGTTAATGATCATCAAAATATCATTTGGTAGATTATAGATATGCATCTTATTCAGTCGTGAGAGTGAGATAATCAAAAGATACAGTGACCCACAAAAGTGTGGAGTTTTAAGTAATTTATGCAAATTCGCGGTAACTAATCGTTTATTTATTAAGCAAAGTGCTATATGGTATGTACTAGCGGAAAGATAGAAGCCTCCTCTTTCTGATGAAACCCATAGCATATATGCACTATATGATGATTTTATTTCAAAAATCATGTTAAAAGCTACATGTATGCAAATAGTTTATTGAAAAATGAAATAAACAACGTACCTTTAATGTTTAGTACTTAATAGCAGCACCTTTTGCTTTTATTACTATTTCAACACGTCTTGGCATACTTTCTATGTGTTTTAAGCATATTTCTGTTGTGAATTTATTGTACCAATCATCAGCAACTCGCTCCCATAACTCATCCATGTTCTTTAGTGGTCTATCATAGGCAACAAGCTTGTACTTTCAAATAAGACCAAAGGTTTTCAGTTAGATTTAAATCAGGTGACTCTGATGGCCATTCAAGGACATTTACTTTATTTTTCTTGAACCAATTTTTTGTATATTTGGATGTATGCTTTGGATCATTGTCTTGTTGAAGGATTGCTTCTTTCTTACAAAGTCCATAACCCTTAAAAATATCATTCCCTTGACTATGTAAGTTCCAAGCAGCGTCCACTGTAGTGGTAAAATAACTAGTATAAAAAGATCGTGCAATCAATCTTCCAAGTAATGGGCTATTCTTCTTTGGTCTACCTTCTTTTACGTTAATCGCAACTTGATTTTCTTTGGCAATTTTGCTAATTTTCCTAGTTGACATGCCCATTGTCGTAGAAATATCTCTATAAGACTCCTTAGCATAAAGTTTTGCTAAAATATCCATCTTTTTATCGTAAGGAATTTGTCTAATTCTATTGTATATGATGATCTATGTGTTAATGGAAACGATGCACAAATGTTGTTCAGATTAGTTATGAATTTGAGGAAAAACCGATATCAAATAGGAAGTAAACCTTTTTCTTAATTCAATTATGATATTAAATAATTTAAAAAAATCATTATGCAGCGAGACGGCTAAATCGCATAAAAGGACATGATTTGTTGTCAAAATGAACATTCATGCATGTAAATGAGGCTATGAAGCTATAAAAATAATATCAATTTTGTCAATTTTTCATTAAAAATACTTTTATTAATGTATCTTTATTCATTTATGTTGTGCATTAAGGAAAGCTAAAAATTATAAATCATTGTCACATTTTTGTGAGTTACTGTAGATACATAACACCATAGCCCTTTTATGCCAAGGAGTAAATAACATGACACACTATAAATGTTACACGACCTCTTGGTATAGTCATTGAAACAGGAGTTGATGACTCAATCACTTCAATTTCAACTTTAAATACTCCCCCTAACTGTATTTAATTAAATATTGCTTACCCCTAAAAAAAACAACTTTTTTTTTCATTTTTCAAATATTTGCTTTCCACTGAAGACATTGAAGAGAAACATGTAAGTTGTTTTTGCAAACCATGCATGTACATGATGTTAATCTTTATTTTAGTTGTGGCACAGCAACGAAAATGCGTCGATTTTGATATATATGATATTATTTTTTTATTTGAAACATACATGCTGCATTAACAAAGACTCCACCAAGTAGCCGTAAGACCTCTTTCAAGAACTTCTAGTGGGAACGTCACCTACGTCACATCTCAAAGGTTCGCAGAATGTTTGAAGATGGGAAGTATGGAGGCAAAATTAGTAACGATGGCTTTTGTTGGTGGTATACGGGTTGAAATTCCCTGTGGCTACTTGTAGCTGCAAAAATGGGTGCCTTTCAATGTTCTACCTCCACGTGGTGCACCTGGCTTAAACTAAATGAACATTAATATAGTGCTAACAGTGTCAAATGGCTATTTGCTTATTTCATTTGGCATTGTTAGAAAGTGTTTTTTTTTTCATCTTCACTTCTATTGTGGCCAATCATGAACCTCTCAGACTGCTATTATATGTCTATAGTAGAATATTCAAATATGGATATTGTCCTTCTAAGTCTACAATCAGTTATTATCATTAAATCTAATATTACTCATACTACACATTCCGTCTATATGGAACAATAACATCTATCTCATATAAATACCTTGAATGTTTTTATTTAATAAAATGGTAACTTTAATTTTGGAGTATATAAACTTAAGATAAATCATATTGAAAATATCTATTGAAATGAGTAACGCCTTCTTTTACGAAAACGGTCAAGGCGACATTATTAATGAAGCTATGGACTGAGAAGAAGAGGCAGATCCTCACCAATTGGGGAATATATCAAACTATCTTACTTATCAAAATACACAACCTCCTGAAGATACTGATCTTGGCGAGAGAAAATTGGAAAAGCTGGCAGAAAAGTCAGAAAAAAAAATCTTATTGTTGGGCGACTGTAATGACGATCAAAAAGCTCTCTCTTTTTGTATTATCTTAAAACTAAGTTGTATAAAGCTAAACTTGCAGGTAGAATGACTGCTGTCGCTAAACGCACAGTACAAAACTGGGCTAAAAGGCTTAATGAGGGCCCTAGGTGGGATATTTACAAGAAGCAGATCAACAGAGTCAACAGAAAGAAAAGTCAGTTTCAAGAAGAGCACAAGAATTACATTCGAGAACTGTACGACAACAATCCTTTTTGTCACCACCAAAGACGTTGTTGATAACTTGACAAAAGTATTCGAAGGATTCAGTTTGAAGAGCACTGTCGTTGGATCCTTCATCTCAAATGAGTGCAACTTATCAATTAAGAGAACCACTCGTTATCCTATTGCAAGAAACAATGGCACAAAACTTGATCATCGCGTCAAATGGGTGCAAGACATGGCAAATTCAAATACAAGCTTTCTTCAGCAGGACTATGTTTTTTTTTGACGAAGCTGGATTTAATATTAATATGAGACCTGTTTATGCCCGTTCCGAGCGCGACACTCCAACTGTGATCACTACATCCACCACCCAAGTAGCAGTATTGCACACAATCTTGGGTGCAATTTGCACGAAGGGGGGTTGTAAATATAGATATAAGAGTACCTCAAAAGCTAAAGAAAGTTAAGGTAGCTGAAGGCTGCAAAAGAAAAACACCCAAGCTAAAAGATCCAGTACCCAGAGGAACTGTGACTGACCATTATTTGAGATTTGTATCTAATTACAATGAATTATATGGATGAGGTTCCTGAAATGAAAGGGTTTTTATCTGGTCATGGACAACGCGCCCATTCATGTCTCTGTTGAAATTAGAACAATGATTGAGAACAGAGGCTATCAATGCGTATATCTTCCATCTTATTTACCAGAGCTCAATCCTATTAAACAGTTCTGGGATATTGTAAAGAACAAATTAAAACGTAACCAGTTCGAGGATATGGAAGATTTACAGACTGGAATAAAGGAGACCTAAAACAATGTTCCCGTCTACTCTCTTTGAAATATTATTCAACACTCTGTCAGTGTCTTTGACAAATGTTCAGAAAAACAGCCCATCTAAAGTGGCCTTATAAATAAATTGTTTTCATTCATCTAAACAATAAAATGCCAAATAAAATAAGCAAAACTGCCATTTGCCACCGTTAGCATTGTATTTTAGTATCGATAATGCATTTGGAGACATTGGATAGTATGCTTCTGATTTAAGGCGTATTATTGATACTGATAAAACATGAGCTGAAAAAAGATGATCTGATATTATATCTTACAGCAAAATTTAGCCAACAAAGCGTTGTAAAAGTGTACAAATAGCCAAGACTAGATAATATAGTAGTTTGAATGAATTACAATAAAGTCAATAAATCGACAGAATTTATATAAGCAGCAACAGAGGGGGGAAGGATATACATTCTATTTATATAATGATTTATTAGTGAGGTTCTAAGGATAATAGACACTGTAATAATAGGTAGAGAAACGAAAAGGAACAAAAAAAAAATGCATCTAAGCACCAGTATGAAATAACAGCTCTTTCTAGAATAAATAAATCGAAGTCGACCCAATAAACTATGGTATAGTTGGATGCCGATAACCTTTCATCTTGATAATTTCTTATTTCCAGAATATATATATAAATAAAGAAAATGTAATGATATATAATCCTTAATGTATATACATATTCGTGAAATGGTTATAAGGAAGATCTTATTTAAATCCAGCAATTAGGTTAGTTTACTTCAAGAAGAATAGGAATTTATTATAAAAAGAACTTCAAGTGAATAATAGACAATGTATCATTAGATTAAAAAGAAAGAAACACAGCTTTAGTTTGTTTATAATTTGAAATTTTATTAACAATATACATAATCAAGTTTACTCCTCATCTGATGAATCAAATACAAGTGAACGTTTCTTTTTACGGGTTAATTCTGAATAATAATAAATAGAAGACTTAATAAAAAAAAATCATTTATCTTCTTTTTTATTATTTTCTTACCTGGTAACCAGTCCTTAGGACATGAATAGTCTACCAAATCACCAAGCTTTGCAATATTTGCTAATAATTTTCTGTCTCGTTTAAAGAATTCTATGTAAAAGGATAAATAAATAAATAAATATTTTTTGTAAAATGACTGTTGCAATTATTACCTGAACTTGACTTTTGACTCCACCAGGTATTTAATAAAGATAAAAGTGTTGTAATTGAAAATGACGATTGTACTTCCTCTTCTGATTCTATTTGATCTACAAGAGATATAATAAGATCTGAAAGGGAACTTAAAAATATAGTTGACAAATTATTTGCCCAATATTGCAACGAAGCAATTACAAACTGAACTTGTGATTGTGCAAGATTGTGTTCATCAGGAACGATTTGAATTATCGAGTATAATAAGGGTTTTGAAGGTGGCACGGATGATAAAATAGAAAATAATGAAGGTACAATTTCATTTTTAACTATAATTTTTTTTTAAAAAAGAAAAAGTTTAGTGTTACAAGAATAAAAGTGAGTTTATAAATACTTTACAGTTTGTTTTCAATACGTCAATAATTTGAGGCGTTTGGAAAAAATCTTCAATAGTTTGTTGCCTGCCTTGAAGTTCTGCTGCTAATAATTGCCAGCAACACATCATTTCATAGGTAGCTAAGGAAAATGACTCGACAAAGAAACTTTTATCTAATTTATCTCCAAAAATTTGTAAGGAACCATAATGTAAGCAAAATGTTATTTTGCCCATCTTAAAAAAAGAAATACATATTAGTTAAACTCTATTAAATAAATAAATATGTATATATATTGATTCTAATAACCTACAGTATCTGGTAATAGCATGAATAGTGTCAGTTTTAGAACTTCCAAGTTACCTAATGTAGCATCGGCAAAATAACGGTATAATAGAGGTATAAGATTATTAAATAGTATCACATTTTGCTCAGCTAACATCTGAAATTACAAACCAAACAGTTTCAATAAAAATATCAAAAAATAACTATTTCTTTTAGTACCTGTAAATCTCCTTTTAAATATTCCTTCAAGTATTCATTTTGATCAATTGTTGCCTTTTCAATATTATAAGCGTGCATAACATATGCTTTATAATTGTTTACTATTTTGGGAAACCAGTCTGCAATATTTGTTGAGTCAATGTCTTCATTTAGATCTATTTTACTAGAAAGAGAAACAGTAATATTAAAAAATAAAGAATTATGAATAAACTGTACTAGAAGCAGAGATCATAAACATTTGTATTTACTTTGCTATGAAGGACCACCATCGCATACCAATAATATGACGTCTGCTTTTCTTTTTTTGATTATGTGAAATATATCCTATTAACTGTATGATTTTATTTTTTAAGGCATCTGTATCACAGTCCTTCCAAAATGCTATCATAATCAAGTCAAAGACATCCTTTGTATCATCTGTTAAAACTGCATTTTCATCCTCTTTTTTTTCTAGTGAATTATTATTATTCGATAAATCTGCATGAGATAACATGTTAGCTGCTACTATATTACAAATATGAGTTCTAATTGCTAAGGCAAGTGATTCAGCGGGAATAGCCTATAATTAATATATTTAATATAAAGACTATTTATATATATATATATATGTATGTATGTATGTATGTATGTATGTATATACCATTCGCAAAAATACAGCCAATATTTCTTTTAAACTTCGTTTTGCAATGACAATTTGTAGTCGATATTCATCTTGATCATTTGCCTTTTGAGAAGCCCTAGCTGCACTACATGATTCTTTAAATCGTTTCAGAGAATCACCAAAGATCCAATATGATTGATTGGATTGAATTCCTTCTGTATCTTTATTTACTTCATCTTCTTCATCATCATATTCATTATCTTCTGTAGCAATTACTGATATTACCCCTTCCATCATATCTTGATTTGATTCGTCAGACTCTTTCACAGGTTGACTTGATTCTTCTTCTTCTTCTTTTTCTTCTTCTTCTTCTATATTGCTCATCTTTTCATCTTCTCTTTCACTCGTTTCAGCAGATTTATCTGATTCTCCATAAAGAAAAGCATCTACCTCATCATCATCTTTAATAACTGGAGCAGCTAACGAAGCTCTACGCGATAATGGTTGACTCTGCTTTTGTTGTATTAAATTATCATACTCATTATCACCTTCATCCGTTTTACCTTGCTTAATCACTTCTGTTGACTCTGTCTTTAGATAGCTTTTTTGAGGCATTGTTTCTAAGCTTGTAGATGGTGTAATTGAAGATAACATCGACACAGAAGCTGGTAAAGCAGGAATTTGTTGACGATGATCTTCGACCAGAAATTCTGAAAATAACGATTGCATATATCCTCTGGTAGTTGCATCTGTTTTGGGACATTTATAGATAGGAATTAAACTACGTATGACTCCTTTACTTAAGATAATTTGCATTCCACAAGCGACACATTGGACCATATAATCTTTCATTGGTGGAAAATATTTATCTACAGAATATTTGAGGAATTCCATAATTTCAGCAGTAATTAAAGGATATCGCTCCACAGATCTTTCCATTAATAACATGGCAGGCTCTACAAGAAAATAAAAAAAATTATTATTAATGTGTAGACAACTCTATATGACTTGACCATATACCAATAAACATAATATTTTCCGTAGGTGTAAAGAAAAGCCAATCAAAAATCAATGCTGTTTTAACGTTGGCAGCGACTGTTTTACTCTTTGTCGAGGGAAAAAAAAAAGATAAATACGATATAATAAAAACCATATTTATTATCATATTACCTTGATTGATCTCATCAAACTTCCAATAATAACATATCGAGGCACAATATCACTTTGAAGGATTTGATTAGAAGGATACCAACCAGCTACTAAATATCGAATTATATCCACATAAAATGGCTCTGACTCGGGTGTACTTAAAAATCTCTGTATAAACCAATTCAAATTTCTTTGATAATGGTTGATTCGAAGCTAATAAATAAATAAATTGTTAAAAAAAAAGATTATATACATATTCCCATTAAGCTTACATTTTGTACAATATAAAGTAATTTACATTCCATATCAGGAGTCAATCTGCATTTTAGGAATTCTTTGGGCGTAGAAGTTTTTAACATCGTGTCTATGCCTTTATATATACATACATAAACATGAATAACGTAATCTTTTAAAATGCATCTATTTGCTAACCTTTAAATCTTGGTGAAAGTTTCTGAGGATTATTTAATAAATCATTCCAAAATTGAGAAAATTCAGGTACTGATGATAAATCATGTAAAATTCGAATCAAATCTCTTCCTATAGGAACACATAACATCCACTAATATAATAAAAAAAAAATAATAATAATAATAATTAACATATAAAAATAATCTCAATTAGTATAGCTTAAAAAAAATACCTTTTCTCTCAACAAACTTATTACAAATTGAATCTCTTTTTGTTGAAGTGCAAGGAGTTGAACTGATCGACTATGATCAGTAATAACTCTTAAATAGGTATAAACAAAGGTTGCGATCACTTTGGGATTTATATCCAACCAGGATTTATGTAGTTCACATAGTTTTAAGATTTGATCACATAATAGTAAATTAGATTGACTGATATCTCCTCCACGAATTTGTCTCATTAAATATAAATAAAGAATATCAACATTTTTTACTGTCAAATTTGTTAATTCACTAATTAGCCAGAACATCTATTTAATATATGCATATTTGTATATATGTCAGTTGCGTATCTATCCAAGAACTTCAGACAAAAAAAAAGATTACTTTATCGTCTTTTCTCTTTTCGTTACCTGTTCTCGAACTTGTAGTCGTAATTGCTGGAATTTAACAGAAGTTACTAATACTTGAAGTTTATTGACAACAACTGAAAAATGATCTCGATTAACAAAACAGATATGTTGAAAATACTATATTACAAAATACAAATAAGAGTTACAGTTAAACATCTACTTATAAAAGTAATTACCATACGTCCATTAGGTGACTCCGTTAATGCACCATAGAGTAATGCACTTATCATATCATTATATTCTTTTTTATTTTGTGAAGACTTATCCTGAAGATAATTATGAAGTTCAATTTCAGACTTATTTTTAATGGCTTCACAATGTCTCGCGTAAAGTTTTGCTAATTCCTGAATATAAAGTTAATTATGTAAATGCTGTTCAACATTATTTATAATTACTGTGTCAAATTCATCATGGTCTATCGAATCGAAATCATATAACCTTGAACGAGGCTCATTTTCCAATTCCATATTTTATATGAATATGTATATAATATAAATATATAAGGGATAATTATGTATCTTAACTTATGCATCTCTCCCGCAAAATAAAGGTATCATGCCAACATAAGCCACTTAAACCTACGTGCGACTGCTAAACCCAAAATTTTATATTCCTCTTCTTCTTCTTCAAAAATTAAGCATCTCTGTTCTCTTTAATTTCTTGTTAGCAATGCAACTTTTTGTCAAGTCTCTTGCCGGCAACACCCTCGCTTTTGAGGTTGCCCCTACCACTTCAGTTGAAAATGTAAAGGCCATGATTGCCGCTCGCGAAGGTACCGATATGTAATAAAAATAAGACACATTCTTGATGATTGTTTTTGTTTTGACTTTTATATAATACATATATAAATGTATATATTTATATAAAGGTATTGATGCCGAATATCAATGTCTTTCTTTTGCCGGTAAGTCTCTTCAAAACTCTCAAGCTCTCGTTCTTTATGGTGTTCAAGATAATTCTACTCTTCACCTTAACGCTGAACTTCTCGGTGGTGGTAAGAAGAGAAAGAAGAAGACTTACACTACCCCCAAGAAGATTAAGCACAAGCGCACTAAGGTTAAGTTGGCTATTCTCAAGTACTATAAGGTTGATGAGTCTGGTAAGATCACTCGTCTTCGTCGTGAATGCCCTAACGCTACCTGTGGTGCTGGTGTCTTCATGGCTAAGCACAAAGATCGTCAATATTGTGGCAAGTGTCACTTAACTTATGTTTTCCAAAAGGTAACTATTATTCTATTCTTACAGCATCAAACATGTACTTAATCATTTTTTTTTTATTTTGTATACTAGGAACAACAAGCTTAAGTTTTCTTTTTGTGAAGAAGAAAAAAAACAGTTGTAATTACTAGCAATAAATAAAGTTAATATTATGTTTACTTCATTTTATTTCATGTAAGAGAAGTGATATAATAAGGGTAAAATCATACTTGAATGGACTACAACGATTTATACATCTAATTTATTCCGCTCATTTATATGTAAATGTTCGTTACATATTATGATGAAGATTTAGAATGTCCTACATTCATAAAGTTAGCATTGTATCTTTTTTGACAAAAAAAAAAGAATCTTGCTATACCTTTATTATAAACTGGTTGACGTTCATATGCATTTGGACTAACCTCTCGAGGATTTCTTCTTTTCTTTTTTTTCTTTTGTTCATGATTATGATTACAATTTCTATGAGAAAGTCTATTTGGTCTATCATTTTCACTATTGCTACTGGAATCACTATCACTATCACTACTACTACTGCTGCTACTACTTTCATCAGAAGATTCTCCAACAGCATGCGGTTTATGATATATACAACAAACTAAATAATAACAAGTTATATATAATACTAAAATAATAATAATAATAATAAAGGTGTAATATTTACTTTTTGATTTCTTTTTGTTTAAATGTTCATTGTCAATTACACTTTCGTCCCATTGAATTACTCTTCGACCTCTTGCATTCATATCTCCAGTTAATCGTAGCACACCAACTTCTTCTCCTTCATCCGATGTATTCATACTTTCCTCACTTGGGCTTTGTATATCTGTTTCGTTTACTGTAAGAGTTCTCGACCCATGTCCCGTTGTAGGGGTCTCTTCTCTCATTCTTGTAAAAGTTCTTGGATGTGTTGTGTTTGCCATAATTAAGTTACAAAAAGAAATGAATTCATTTTTTTCTTCTATGAACGAAAAAAAAAAAAAAAAAAAAAAAAAAAGGATTTTAATATCCGATTAGCTCTTCATTGAAACAGTTCAGAATGTATTGTATAGCAGAAAAAAAAAAGGGGGGTCTTATAGGCAAAAAAAAAAAATGAAAATAAACAGGATAAAGAACTAGAAAATAAATATTATTATTAGGATAAATAATGTCGATGTAAGAATAGAGAATTCTTATATATCGACCTTTACTGATACACTACGATACAAAATAAATCCATTCGTCCATTGCATATTTTAGGTTGCTGTCTGTTATGCTTAGTTAGATTATGTAAAAAGAAAATAAAAACAAGTTATTAGTAGTAATAGTATTATAGAAAGAATGACCATATGATTGATTTAAAAAGAAAATGACAAAGCACAAAGCAAATAAGCTCTATTCTTGTGAGAAGATAGGCTTATAACATTTAAGCCCTTTTTTACGATTTAAGGGTGTATTTACTTTATTTGAAAACTCTGTCTAACAATTTCCATTTAGAATTGTGTGACATATATAGCTTCTTTTCTTCATATTTTAAAATTAAATTTTCGTCGATAGTCCCAAAGGTAGAAAAAAAAAAGATACAGCATAAATTTACAGAATCCCCCCTTTTTTTTTACTAGTTTGTTTCAAATGTTGGGTTAAATATGGCATTGTTATGGGGTATGTGACCAGAATTTATATCGAAGGCTTTGCTCAAAACAGAAGGTGGGCTTATGATAATTTAAAAAACAGGGTATACTAGTACTGAATCTAAAGCCATGAAACACATGTGATATAAAGACAGACACAATGCAAGGCCATCTAAACTCTTTTCAATACATTGATGATGTATGTATATAATCTATATAACAAAAAAGGGGGGGCTATGAAAAGAAATGAGTGTTAAAATGTAAGAATGATTATAAATAATGTATTCGATATAGGCATATCAATCAATCATCTTTCTGTTAAAGCTATCAGTCTATCTAGTATAGCATAGGTACTTTTTAAGGTTATTTTTCATACAATCGCATTTTCTTGATACTTCTTATGAGTAAGATAAATTTTAGCTGTATGCAAAACAAATAAAATGTCAATTTCTGTGACTTTCAATATCGCATATCCAAATTGGGTAAATAAAGGCTGCCTTTTTTTTTATTATTTAATAAAAAGAAGATGGTTATAAAATGAATCTTCAAGATAAAGTAAAGTAAATTCGAGCAATTAATAATATTAAAATAAAAAATTCTAATTTAATATTTAGCTTAAAGATATTGAAACCAAATCAGTTGGATTTCCATCTTCAAATGTAGCTTTGTCACAGAGAATTTACACTGATCTCGTTTTAGCCAAAAAATGGAGACATGTTGAATATAAACCAGCAAAAGAATTAGCAACATGCGTCTTTTTAGCTTATGAGCCAGGAAATATGAATGTAAATAATAAAAAAATTGACAGGTAAAAGAGAAAGATTTCAAACATCCATTACTTTTCCTTAGGAACAGCTGATTGTTTTGCCCATCTCACAAGACAAAACAAAGCTAACGATTGACCGGTTTGTGTTATTTCTAAAAGAAGAAAGAGAGACAGACAGACAGAGAGAATTAATTTATTAATTTATACAGCATTACAGAAATATTTGACAAGTTGAACAAGAGTTATATTATCGATTCTCCTATTGAGTATGCTATACAACATAAACAGATATATGTTCTGATTACTCTTTCAAGTGATGCTTATACATTTATCTAATAGGAAATTAACATTAGCGATTTATTATTCTGATTCAACTGTTCTCTATTATCATTTGAGCAAAGGGCTTGCAAAGAAAAAAGAGTAATAGTTTCGGATAATGTACTACATGCTCAACGGAGTTATTCAATTATAGATTCTACCTTTTATCAGTTAAAAAAAAAAATACCTAGAATAAGTTAAAGATATTCACATCTACTTATTCTATTCTTGCATTTTTAAATAAAATACATATAAAAAAAACTTTTAAACCGATACTAGCTGCTCAAAAATCGGTTGTTAGTCGGATAAGGATATGATGTAATGCTTTTAAAATAAAGCCTTTTTTTTTTTTTTTTTCTATTAGATAGTAATTATAGGGTACCTTACAAGAAGGCTGAAAATTAACATTTATGGGCTGTAGGACAACCAAGCCAAAGGAATAAATAAATGAATAAATAAATGAATAAAATGAACATATATAAAAGGGACATGAAGTTTGATTACAAAAGTAAGTTTTATTATCGTCTTATATCCATAAATGCCACCTACACCTTCAGTGCAGAATATATCTGTAATAAGCAATAATGTATGTACAACTGCTGAATGCTTAGCTGCAAGTAGTTTCATCAAACAATATGTCAATCTTGATATAGATCCTTGTTCTGATTTTTTTCAATATACATGTATGTATTATTTCATATCTAACTCAATATTATTATTATTATTATTATACCATATTAATACATTTAAATTATAGGTGACAGTTGGTTAAAATCTCCTGCAATTCAAAATAAGACAACTGGTAATATACTGATAGTAAAAGCAGTTAAACAATGAAACTAAATATATACTTTTTTTAATATATATGAATATACGTATATGTATATAAATATAAATATATAGCTTATAACAAATTAGCTGATATTGAGATACAGGGAAGAGAGAAAATAACTAAAATACTTGACGGAACTTATGAAGATATCTCCAAGAATTTAAAAACCAATAGTGATGGATTCAACTTGGTTGAACAGGCAGATATCGATAAATCTAATTTTCAATTCTTAAAAGATTATTATGAAGTCTGTTTAAATCTCCAGCCTATCATCTCTCAATCTATTGCCCCACTCTATGCTGATATTGCCCATATTCAGAATGATTTGTTTCCTGTCGTCTTGGAAGGCAATGCGTCTCTTAATGAACCCACTTTTAAAAGAATCTAGCCTTAATCATGGCTCATTTTACTCGTGAGGGAATTCCCTTCTTTTTTAACCCTGTAACACAAATTGATATCTTTAATCATGAATATGATATTCCTGTCATCAATTTAGCTGATCTTAATGTGGACATGAACCTTGGTGAATTATTGACTACCTATATAAGTTCTACTTTGCAATATCCCAAAAATGATACTACACATGCTCAGTTTTTACTTCAAGAGAGTCAGAAGACAAATATTTCATTTTGGACACCCGAAGAAATTGATACTGCAGTGATTAACTTTAGGAATTTCGAAGAAAAGTTGATGAACGCTACAGAAAAGTACTGTATTTAGTATATAATAGTAATAATAATAATAATAATGATTAACCTTTCCTTTTTTATTATTATATTAGGATGACGGCCACTACAACAGAAGAAACGCGTGTAACAGTGGGTGATATACAAAATGTCACTACTGCAATCGATTGGGTCACCTACTTGGATACTCTTGTCATGCCGGGTTATGCTAGTCCCAACTCTGCCATTTATGCTGATATCAGCTTTACTCATGAAGTAGATCAAGTTATTCAATCTTCTTCGCCTGAAACAATACAGCAATTCTTCATCATTCGTTATATCATTCATAAAATCACTAATGGTTATGTCAATTTTTATCGTCCTGCTTCAACGACTACTGCTACTACTAGACATAATGAAACAGTAAATGCAAGAAACTCTTTGGTCAATGATAAAATCTTTAAAAGAATTGACAAAGAAAAAAGAGCACCTGATTCCTCTACAGCTTCTTCAAATGATGCTCGAAAAATTTACTGTGCTGACCAAATCAGTAGAACTTTCCCTCATTTAGTAGGTCGCTTCTACACTTTGGAAACTTTTGGCGCATCTCAAGAAAAATTAGCAGTTGAAAATTTTATCAATAACTTGAAAGAGGTATGGTTGAATCATTTGCCTGGAACAAGCTGGTTTGATCCTCAATCAAAAGCTAGAGCTATTGAAAAGGTACAATAATAATAATAGCATATTATAGTGTGTAAAGATGATTCACTTATACATATATATATATATATACATAGATCAATATGATAAGTCAAACTGTTGGCTACAACACAATTTTACAAGACTGGACTAATCCATCTGCCCTTAAAGCGTATTACTCTTCAGCTAATAATAATGTAGACAAGACTAGTTACTATAATTCGAAAACGGCTAGTACTATTTGGAAGACAAATCAGACCTGGAAGTCTCTAACTGAAAAAAATCCTAGAAATAGATGGCTCCCTAGCAATTATCCACAACAAGTAAATGCCTTTTACAATGGTATTCTTAATAGTGTCTTTATTCCCGTTGGTATTTTGCAACAAGGCTTCTATGATGCAACATTTCCAATGTATTTGAACTATGGAGGATTAGGCACTGTTATAGGTCATGAACTCACTGTAAGTATATATATATATATATGCTGTATTCCATATGATAAACTTACTTTATGCTAATATACAAAAATAAAATATATATCTAGCATTCTCTTGATAGTGAAGGACGACATTATAATGAGACTGGTTATAGAGAAGAGTGGTGGGCTCCATCTTCTGTAGCTGAATTCGAATCTCGTTCACAATGCTTTGCTAATCAATATTCAAAAGAATATTTTATAGATGGAGAAACGAATAAAAAAGTTTATATTGATGGAAACGTAAGTTATTATTATTGTTGTTGTTATTAGATTATACAATTTATTTTTTTTTACATATTATATAGTTAACTTTACCTGAAAATATTGCTGACAATGGTGGTGTCTCTCTTGCTTTACTTGCATATAAGCAGCACATAGAAAAACTTGGAAAGCAAGAATTACTTTTACCTGGACTCGAAAGTTTAACACAAGAACAGTTACTCTTGATTGGTTATGGTATTTCAAGATGTGAACATATGCCTTCTAATTTAGCAGGCTGGGATGTATGTATAGATAACACATGTATTTTATATGTTTATATATAAATATATATGTATACATATTTATATATTTACTAATCATATATAATATAGAGAACGGATACTCATGCACCATGGAAAGTTCGTGTCAATCTCTCTTTAAGAAATAACGCTGAATTTGCAAATATATTTAATTGCCCCGTCGGTAGTCCAATGAACCCAAAAGAAGAAAAGTGTACATTATGGTGAAAAGCGAGAAAAAGAAAATATAATAAAAACTGTATATTATAAATATGTATTTTTCTTTTTTTGATCTTGTAAAATAAATAAAAAAATATGTATAAATATTTCATTAATGTTAAAAATGATACAATTTAACGTATTTTGTAAGACATATCGTAAATGGAATCTAATTTTACATTTATAAAATAGAGAGTCGGCAGTACCTCGTATTTACTACAAATGAGTTTATTTATTATATATTCCGTTACATTTAGATGAAAGATAGTAAAAATTAACGCTGGAAATCAGTAACTGGACTATTTTGCATTATAGTGTTATAGATTTTATAGATTCGCTCCATGTTTTCCATACAAAAATAACAGATATTGTGTCATACTTTTTTTTTTGCTGTAAATATTCTGAAGTTAAGTTTAGTAAACACATCGATTGAAAGTCTATCTAATAAATTGTTTATTTTTTTTCTTATTCTTTTCCTAATTGAATAACTGAACCAAATCCTTATTTATGAAATAAAGCAATCAGGGAGTTAAGAGAAATGCATCATTAACTTCATTGATCACTTTTTCAAGTATATCTGCTGGAGCTGTTGTAAACAGAGTAGAAGGATATATAAAACTAAACCATTTTGGGTGTAATAATATATGACAGCATCCTACATTTTGAATACTAAAACGAGAGCTTGCTAACATATAGGTGCCCTGTACATCAGGATATGGACTTGGACCTGCCTCACTTAAAATCTATTTTTTATATAACAGGATTAAATATATGTATTTTATAAACTAATTGCTACTCTATCTATTCTTACTGGGAATCCAGATGCAGGGTCCATTATATCTGCCCACATACCAATTGATTCTATTCTCTTAACAACTAATTTTCCCCACTCAACAAACTTCATTAAATATTTATATATGCATATTTAGTAGTTTTTCTTTTTTTTTTTTTCTTTTTTTCCTTTTCATATTATAATAGAAACTAGCTTACTATTTCAAGCTTAATATCTCTTTCCTCATTCGCTTCTTTTGTGAGTCCAACCATATCAAACTTACATTTCTGTATAATAGGCACTACAAGTAGCTCTTTTTTTTCCTTCAATGAAGGAAATATAGTATCGAAATCTCTTAAAAAGCGTGAAGAAGGTTTATATACAGAATATTCAAAGAGGGAATCTTTAAATTCAAAAGTAATTGGTTCTATTAAACATTCTGCTGTTTTCTTTTTTTCTAATGTTGTTGATTGTTGAATCGCATGTACCATGTTCATCAAGTTAATAAATAAATAAATAAAAGAAAAAAGTGGAGTTTGGGTTTTATGTTTAACCTTAAAATTAGACGATTTCAATTTTTCTATTGGATGATCTGCAATTTAAACTAAACGCTTTAACTTTTTTGCGATTAAAGAAGAATTTTATTTAAAAAATGACCAATGAGCACATAGCATTTTTATATGCTGTTTTGCCCTGATCAGATCGCTATGGAAAAAAAGGAAAGAAAAACCCTTTTGGGATAAAAGGGAAAATGTTAAAGTGTATGTAAAAGTGACGATAATTAATTATTGGAAAATCGTTGTTGTATTGAAAGAAGATGATGGTCAGAGGATTCAGGGATTTGAGAGTGAAGCTAGATAGTCCATCTCCAAGCAGAATTGCACATATAGAAGGCCAGCGTATGAGCCAGGCATCAATTGATTTTCTCACTTTCTTAGTATAAAATGTTGATGGTAATAGATTCAAGAGATAAGAGAGTGGATCTTCAATAGATTTGGGGCATCTGAAGGCGGTTATGCATATGCAAACAAGAAAAACTATGTGAGCGTGTGAAGAGTTCATTTGGATGGAATGGGCAGGCTTCGGGTTTACCATGATGTAACCAGCCAAGTCGCCATCGCACGCAACAAAACCGTTCACTTCTTGTCATTGGTATCGTAAGAATAGGGTCGATAATTAGATTATTACGGCAATGGGATAAAAGTTTTGAATATTTTTCTTGTAGTTTTGAGTGGTAGCTGTCAAGTAGGAATTGTCTTCGTCTGAAAACTCTTACAGTGTTTCGCGTTTGAAAATACAAAAATATGGAACTTCAAAAAAAAAAAAAAAAAAAAAAAAAAAAAAAAAAAACTAACGTTGAGTAAAAGAATTTTATGCTAAATAAAATGAATGAACGGGCAGTAAATTTCTCGGCTGTTTGATAAAATGATTTAGTCACCAATACAAACATTATATATACCAGTAATAAAAAATACTATTTGGTATCTAATGTGTTGGCTACTCCATATCCTACTTATTTTTTTTTTAGGCTTGTATAAAAAAAAGCTTAGTATGCTTTGGCATTTCTTAGTCTTCTTTTCTTAAGGAAAAGGAGATAAATTGTCCAACCACCAAGCGATTGCTATAATTTATTTTTATTTATTTTTTTTTCCTTTTATTTGAAAAGTATTTCCCACTATGAACGATCTCATATTTTATCATTACATTCCCACTTCTAGCGATTTTTTTGTGTGATCGACCAGAGTGAATTGAACAGGAAGATCACTTAGATCCAACAGGAGTGGCGGTCAAAACATTGTATCGTTTGGAACGACTTACAGATGAATCTATGTCTGAGGATGAAGAAGAGAAGTCTTCATCTAGTATGGAATTAGTTATGGATAAAATTGAACTAGGAGTAATGCAATTACCGCATATGATCTGGGCTCCAACAAAGTATAAACCACAACAGATTGCTCAGTTTATTTCTCTTCTTCAGATTAAAAATTGCAAAATTCGCAAAGCTGCTTTAGAAGCACGTATCGAAATCAATAGTGCATACAAGTTCTGAAAACAATGGAAAGAAACCGGAGGTACAATATTACCAGGTTACAGGTTTGCAACTGAGATCAAAAAGAAAAGGGAATAGTGCAAAGCTTACAGAAGAGCATTCGCTTTTTCTCAACAACTATGTGGAAAAACACCCCCACTTACATTATAAAAGATGCTACAACTTTGCTCTGTGCTGCTTTTGAAGACCTTATGATTAGTGATTCTGCTGTACATTGTCATATTACTGAAAAATTAGAGTTTACGCTTATTCGCACACAAGCAAGAGTAGTAGAACGAAACTCTGAATCTATAATTTAACAGCGCCGACAATTTGTTGAAAATCTTGAACCAATTAACTACTAAAATCCTTTAGCGGAAACCGTATACACATCTTCACATCCCTATTGTTATGCCCGAGCATATATATTAGAAGCAACTATATTTGTCAAAACATATACTACGCGATTGACACTTTTTTTACCGGATCTAGTAAACTAAAAAACTTGTGTTGGTCGTGATGTAATTCAATCATATTATTTGTATAAAGTGAGGCGTTCTGATGTAATGAAAGTTAATATTCTTCATAATTTCAATTAAAATAAGTACACCCTCAAAGTATCAGCAGTTTTGGAAATTGATTGTTATAATTGAGCAGCTATCAAAGACTTTATCTCACGTTAAGAGTGTTATAAGAGAGCATTGGCATCCAAGATAGCATATATACCCTTTTCATCTCAGATAATTATATAATGACAGTAACGGCATAATTCTGATGTGAACCCCTTTTCGATTTATTAGCTCCAAGTTCTTAAACTTAATTAGGAACACTGCTAAGATTAATTAAATGAAAAGCGGAATCCCCAAATGGCCTTCTGTACTCAGCTTCGTTATGACTTACTATTATATACAAATTCATTTGAAGGTTGATTTATCAAAATATTTGTAAAAGACAAAGACTGAACAAAGTGTAAAGTTATTATTTTATTAATGATATTAAAAGAGATATATATATGATTACAAGTATTATACCCGAGGGGTTCATATTATGCGAGTTAGATTTAAATAATTTTTTACTATTGTTTGTTATACGAGTAATATTAATTCACTGGGTAGTAGTTCTGCGTGAATTATTTCTTGATTGATCAAAGATATTTAATATTGTAGATATTACTTTGACTATTACTCACACTCCCCTATCCCATTTTAGATATACACAGAAAACTTTGTTATTATTTAAAAAAAAAATCTTCGATAATAAAAAGGTATACAGATTTTCAAAGTACTTGCTTGATTTCTTAACATCTCTCAAATTAAAACTCCTAAAACTACAATATTGACAAATCAATATAAATATCAGAGATGGTTTGTACAATAAGAATTAAAAACTAATCTATCATCAAACCTAGAAATCAGTTCTATGGGTGGGCAGTAATCATCTTAACTCTTTGTCTATTTATGCTTTTAACTCTAGGATACAACAATCCTTTAAAGATGGTTCTTAAATCTGTCTTTCTCAACAACTGCCCATCTTGATACGAAAGCAAACATTCAATTAAAGTACATTTTGATTCAGACAGTTTTTTACATTTTTTTGTAGCCCTGTTTTCTTCGATTTTAGAAATAATTTGCTCTGAGGTGGGGGCCTTTTCAAATCCTAAATCTTTCCAATATTGCAGTAAGTATAAGGACCTCCTCAAAGAAACCACTTCCTCCATCGAAATCGCCTGAGTTGCTGTCAAATAAAGAAACTTTGACGCAATAGATACATATCCGTCAAAATCGAGGTGCAACTCTAAAGGTAATGGTGTGTGAAAATGTTTATTCACAAAGTATACGGACTTGAAGCACCATTTATTTAAGCTCTGCTTCCGTTGATAGTCACGGAGCATGCGAGTACATGACATTGTTTTAGCAGCTTCAACGGGCGAAAAAAGGATGAAGTGTTCGTTCCGGGCCAAGGAAGCAGGAACACCAACACCAAGAAAAGGAACCAGTTTTGAATCATCATTATCGTTATGACTGAAGCCACCAGTCACAACGACCTCGAACTTATTAAATTTAATTTGTAACTCGTACCAGCTGCCTCCACCTTCATTTGTCTGTCTATCCATCTTTATGACCAGATCATTTGAATATATGTCATGCTTTGTAGTAAATGCAATGGCATCAACGGTTTTGTCTTTGTAATATACTTCCAGTTGTGAAATAAAAATCCAGCTATTGTCTTGATTAACAACAATAGCATGGACAAGTAATTCCTTTAGCTGCATAATAGTATATTCAATTGATTCGGTCTTTGTGTGCTTATCAAGTACAGAAGGTTCCCAGTCAATGGTAGCTTTATAATTAGATGAATCAAGTTCTGGAAACTTCAGAAAGAGGCTGCTAGGGAGAAAACTTGATGGTGAAGAAGACATAGCATATTTAATTTGACTTTGATAAAGTTCAAGCGCAGTTATCTTTTTCTGTACAGAACAAAGTAAGCGAGGTTTTTTAGCAATAGGGAAACTTGAATCTTCAGCATCTTTTTTTATTCCTCGCTTTCGAATTAGGCTAATAAAGATTTAGTTTATTAGGAATTAAGATAAAATTATATTTATTATACTCACACTGCTATTTCTCTTTTAAAAAAATTTACGGCAACGCGAAACATTTCGATCTGATTCTCAGTAACATAAACTGTCTTGATTACTGCAAGTTTATTGAACATCGTTTTGGTAAAATTAAGGTTATTTGCAAAATGAACACTTGAGATATCAAGTATCTTAAGGTTTGGAAGCTTCGCAAGATATTGTACATCAATCTTCCTAAACACTACTTCTATGTATGTGATGTTTCTAAACAAATAATCACATTCTATTTGCCATTCTGCGTGGACTCTGAAGACAGTAGTAATTAATCGATTATAATAACAGTCATACAGTAGTTTGTCGGTGACTGCCAGCTGGAATTTAGCTTTAATGGGCAAGTAGTTGTAAATAGTATCGCGAATAGCTTTATCAATTAATAATATCATGATTTGACTTGAAACTTTGATATGTGAAAGAGAAAGGGTTCTCTCCACACACCAGTTCACATTATTTTTACAAATCAAATCAAAACAAATAAACTATATATTTTTGTCATACTTTATCATCTGATTCTCACTTTACTCCTTAAAAATACAAATACAAATAAAAGACTTAGGAGAAAAAAATACAAGATTTATTTAATAGTAAATAAAACAACAATCCTTCGCACCACGCGTCATAGATAGAGGGTCAGATAGTATAACCAGCAGTTATAACAAAGAGGTTTTCAGATTAAATTGAAGAGTTTTTATTTATAATCTATAGAATTCTTAATGGTTTACTTACTGTCATAAATACCCAGGATTGGAGAAAGTGTATCTATTTTATTCTTGTAGTAAAATATAGTAAAATACATACGATACTATTTATACCCTTCTTGGCTTCTCGAAATCAATGTGTTTCGATACTAACAGGACTAACCAACGTGAAGGTGAGGGTATACTAGTCCCAAAAAATAAAGTGGCATTCAATAGACTGCTTGCTCGGTTAAACTCCCCCAACCTATGAGCCTACCTACTCTACGGTATAAAAATAGAGATGGCAAGGTTACTAGTATTGTTCGTAAGCTTCCACAAACTAGGAAGACCCCAGACTTGGCCATTGAATGCTCCCCACAGATCCTTATACCTTGCAATCTTACAAGAAAATTGCGATGAAAAGAAAAAAAAAAAAATAGAATGGTCCTGACCTTTATTTATATACTTTTTATTTTATTTTATTTTTTTGAAACTCCCTGTGAAAAAAAAAAAAAAAAAAAAAAAAAAAAAAAAAAAAAAAAATTATATCTTAGCTTTATTAATGTTAGATAACGCTTGTTCATTATTCTTAACAAACTCAATAGCTCTCTAATAAAGAAAAAGATTAAATATGCACTTTTACTTGCTTTATAATACAATTATATATACCTCTCTACCATCAAGCTTCTCAAAAACTTCTTCTAACCTTTGTGCTAACAAAAGGTCGCCTTTTACTTTGATTTTGCCGGTCATATAGGCTCTAACTCCTGTCATACTATACGATAATATGTGAATACTTCTTCTAATAGTATATAAAAGACTTTTACCCTCCAATAATAAAGTTCAATAAATCTGCATCATCAATTTGAATTTTGACAGTTTTAAGTTTGCTTTTGATACCAGCCCGTGTTTTTTCTTCAGATGTAGTAATTAACGGCATAATTTCATTGCCTACAAATGTAAAGTAAGTTAATTTTTTATCACTCTATTATTTCAACTTGTTTCTATTCTTACCTTGAAGCACAAGATACCTAAAAAGCATAACATTGTTTATTTAGTCTATTTTATAAATATACTGATGCTTTTTTTTCTTTTTGTATTTATACCATGTAGCAGCAACCTTTTTCCTTTTCATTACAGTGATAACATAAAGGCCTTTAACATTAGGCCAAAGGTTTTTATCTTCCTTTAATTGTCGTTCAAGTTCAGGGAGTAAAAGATTTGATACAAGTTTGGGCTCAATTGACATTTTATGCACAAAGAAAAACGAAAAAAGAAAAAGAAAAGAATAAATGGGAAAAAAAAGTACTTGTAAGAAACAAGTGATGCTAAATAATATTTAATAATGGGAAGAGTGAAATGCACAAAAGTCAAAAAGAATATTATTATTTTCACATGTAAAGAAGTTTGGAACTTATCTTAAAAGGAGGAAGGGATGGGGTTATTGAATTTCCTTCGTATCACACACAATTATGTTCTTGTGGGAAATGCATAAATAAAAATCTAAAAGGTAAGAACTCTTATTTAGCTCGACTAATTTAGCTTGGACGAGTTTTCTTTCGTTTCGTCAATAAACTACACAGTTAAATCAACGTAAACCAAATAGGTCCACTTATTTAGTCTTGCTCTATTTACTTCTCATATATTGAAGACGAATAATTGTAACCAGCTATGCTCCATTAAGATATATTAGTTTTAAAAAAAAAAAAAAAAAAAAAAAAAAAAAAAAAAATGTTAAGGCTTCATTTTAACAAGTGCCGGTATCACTGTTTATATTATATTTCCACTGCATACATCGTTTGATGGATTACTAAAGATAATCATATCTTTTTTCAGACCATATTGAATAGAAGCTTTGTCAATTTTATGCCTTTTTGAGGAATTGTTAAACATGCAAGCAATTAGGATAACTGTATTTACCTATTTATTTCCACTCAAAATAAATTGCATATTATAAATATGATATAAAATAATAGAATAAATATTATATTGATTAATGCTATGCTAAAGTACCATAATATTTTCTAAATTAAATAGAGGGTTAATTGTAATAGTGAAATAGACTCACTTATCTCATCTGGCAAATATAAATCTGTATGTATGCATGTTTATATAATAACAACTCACAATACACAGGTTTATTGATTCAACAAACGGGAATTTTAATTCCAATAAGATATCCTTACATTATGTAACATTTTTATTGCTGTATATACTTTTTTTTTACAATTTCAAATAAGCAAACATTTATCGTTTTCTAACTTCAAGTAACAGTAATGTTCCTACTGTGATTCCATAAAACATTAAAGTCTTACTGTTGTTTAATACAACATTTGTATGTGCAGTAGAAAGTTTCTGTTTACCAGCAGGCATACCCAATTGAGATGCAATACGATCTTTTAAAGTTGAAACAAGTGTATCTGGTAATAAGCCGTGTATTGTAATTTGTCCACCAGTTAAATTCCATTCAGGTTTATCAGGAAGATTAGGTGTTTGAACTACAACCGAGAATGAAGGCTATATGACAAAATATAATTAATATATACATATATATATACCTATTGTTTTTACAATGGTAATTATATACTTACATCTATTTGAGCTGTTCCCCAAGCTGGTTGCTCATCTGTACGAGGCCTCTTTTCTGCTTTGCTTTCATCATCCTCTGCTTTACGTACAGCAGGAGATACAGAGGGTGGAGGTGGTGCTACCATTGGAGCTGCGGCTGGTGGAGGAATAGCACTGGTAGCAGGCATAGGGCTTCCCATAGGTGAGCCATACATGCCTGGTGCTTGATTTATATAAGACTGGCCAGGAGCGTAATAAAGTGGTGATGAATATGCACCAGGAGGATAGTTTTGTTGACCTGGAATTTGAGGACCAATGGCGGTTCTAAAAATATATAGATACATATAAAATGAAAATTAATATTGCTATATTTGTATATGTATTATATATATATATAAAACATACTCTGCAGCTTGTTGCTGTTGGTGTTGCTTCAACTGTGCCATCTGTTCTTCAAAACTTGTTTGTTGAGCTCTTTGATTTGCTAATACCATAGTAGCCGTATGACCATCCCAAATAATTTTATCCTTTTTCTTTGCCTGTTCTTCTTGCTCTTTAATTCTTCTAGATGCATCAGCCTCATCAGAACCAAAAATATCTGGACGCAAACCAGAAATATTCTTCAAAATTTTAGCCACATCATTACCTTCTTGTAACAAATTACTTTCTCTCTGCTTGGCTTCCATAGCCATCTTTTGTTCCTTCCATTTAGGATCTAATAATTCAATACGCATATGTTCTGCCATTTCATCTACAGGAATTGCCTCACCACAACGAGGACAAATCTCAGTTGGAACAGTAGTTTTTGTAGTTTTTGCACCCAAAAATTTAGGCTTATAGTCGGTACGAATTTTAATAGGTGCAGTTGTATCTGGTATTTTAGGTACAGCAGCAGGCTGAATTGGTGCTTCAGTAGGCTCTTCATCAGATTGCTCCATATCTTCATTCTCTTCTTGCTGTTGTTCTACGGCAACTTCTTCAGAATTTCCTGAAGGCTCAGTAGATAATGCTGCCATACGTTTCTGAGCCAATGACATACTTTCTAATTCTTGTAAACTCATAGGTGGCGGCAAGTCCATTTGTTCATCTGCTTCTGTAAATTCAACTGTCTCAACCACGACAAAATCATTCCAGTCAATACTAGCATAAGCAACTAAATAGGATAAAAAAAATAAGTATATAAAAAAAAATAGAGTCTATCAGCCTTTATTTCTTACTTCTTTCTTTTTCTTCTTCATCGTTTCTCTTTTGCTTTTCAGCTTCTTGCCAAGCAACCCATTCAACACGCTCCTTAACTTGATCTAAAATATGATATTTATTTTCGATATTCTTCTTTAATTTCTCCTGAAGATCCTTGGGTGGTAAAAATACTTTAGTGTATTGTTTGACAAGTTCGGTAAAGTAAGGAAATAAACTATGTGAAGGACGTAAAAAGTCAAACTGGTAATTTCTAGATTCACGTTGTGCGAGTTGGTTAATAAAAGCACGACCATTACGAGCAGCGAATTGTGCTGTTAATTTCATAATATCCCTATTGCAATGTTAAAATTAGTAATCTCATAATTAAAATCGTATTTAAAACAAAAATTTACAGATCTTGAGCAGACATGGCAGGTAGGGGTGCTGAAAACTCAAAAGGCTCAGGCTCTTTAGGTGCAAGATTAACAGGCTCTTGTGGTGGTGTTGCCTGGGCTTGTTCTTCATTTTGATTACTTGGTTGTTGTGCTAGCAAAAAGAAAAGAAAGTTAGTATTACATATTATATCCATATATTTTTTTTTCTTCAACTAATTATCTTTACCTTTGCCTTCTTTAAACTCTTGATATTTGAATCTATAATATGCATAGTAAGGATCATTGGGATTTAAGAAATTAAATCGACCATCTTTATTATTTTCACGAATATGATTTTCTAATTCTGGTCCTTTAGTAGACAAGTTAGCTGCAGCTCTGTCAATCATTTCTATTTAACAAAAATTGAATATTTATTAGTATCTCAAAAAGCATGTTGTTCATGTCAAATCATACTTCTGATATCTGGAGGAGGGTAAATGATACCAGTGACAGCAGGGCCATCATTAGGTGTTCCATTAGGAGTGTGTTGTTCCACTTCCATAGCAGACATGATTAAAAATATAAAAAAGAAAAACAAATGGTATAAAATAACAAAATAAAAAAAAAAATATTTTTTCCAATTTCTATGAAATTAGTTATATTATTTTTATTGGTAGTGAATAATCATTATTTTGCTTATTGTTTGCTCATTTTCATTAAAGAATGTAAATTTTAGATTTTTTTGTTTCTACTATTTTTTTTTTTCTTAAATGGATATACATTAGTTCGAATTTAAGGTTTTAGTGTTGCCCGGATTACATAGCTTAAAGTAATAATCAAGATTTAATAAAGAATAACTCTTTTACAAATTAATTACGCCTTTATTTTAGTTCATTATGTATAGGTAATTTTTTTAAAATTACACTTTAGAACCAAAAAAATGATAATCTAATGCCAAATTAGCCAATATATTGGACAATTGCTAAAAATCATGTCTTGTAAAGAAAAATCTAAATAAGTGTGTATACCAAAAAAAAAAAAAAAAAAAAAAAAAAAAAAAACTAATTTTGTGAAATAATACAAACTATTACTGTTGTATGTATGCTATACATGTATAATTAAAAAAAAAAAATCCTAGAATATTTAATCAAGCTGAATATTAGTCCAATTAATAAATAATGGTTAATGATTTGGTTATTGCATAAATGTAAATTTATTGTAGCTTCATTTAACATGTTATTATATTTTAATTTTAACAAATTGAAGAGGTAATGATAGCGCTATATAAGCTCATTACAATATATCAATGATTTTAGAAGAGTGCTTGATATCATACACATATATGCTCACAATTTCCGTCTTTATGGTAAAAATAGGTATCTATGTTAATACAGGATAGCTTCTTGTACTATTATCTGAAGTTTCAATAATAGTATACTGTACTGCTACATTTTTTCCAAAAAAATAAAAAAGGAAGGAAAAACAGAAATATTTAAAATATTTTAAAATATTTTACATTATTGCCTAATTTTTTTTTTTTGCATATTTTTTTTTCTCTTTTCATTCCTTACATATCTTTATATATGGTATCATTTGCAGAATTTCTAATAATTTATATGATAGGAGGGATAACCCTTTTACCGATTATTGGTCTGGCCACCATTATGTATATGATGGGCAATATAAAGCCCTTACTTCCTAACCAAAAGCCAACGCCTAAACTAATGGAAAAGGAAGATCCGAACGATGCAAATGTTACAAAGGGTTGGATTCGCCTCATTAACCAATATCAACCTAAAATGCCCGAAATTCATTCAGGACATAATACCAATGGAGGTATTATATCTGGTATACAATCCTATGTCAGTGGAGGAAATAATAATGGCAATAATAACAATAGTAATAATACTAATAACAAGAATAAAAAAGGCGTTTATTATGCTGTATTAAAAAATGGCATCTTGTCCTGCTATGAATCTGAAAAACAACAAGAAGTCATCATGTCTCTTTCATTGCAAGATTATCATGTTTCCTTATATCCTCCAAACTCAGAAACAAAGCCTGAAGGCGAGATTTATGGTCGTAGAGCCGTTATCCGTTTAACTCCTTCCAACCTTCAACATAATAACATTAACAATGATAAAAACAAGTTTGGCCTTTCAACTGCTTATACGTTATCCGAAGATGATATTACAAGTATACCTTCAAGAATACTTTATTTAACTTGTGCGCGTAATATCGATAAAGAAGATTGGTACTTTAGTCTTATTAAAGCTCATCATATATTATATAAAGATGCTCTCTCAGCACTTGAAAATGATACTCAATATATAATGATGGATAATACACATTTTGATGCATCTGCTTTAAATGACTTGATTCAGCAAATACAATCGACTCCTAATTGTCAGCAAACTGCCTGGATTAACGCCATTCTTGGTCGCTTATTTTTAGGGATGTATAAAACAGATAGATTAAAAAACATCGTGGAAATGAAAATAAGAAAAAAGATTGATAAAACAAAACGACCTTCATTTCTGGATGAAATCCATGTGCGTGATGTTGATGTGGGTCAATCAGTACCTTTTATTACTGAACCCCAATTACTATCTTTAACTCCTGAAGGTGAAGTGATTGTGGAAGCTAAAATAGAATACAAAGGTGGATTAACTATTGAAATTGAAACTGATTTCAATTGGTCTTATTCATCACGTATGAAGCCGATCCGAATGAATTTAGTTTTGGCCGTATCATTAAAAAGATTGGCTGGTAAAATGATGTTCAAATTGAAAGCACCACCTACTAATCGCTTTTGGCTGGGATTTTTTGAAATGCCTGAAATGGAGTGGAAGATTACTCCTATCGTAGCCGATAAAACGATCAAGTTAGGTATCATCACAAATGCAATTGAATCTCGTATCCGTGAAGTAATGGCTGAGACCTTTGTTTTACCGAACATGGAAGATACGGCTTTTTGCTCTTCAGGTGGTAAAGGTGGTATCTTTGGAGAATATGTAAAAGTAGAAATAAAAAATCAGAAGACGCAAGCAGATTTTGCTCCTAATGGTGACAATATTAAACATAGAAGAACAAGTTCAAATCCCTCAATAGTGTCTTCTTCATCGAGTAAATGCCAGTCTACAGCAGTTAATGATTTACTTAAAGAAATACATTCTGTACCTAGTACAGCTCAAAAGCGTCCTACTTCTGTTGGTGATATATTTAAAACCAAAGAGCGTCGAGCAGAATCCCCATCTGATCTTATCTCTAATGTAGATATAGACGATAACAATAGAACAGATGTGGAATCCTGTACTGTAGCCTCACATAAATTAGAGTTGACTCACCCTTCACCTGAAATGCAGGTATCAAATACTATGGATGATAGTTCATCACTTAAATCTATGGATCAACTTTCCTTAACTGAATCAACAGTAACAATAGCAGGTTCTACTTCAACTGCAAGTAGTGGTAGTAAATGGTCAAAAACTTCATTTTTAAGAAAACGTGTCAAAAAGATGGATAATGATAATAATGACGTTGAAAGCATTAGTGCAAAGAAGGGTTTTCTTAATAAAATCAATAATCTTTTACCAACAGAAAAAGACAATAATCTTGACTCATTATCTATTCAATCAGCTTCTACAACATCTTCCAGTAATTCTACTAATAGTAAGATGAATTCTTTTAGAAATATGGCAGAAAATTTTATTTCTAAGAGATTAGCTCACCATGAAGAAGACAAAGATGACCTCTTTAAACCGATTAGTACAGAAAGAAAGGAAATATATGCAGATAGGATAGCCGATATGCGTAAAAGAGTAGAAGAAAGTAGAATTTCGACAAATTCGTCAACCATATTACCATCAACAATTCAAGATCCTGCTACTGCCAATTTTGCCGCTGTAAATTTGAGCGAGACAGCAACCTCTTTATATGATAATAATAAAGAATTAGTGAAAATCATAGAAGAAAAACAGCAGCAGATACCTTCCTCTCCACCTATAAAACCTCGACGTAATAGATCAATATCAGATTCCTATAATTCAGCAACAATAACAACAACAACAACAACAACAACGACAGCGAATACTATTACCATAAATCAATTATCATCGTCATTGGATCAACAACTTTTAAAACCACAGCCCCCACTCCCACCAAGAAGAAACTCGACTCCCCCTTCTGCTTCTAATGATTTATTAGCCTCATTACCAACTGATAATACATCAGTAAATACGCATTCAGTAACAGCAGCGATAAAATCTAATACTGAAGATGAAACCGTAAATAGTTTTATACCAACCGATGAGCACCCTGCAGAAATAATAACAGAAAAGACTATTGATCAAAGACAACCTCCTGCTCTTCCTACCAAGCCAAGACCAGATATAGCTCAAATGAATGTCAATAATAATAAAGACATTCAACACTTATATCACTCTCCACCACCCTTGCCGACTACACCTAGGCCTATTACTTCAAGAAAGGTTTTATTGGACAATGAAAAAAGCAAGCCCAATATGTTATCTTCACCTTTATATGAAGAAAATTTTAAACATGAAGATTCATTAGCATCAAAATTATCTTTTGAAAGGGACCCTTTAGCATTTGGGACTCAAAAGAATAATGAAGAACACCCTACTGGTTCCCCAGCCATTCCTCCAAGACATTATCAAAATAATTGATTAGAGAAAATAAATAAAAGTTTATTATTATTATTATTTTATGTTTGTAATAGCCATTTGTGGTTAGTTTTTTATACAAAATATATTAATTGACTACTATATTATTAAAGTGTGTAATATTAGGCAAAAGATATTTGTTATTTATTATATACTCGATTAGAAATGGTCTCCTTTAAAGTTCAAACACATGCATATATGTATTATTAACAAGATATGGAAGTACCGTTATTAAAATTTACCAAAGATCAAGTGTATCGGAGGGCCATTCATTTTTCTCTTTAAAATTCCAATATTCACCTGTAAATTTCCATGTATGCCCCACTTCTGCATTTGCTTCATCCAGATTGTCCATAGAATAAAAGCTGGGTTTTTCGTAGGGATCTTCTACTAGTTTGAACCATCGAGGATTCCAAGGAATACCTTTTTCTGCAAATATAGCACGAGTTTCACGTTGCTTCTTTTCTATTCTTAATTTTTCTCTTTCTGCCTCCTGCACTTTACCTTCCTCGTAAAGGCGCTGGTCAGGTCTATAGCGTGAATCTGTCTTTGGCAATTTATCTTTTTCGATAGGAGTAATTTCATTAAGCTCGATAGCAAATTGAGAGAAACCATAGTATTTTTTACAATGATCCAAATTTGTTGGGTATGTAGCTTTCCAGATCACAGATAAAGTACGACCATCCATATTAACGTCTTCAGCCAATTGATCACTCCATTTACCGACCATTTTCTTCACTTTTTTGCCTTCTGAAGTATAGAATAGACCCACTACATTGTTACGTTCTTTGGGTGCACTAAATAGACCACCACCTGTCCCTTCTTTAAAGACAATGACACCATATTCTCCCGTTGTTTGATTCATCACTTTCATTTCACCTACATGCTCTAAATATTTTTCTCCTGCAATCATATTACGCATCCAACTCGATGGTTTCACATATGTGTAATGCTCATTACTACCTGGTAGTTCCACATGATAAGTACCTTCTGATATAAATTCTAATGATTTACCCCAGAATTTACTTTTAACCTTTGAACACTGCCAGTATTTATATTGGCGTGATTCTGCATGTGAAGCAATAATGAGTGGATGATGTGATACTTTTTCTGAAATAAAGCGAAACCCTTTATCAGGTCTAACACATTCATAAGTTTCTGACATAATTGGATTAAAAGGCTAAAAAAAAAGAAAAGAAAATGTATCAGAAATACAAGTACACGCATTTTATTATTATCATTATTATTATTATATATACCTTTCGTCCTGTTCTCCATTGGGCGCATGCATAACTAGAAATAGCAAATGCTGCTACATACATCAATCTATCCATACTGTTCTCACATTTTGCTGCTTTATCTAATAGTTCTGAATATTCTAAATCTTCACATGCTTTTTGCAGCATACTCAAAGGTTCATTCATGCTCACGGGCATAGCAATTTGAGAAAGATCTTTGCCTATATTCTTTCGGAATATAGATAAGATAGATGCTTCATCACGTACTGTAGGTGAGGGAAGTGTTTGACGTCGATGGAAATTAGAAGGTCTAGATATCATGTCAATAAAATGGGATTCTTCTAAGATATTATTATTATTCAAAATTGAATCTGTACAATAATTTCTGTTAGAGAAATATACATACTATTTGTATTTTTTTTTTTTTTTTAAGAAAAAAAAAAGGGGGTACCTTTTTCTTCTTCATCTGTTGTAGTTGATAAGGTTGAACTATCACCTGAAAATATAGCATGATGAGGATCATTATAATCATCATCATCACTTGAAATTATAACAGACTCAGCATCATAAAATTGATCTGATATACACGAATTCTGTATTGAGGAACATGAAGCACTACTATTAGTACGTAGTAAACTGTCCTGGGGTCTATTTACATTTGTATCCTCTGGTATTTTCACTTTAGAATGTGATCTTGACATGGATAAAGTACTTAACGTTGGATCAGTGTTTAATAGATGTTGAATAATAGACTGAATTTCTTTCCAATATATTATCTGATCATTAGCTAAGGTAGCAATCTTCTCGTGCTCACTCACTAATGTGTAATACTTGGGGTCTGGTTGCATTTCTTTCATCAATAAATCAGTATTTCGTTTAATTATAGCAATATTAGAAGATAACAATTCAGCATTGCGTATTCCTGTATCTATATAAGACCAAAGTGTATCAGCACTATGATAATCAGCATGAATAGATGAACGGGATAAATTCATATCTAAAACTGTAGGGTATTGATTCTCTTGCTGTCCTTCTTCTTCTTTTTCTTTTTCTTGCTTCTGAGAATTGTTACCATAAGCACTGGAGTCATGATACTCTAGTTCTTCTTTCTTATATGACTTTAAAGCAGTTGTCCATTTTTCATAATCCTCGTTTGTCTGACAACGTAAATGAAATAAGCTTGAACCAGAGTCGATATGAATGGTACGTTGTTGAGGGCTTAGGGAAATAGTGGATAGAAGGATTTGAACTGATCCACGCGTTAAACTGGTAGGTGATGCTGAATAAGATAAAACACCTGATTTTGATAACTCAAACCATCTCTTAGCCCATCCTTGTAATTTCTTTCTTCGCTTTTTTAATAACCAGCCAGATATCTCAGCTTTTGGATGTTCTAATGCCCCTTCCATATTCGGATCAACTAAAGCTACTGAAAATGTAACAATTTTGGGTGTGTTTTTTGAAAATGTATTATCTATTTAAAAAGAAAAAAGAAAAAAAAGGGATAAGATCAGTATGCTCTATGTGTAACCATACTGTCAAAAAAAAAAAAAAAAAATGTTACCAAATACAAGAATATAATTTCCAGGATCATGTACAGTATATGATCCTTCTATTTTTGTTTTCGCAGAATTTATATATTCGATTGGAATAATTTCTACCAAGTCTACTCTTTCTTTTAACTTTTCAGATGCAATCGATTTCGATCGACTTCGCGATTGCATTTTAAAACTATTTACAGAAGAAGATTCATCTTGTTGATCAAAGTTAATGTACAAGATCAGAAAAACAAAATTTAAAAGTTTTTTTTTTTTACTTCTTTTCTTTTACCTATTTTTTTTGTTGTGTAGGGAATAGATTGATCAGATTGTGCCTTTAAGATAATATCAGAGGAAGAAGGTAACGGTGTATGTCCCAGTCTATGATAAAGACCGAACGAGATATTATTTTTTTTAGTTATAAATGTCCACCTGATTGTCGTACCTTTTATTGGTACATATATATAATGAAGATAGAAATCCCTTGGTTGAACTTGGATCACTTCCATGTTTTATTATACGAGCTTAAATATATGCAGGGGAGGGGGAAAAAAAATTAAAAATAAAGAAATGCGATAATGTTATATATAATAAATATAGAAAAAAAAAAAAAGGAAGACATATCATTCTCTATAAGCATTTCTTATATTATTAAAATGGAGATCAAAAATCTAACACAGAGTAATAACTTCTAAATATAATCATTTTTAAGTTAATAATAATATAGCATAAATTTGTTGATGTTGCTTTATCATATCTTCATTATAAATATTATATGAATAGACAAAATAACGAGACTTTTTCGTTAAATTTCTTGAATATAACTGAATTGTATAGATAGAGTTAAAAATATCAAAAAGTCAAATCATGTATAATATTTAATGTTTTTAAGATTTGGCAGCTCTTACAATATCTATTAAAAAAAAAACGACTATCACTTACTTGAGGTTGTACAGACAATTCAATGCATAACTCTCTAAAATTATTAGAAGTTCTAATGCGTCTAAATTTCTGAAATAAAAAAAAAAAAAAAAAAAAAAATAAGATGTGACAATATATTAAATTTTTTTGCCCGGACCGGATTAAATAGCATAATGGTTAAGAGAAATGATGAAGAGTAGAAAGAGTATAGGCTGTAAAGGTATAAATTGATACTACATGAGATAAAAAGAAAGAGACTACTTTATTGAGGATTTTTATCCAAAGTTAAATAGTATTATAGGTATCTGATTTACTGTGAAAGAGGTGGTGAAGTTTGTATAGAATAACTCATATAGTATGATATTATATCTACCAATATATAGTAATGGAATTAATATATTAAGATTTTCTTTGTATGGAAGCAAAAAATTAATGGGGAAAAGGACAGAGGATCTGCAATCACTTCCGGTATTGTAGTCTTTTATGAATTAGTAATTGCTGTATAGTATGCTGTCTGTTTAGGAGATGACTGGAATGACATCTAGAGTAACCCCACCCAGTTTTGAAATATTCCTCGAAGTTTATAATTCATAGTCTTTTAGATAATATCAAACTCTCTGCATTAGTTGTCCTGATCTTCAACAGTAAAATAGGCAATCTTTAAATTTTGATACTAGTAATATATTATTCACGGGTGTGTCAATCAAACATGTGTAGATAGGCCATGTAGACACGAGGTTCTGAATATCATTTATAGGATCGGGATTTGACGATCTTTTTAATCATAGTGCATAATGTTCGTAGCTTTTTTGAGAATAATATTACAACAGTTACAAGATTTTGTTGTGATACTTACTACAACTACTATTTCTGCTTCTAAAAGAAGACATAGACGACAGCTAACAGAACAAAAATAATAGTCTCTCTGAAATCAACAAAAATTCAGGATTACCCAAGATGCCTTAGTAGTTTCAAACAGCTTTTAGTCAACTCCTTACTTTGTTTATTTTCTTTCTTATTTTAATTTATTTAATGCAAATTATTATCAAAATTTTCATCTCTTAAGAGATTGTGAATTATGAAAGTTTGTGTCTTTTTGTTACCTCCTCTTTGGGATATGAGCATGAATGTATATGGCTATCGTTTTCAAAAAAAAAAAATAATAATAATAATAATTTTGTTAATTTTTGCTGTATTAATTTAATCACCATTAAGTTTTAATGAGCAATTTATATGTGATGACTAAAATGTTCAGCTTATAGCTAATTAGTAATAATAATCCGCTATAACAATTAATAACCAGCATTATTTATGTTGAAAATGGCAATATAAGTTAAAAATTAATTATTTTCGTATTCTTAGACATGGACATTAATTGAACAATTATTATAATTTATTAAATTGGTGATTATATTATAAGCATCCCGGTAATTGTGCTTTTTTTTTTAAATGTATTCATTTTTTTTTAAAAAAAAAAAAGAAAAGAAAAAAGATGCCATTTGAAGTTAATTCTGGCATTAATAATGCTTCTTGGGAAAATGCCGATTACATTTATTTATTTTTTTTCTTAGACTGTGGCATTACATTATAAAAATTATGTAACATAAATAATAGTTTCGATTTTTTTCATTCTCTTTTAATAAAATATAAAATTTGGTCTCCTGTCGGCACGAAATACCACATATCAAATTAATGACAAAGACATTCCGTTTCTTGCCCTAAGGCAAGGAAGACAAATCTCTCTTGGATGCGTAGAAATCGCAATGATTCCTGGCAATGAAACGCTGGGCCAAATAAATGACAAAACGTTCCATCGTGGCTGCATTCGTATAAATTGATTCAAAAGAAAAGAAAAACATTTGATTACTTTGTTACAGCTATTTATAAGTTTTTCAAAAAAAAATTTAGTTCAAATACAATTCAACTTCAGTCACAAAACGCGTCACAGCGTTTATTATGGGAATGAAAATTAATCATACTGATCATATATATGACGGCGTGTCTTTCCCTTTTTTTTTCCCTTTGAGGCCATTAAGAGTTTTTAATTCATTTACTTTTTTAAAGAACCCCTCCCTCCCCCCTCGGGCAATTTTGATATGTAGCTATTAATATACTCATTAGGTTTAAATTTTCTTAATAAATAAAATACCTATTTTAGACATATGATGGTGTGTCAGCTAACCTCTCATTTATAATATGTACTTTTCTCATAAAAAGAAAGTGCTAGCTAAAAACTTGGCTAAGCTACGGATACTGTAAAACATGTATCTTTTTTTTTCTTCTTCTTCTTAAGTATCTTTTTGCATCAACTTTCGTGTAGAACATAATATATTGTTTCTTAGTATTTGATTCTAAAAACTCTTGAAGGAAGTTTTGCGGTTACAGTCGCACTGTCGTCTGATCATGGTCAGTTTCCTTGATACGATTAATTTGTCAAGCATGGACTGACTTAATTAGTAAATTTTGCTTGATTAGGGGCATTTATACTCTAATACAATCTATCCTTACCTGTAAACATAATGAAGGCAGTTAAAGTAATTACGGTCAGCTTTACTGATGTAACAGAGCAATATAAATTAATGATACATATTTTATGGTTATGCTGGTTTACCAATTACTTTATAATAAGAAAGTGCCTCTGGTTTTGTAGGTTTCCCTAAATATATAAATAATGTAGTTATATCGTTTTTTATCATTTTTGATTTCACACTTGGATAATAAGGAAAGAATTATGATTGAATCATCCGGGTAAGATAGCAATATAAGACTTTAAAGTTGATAGAATGTACAGCTAACTGCTTAAAAGATGAAATGGGTAGATATATACTGATGATAGTGTTCTTATTGAGGCATTTGATAACCTAAACCCCTCTCCCTGCTAATATTATGTAAAGTTTATAGTGAACTCTTAGGCTATCGCTAAAACCCTAATAAATGCGCTCTTCTTGATTCCTCAGGAAGCCATAGGACATGTATTTTATAAGGTAATCCTAGTACTTCCCCCCTCTCAACAAGAAGTTTAGTTTTCATTTTTATACTTGGGTATTCCCATCAAATCAGGAGTAGAAGCCTTGGATATCTCATAACTTGTACAAAATAATACCAATAAATTGCTACAAACAATGAACCAACTTGTATCTGTAGGTATTAATTTCTAAGGCTTTGATTGTCTATTTGCTGTTTGCTTTTACGCTTAGATAGTTTGTTTAGAACTAGCAAATGCTTTAGTAATTAGTAACCTAAGCCTTAAATAATTAGAATCCTGTCAAAATAATTGTATTAGAGGGTTCTTTAGTGGATCTCTTCGATCGTCAGTAAATTTGATGCTTCACTTGATAGATAAGTCTGCAATAGCTGACAGGATATCTCTCCTACAAGCTTAATTCCCTTTTTCCATATTAACAAACTACCTACTACTACTGATACATTACTTTCTACATTGCTTCTCCATATTCAAAACTCAAATAAGAACACTTTGTGGTATAAACTTGTTTAAAACATTATATTAATGACTCTGTATCGAAGATTTTAATATTCTAAACGGATACATCTTTGAAAAGCATCATAAGAAATTGCTGATAAAAAAAAAGAAAAAAAAAAAAAAAGGGACTCATGCAATAGGGAATAGTTGCCACTACAAATTACTCATCACTTGTAGGCCTTATTTTAATATTGATTCCCCACTCTGGCTACTCATATTTCATAGCAGACATAGCCGCATTATCTAATGGCGTCTTGATTGATTACTTGGTGATACACTCAAATGTTTTCTTTATCATTCATACACTCTCATCATAGTCAATTCGCGTATTACTGAATATTTATATATGCACACTCGTTTGTGTTTGTTCAGATCAATTGAGGACTCACTCTCCTTCCTTTTGAGTCCTTTGCCTCAACGTAAGCCTAGGGGTCCAATTATCTGTGCCATTCTCTATGAAATATATTATTTGTTACATAATAAAACACCTCCTCCTCCCTCCTCTTCATGCTGGCAAAAAAAAAATGAATTGATTAGTTGTCCAACTGAACTTGATAGTGTAATTTTTTTTTTTTTTTTCACTTCTTGTCTCTCAAGAGAGTTTTTTGAAACTTCATATATCTTGAACTGGCTTAAATAATACAATATGGTATAAATATCATGTACTCACTGGCTATCTTAATTTTAATTTTTCTCAGTAAATAAACCTATTTAATTGTACACACATTTCCTAAAAGGGGTTTTCTTTTTTTTCTATTTTAGTCTTGATAGTGTATTTCTTAGTCCAGATTGGATAAGCGTAATGTGTTAAGTCATATCTCGTGCACATCATTAGGGTCATAATAATTTATTTAACAAAGTGAATAATTTGGGTACTGCGGCTGCAGTCATAATTTATGACTGATGATACAAATGTATGTATACATATATAAATACATATAAATATATATATATATATATATATATATACTACATATAATTTTATTATTTAAGAACGCTGACGAATGACTAATTCCAAAAACTATAGTTTGCGATATTAATAAAAAAAAAAAAAGTTAACCCATGGATTTTTCATTATTTACCTGTTCATAATTAATTTGAATCCAACCATCGTTATCTGTATCGAATTGTCTGAAAGAATCTGTAAGTGTTTTAACTGTAACACATGCTTGAACAAAATTATCAAAGGTGATATTGCCGTTGCCTTTTGAAATAACTGAAGTAAGTAAACAATTCTTTTTTTTTTAAAAAAATATATATACATATATATTTATGTAGATTGCTTATTTACCGTATTTATCAAATTTCTGCACTAAAACGCGAACAAACTGATCCGATAAATTATAACCAAAAGTCTTTAACGCCTTACTCATTTCACTATAATCAATGTTTCCTGAATTATCAGCGTCAAAAGTTTGAAAACATCTTTTCCAGTCCTCAATATATTTCCATAATCCAGCAAACTCATGAAAGTCAATCGTACCACTATTATCTGCAAAAGTAGTGACTATAAGTAATTTATCTTTTCTTTTCTTTTCTTTTCTTTTTTCCCTTCTATCCTTTTATGATATATATGTTATGTGCGTTACCTTTATCGAACATATTAACCATTGTGCGAACTGTTTCGATATTAAATGGACTCCAATCTCCATTTACTAAGGCACGCTGAAGTTCATGTACTGAAAGTTGACCTGAATGATCAGTATCTACAGCTGTGAACCAACTCCAAAGCTGAGGGTCAGCTCCTGGTGGTGGGCCTAAAGGCTGACTTGAAGGAGGGGGTGGTGGCGGTCTACCTAAGTTACATAAAAGGTAGTAGTGGTAGTAATAGTAATACTAATGATTTATACACTTTTATTATTATTATAAACTAAGAATATACCATAGCTTTGTTGGGGAGGATATCCAGTATTAGGTGGTGGTGGTGCGGGTCTACTATATCCAATATAAGGTGATTGTGTCTGTTGTTGCTGTGCTGCTGGTGGTGGTGGTGGTGGTGGTCTGGCAGCTGCTTGATAACCTCCTTGTTGATAACTACCTTGTTGATATCCACCTTGTTGGTATCCCCCTTGTTGGTATCCACCTTGTTGGTATCCACCACCTCCATGATTTTGATTATATCCACCTCCATAAGGCTGATTATATGACATTTTTCTTTTCTTCTTTAATGTTTGGTAAAAAATAAAAAATAGAAAATAAAAAAATAAAATAAAATAAAATAAAAAAAGTACAAAATACAAATAAACTTGCCAAGGAAATACAAAAAATAAAAGAGCTACACTCATTTACTTGAATTTCTATTGGATGGTCTGGGATTTAAAATAATAAAAATGAATGGTTATGATGAAACTATATTTTTTATACATATATGACCTCAATGAACACGAGATGTTTTTAAATATATCAAGTTTGTCCAGGCCGGGTCGGGTCGATAAACTGAATATATGAACGAGAAAATTTCTTAGCAAGAAGAGAGTGAGTAAAGGATTATACTAACAGTGAGGAGGAGGAGGAGGAGGAGGGGAGGGAAGTGGGGTGCCAATCTAAGAGTCATTAACCAGGGGTGGATGAAATGAGAGGAATCGGCTGGCTATGTTGAAGCTGGACAAGTTCAAAGAAGATAAGATATATTGAGGACCATCGTATTTTCCAAGGGATAACTGCTTGTATGCAGTAAGGTTTTTCACTAGAAAGTTAATTTAAAAGGGGAAGACAGGGAATCAATTATAGATTTAGGCATCTGCAACAAGACGATGCATTTGTAAGCATATTATGGTATGTTGTTTGGTAAGGCGTTGGGATAAATGAGTGGGTCAATAATTGGAATACCCGCTCAGAAACTATCCAAGTTATACAAAGAAGTTTTACAAGTGTTCATTATATGAATTTGACACGGATAACCAAAGTATAGATAAGTTTTAATCCTGTTATATTAGTAATTCTTTTTAATAAATTAAGTGGATTCGATGTATATAAGAAGAAAGTATCGCTGGTAGTATTTGAAACCAGAAATTATGGTAAAGATTAGATATGGCTCAAGGGGCTAAGATGTGATGTAGTTAATGTTTTTCGGCAATGCTTAAAAAAGGAAAAAAATGGAAAAAGAAAAAGAAAGGCTGCTGCTAATTCTTATAACTGTACCAGTTGATGAATAATATACTTATCGTACTTGTAGTCAATGTTAGTACTGATTCTCTGGATAGTGTTGCTCACGTTAAAGGTCAGAGTGTACTTATCTGCAAAGTATGTGATACACTTGGCAACATGATGGCAATTTTTCTTTTTATTTAGAAAAGCAAGGATAGGTCGAAAATTCACTCTAGAAATTAAGCAAATTGAATTCTTATCATGGTTTTCTCCTTTTGGAATTTAGATTTTTTGCAAGTAAGATATGTCTAAACATAAGCATCAAACTTTTCCTAAAAGTAATCTTCTTCTTTGTATCTGAATATTGCTTCTTATTCTTCTTAGAAGCTCCTTCTTTCGCTTCGTTCAAAAGAGATAAACATGGCATTTAAATTTTAATTTTGATTCGTATAAAAAAAAAGGAAAGAAAAGAAAACTGTATAATAGATTCTAAATATAAGAAATAGCAATTGTTTCCTCTGTACTTGAAGTCATGAATGAATTCGAAGAATTTTCGTCTTTACATTGCCATTTATTTATTTTTATTTTTATTTATGAAGCATTAGAATGTTACCTGTAACAATAAATTATAAATCTATAAGGGTAGAAGAATCTTTTTTACATAAATAATACTAATTTTGATGCAGAATAAGAAATAAGGTTGAGAATGAAAAAAAAGTTTGAGTTTGTGGCGAAAGAATACCAAGGAAAATCTTTCTCGATAATTTAGAAAAGCATAATATAGAGCAAACAGATAAACTAGTGTTAAGTATACAAGAGAATTATCCTTCCTTTTAAGCCCCTTCTTTTGCTCCAAAAAGTTATTTTCTTCTCTTTATTTTATATATGTATTCGTGATTTCCTCTACATTCAAAAACGATTTAATATTAGTAAAATAGATTCCATAGATCAAATCCATTTTCTATTAAAAAGACCTTTATTTGAGAATATTCTACAGTCAACTTTTGGCTTAATTTTTTTTTTATATTGAAAAAGACACATCTATTATTAATATCATGCATTAACCATTCTTTTTATTTTATTTTTTAATAGTATTTATTATAGCATTAGATAAGGAGATATATAATAAAAGCGCTTTTAAATAACTTTGAACAAGAAAATAAAATATTAACATGCATCCTCTTGATTTAGATGTATGTATATGGAATATAAAAGGCTATTATTTAATAATGAAATGAAATAATAATAAAAGAGAGAGAGAGAGTATGTTGACTTAATACAACATTGCATTAACTTCCTTTCATGTTTGGTCTACTACTTATAATCATAGTCATGAACTATTCAATTAATATAGTTAGATAAAGCCTTTTTGTTATTATTAAAATAGTGAGTTGTATAACCTACGTCTTCATAATTTATAATAATAGATCCTCTACCCTCATAGTCTCTTGCCCTAAACAACTTTGTTAAAGTTGATAATATAACACATGCTTGGACAAAATTATCAAATGTAATGTTTCCATGTCCTAATACACTTTAATCAATAAGAAGCATTAACAGTAAAGCAACAGAGATATGAACAAACCATATTTATCAAATATTTGAATTAATATTCCAACAAATCTATCACTGACATTAAATCCAAACGTTCTTAATGCATGGCTCATTTCATAGCGATCAATACTTCCCGAGTTATCTAGATCGAATTTCTTGAAGCATTCACTCCAATCTTCAATATATTTCCATAAACCTTGAAATTCACGAAAGTCAATACAGCCATTATTGTCTATTAAGAAAGAAAGGAAAATAAAACAAAACAAAAAAAAAAAAAAAAAAAAAAAAAAAAAAAAAAAAAAACTTATTTAGCATGCATAACATTATCTTAATTGACTTGTTATTTACCAGTATCGAAAATGCTAACCATTAATCGAACTGTTTCTATATTAAAAGGACTCCAATCACCATTTACTAATGCTGCTTGTAATTCATTTACTGTGATGTATCCAGAATTATCTGCATCTACCTTTCGAAATACACTCCATAAATACTGTTCCCTTTTATTAACCATAGGAGCTATAAAGTTTATTATTAAGGCTGTTCCATAACGCATACATAATTAAACATTTACTAAAAGTATTGCTTCTTTGTAATGATGGATTGTAAGAGTTTGTGGTTGTAGAAGACATTGTTGACTGTCTATGAATTGGATATTGCTGTGATGGTGGATGATAATTATTAAAAGGTGGAGGACGCTTTTAATTATGTATATTGATGATTATTGGTATTAAGAAGGTAAGAAAAAAAAAGGGAGGAGGAGTACATATTCAAAATACTTACTATATTTAATATAAACTTTTTATTTTATATATACTTACTTGTTGCTGATTGTATGAGTACATTATTTTCTTTTTAATTTAAAGAGAGAAAGAAATGAGTAATTAAATGTCTTGGTCATCAATGATAAGCTTGAATTTTACAAAAAAAAAAAAAAAATGCATGCGGAAATTGAAAGACTTGTGATTGTACAAAATGCTAAAGTTGGTAATAATCTTTTAACTGTTTACCTAAAAATAGTATTAAGTAGTATCTAAAATTAAATTTTAAACAATATGTGACAGTTAAAGTTACCTTCATCTAAAAAAGAGAAATTCAAAAGGCCGTCATAGCTGCTGAGCTCATCAACGAATATTACTCTTTCAAGTCAGAAACAGCTCAAAGATGGTAGGCTAAGCTTAGTTTGTTTTTAAAAACACACACACACACACACACACACACACACACACTTACAGTACTTAGGATACGATTAAGTTTTTTTTTTTTTTTTTATTATTATTACTTATTTAAGTTTTTGATCCTTACGAACACATAGTATCTAAATGATATTGGAATATCCAGATCAGTTCAATAAAATAATGGAAAAAAGAAACTAAAACCCTTTGTAAGAGACACAAGATAAAAAAAAAATAAAGAGAAGGAGAGATGAAGAGGGAAAAGAAGTAAGGATAATACACTATTTTCGGTTATTAAACAACAATCGCAGCATATTGGAACCAAGATTTTCAATAGGAGGAGAGGAGGGAGCTTATCATGAAATATATAACCTAATTTGTGAAGAATGGCATATATTCCTGATCAAAGTTCAAATTAACTACGGTTAAATTCTATTTTATTTCTGTGTAATTTTTTTTTTTTTTTTTTTTTTTTTTTTTTTTTTTGCAATGAGCGTGTAGCAATGAAATATGCTCTATTGTCCGAGCCATTTATAAAGGTGTTATAAGAGTAAAAACTCATCTAAAGCACAAGAAGAAGAAAGGAGAAAGGAAGGGAAAAAGAAAAGTGCAAAATAATAGAAAGAAGAGATATGATAAGGAAAAAGCGACAAAATGAAAAGGAAAAAGAAACCAGAGAGATTCACACTATTACTTGGGTAATTAGTTCAATAACTTGCGACCGGGATCAACAAGAGGAGGAGGGAACTCATAATCCAATTTATGTAGAATGATACATAGTGTGATGGTGTGGATTGTATTTAAAGAATAAAAGAAATGAAAAGAAAAAGAAGACGAAAAAGAAGTATAGTTTGAGACTGTTTATTCAATGTAAAAAGAATGATATAAAGACTGTTTCGTATCTAAACAATTACTAATGAATCCTGAATCAAAGAAATAAAATAACTATAAAAGAACAAGAGTCATGGAATAATGTTAGTATTTAAATACATGTATCTTGTTGATTCAAGGTGCTGATCTATATGTTATCTATTAGGTGCTATAATGATCTGGTTTAAGATTTAAATTGTTTGATCTAAGTATAGGTTCCTTATATCTATTTTAATGGATCAAAGATGACTTGAATCCTTTATTAGGGTTATAAAAATAAGTATTTAGAAATGATACGATGTCCTATTTAGTTGACACGTTTAGATGATTGAATGTCAATAAGTTTTATATTGTTTACAAGATATTATATACAGTAAGATATGATATATTTTATTATATGCTCAGGCTTATAGTTTATCCCGTGTTATGTAATATTCATCTTTTATAATATTACTTATGCTTATATCTAGAGCCTGTTCTATAACACTAACTTAAAGAGAATATTAACAATAATAATAATAATAATAGTATTACTTAAATAATCTTTAAATAAAGAAAAGGTTTCTTTTCTAATATAAACATATATCGAATAATACAAAGTACATTAACTTTATACATAATAAGATGTTTATTTAGTAAAATCGTTTGTATAATTGTTTCCATTCAACATATTATTTAAAGTAGTATTCCAAAGAATAGATAAACAATCTTCATATAATGTAGGATTCAACTTCAACAATAGAGGATGATATAAAACGTCAAAAATTCTAATCATTTTGATTAGCTATCGATGGTGTTTATAGCAGAATAACTAATTCTTTCATTTCTTTTCATTGACAATATTCCTTATTATCACCTCTAATTCTATTTTCAAATTCAATAAATTATTCAACTAATCAAGTAAAGTCCAAATAAAATTGATAAAGCTCTATTTACAATAGACTAAATGAATCTTAATAACGGAATTTAAATTAAAACAAGAATTCACCGGAGATGCTCGGAATATCACGTGATTCTTTCCAAATTAGGAAGGTATAAGGCTATAGTCTGATTAAAAAATTCATTTTCAACAAAAACCGGCTTTAGCTCAGTTGGTAGAGCGGAAGACTGTAGTTCACTGTCATCTTTAGGTCGCTAGTTCGAATCTGGCAGGCCGGAATTTCTTTTTTGTTTTTTATTGAATAATATATTTATTTTTTCGTTTTATTTATAATTGTGTTTTGTTCTTTAATAATTTATATCTTACTTTTTTTTTGTGAAAGAAACTATGCGTTCTAAGTATACATTGTAAAGCCTACTTACTGTTATGAAAAAATGTACTTCTTTTTCCATTTTTATTGTGATATTGTAATTTTTTTTTTTAAGAAGACTATTTAGTAACAATTTAATTATACACTTAAAAGAGTAATCATTCACGGGAAACAATAATGAAGGTAAAAACGAGAAAGTATGATCAAAGCTATTTTTATTTTGAAAAAAAAAATCATCAAAAAGAAAATTATGATTATATAAATTTCTTTATCCTGAGTCAAGAGAGGATGCTTTAAAAATACTAGCATAAAATTAGACTAATCTTTACTTAATGTTTAATCAATATATTCTATATAAAATATTGCAGTTACAATGCTTTTATGTAAGAATAATACAACTTATCAGTGTCATATATTCCTGTTAAGCATAACAAGAGTTAGAATGTATGGAATTAAGTATCTTTTTATAAGTTATTTCTAAAAGACTTATGGTATTTACTTATCAGAATAATAATAAAACTCTTAACTGTTTCTAACCATTTTTTTGTTTACCATCTAAATAGTGTATGCATATGACTATTAATAGTGATCCATCAAATAAATTGTTATTATTTTATTCATTACCACTGTTATTTGGGTTATATTGCACTATACATCACTTGTTTCTATCCTAAATTTATATAACTAGAAATAGGACTGTCTTTAGTCTGTTATAAGCTTAATTATGTACAGAGATCCATATTTGTGCTTCATCTTCAGATTGATTATACTTCTTCTATTATTGATATTACATGTATACTAATTCTTATTTCACTTTATTTTTTAGTATATCAGAATAATATTGAGAGTACATTATAGAATTGTCACCAACAAGGTTTAGTGAGTTGTCTTTACTTATTTATGAGCATAAGAATCCAACTTTCATAGTCTAAAATAGTTGAATTTTTCTGTATATTCTGAATATAGTGGTTTCAATTTATTAGCAACTTAATCGTGCTCTATTTATGTATTATCTCAATTACGACTTTATAGAGTGGTACACTATATCTAACTTGAACATATATATTTTTGTATGAGTTTACTATACTAAAGAGAATCCAATTCTTTCTTGTGTACTAAATCAACTTCTTCCGCTTACATTCAAAAAAGAAAGGAAACATCGTATGCAACAATTATGGCTAGTCTAATGCCCTATGCTAATTAATATCTTTCTTATATCTCATTATTTACAACATATAACTATATCTACACCTTTCTCTTTCCTTCCTACGATGAATTTCCTCTTAACCTGTATTATCCACTTTTTTTTTAAAATATTGTATTCTTTTCCTTTTTATTTTATATTTTTTACTCTCCTGCTCTCAAGAGTTTTTTTTCTTTTAAAACACTATTTAATCGAGTTTAGGAGGAAAGGCTTTTATGTTCTGCTCTTGCTTGGCTATACTAAATTTTCTCTTTGGACTGGAGCTGTGTTTTAATGAAAAAAAAAAAGGTATGCGCAGTTATTAAATAGAGTTATTTTTATTTTTTTTTTTTACTTTATTTTTTTTTCCCCAGTAAGACCACTATGAATGTGAGCCAAAAACGATATGCAACACAAGAAGCTACGCAATCTTCAAATAAAAAGACCAAGTTAATTGAACAAGAAACACTGGATATTTGGAATGCCATTAATTTAGATTCATTAGATATCAAAGCACTATATCAATATATTAAGTCAAAAGATAGCGATGTACATGTAGTTAATAAAGAGGGCTATAGTTTACTCTATTTAGCTGCACATAATAAAAGTGTAGAGGCACTTCGTATGTTATTGCTTCAACCTAACATGGATGTTAATTTCCTTAATGGCCCTCATCATGAATTAGCTTTACACGCAGCTTGTGCTAAAGGCTTATATGATGCTGTGGAGCTTTTAATCGAAAACGGATCCTTGCTTGACACGAAAGATTCGTTAGGTCATACACCTCTTACAAATGCTATATTTGCTAGATCATTACCTTGTATTGAGTTACTTATAAATTACAATGGTAGTCCAGCAGATGTTTCTGTAATTGATGATCAAGGGAATAATTTGCTTCATTTGGCAGCAACAAATAACTTTGCTTCAGCTATTCCGCTATTGATAAAAAAAGGAGTACCAATAGATTCACATAATCAACGATGGCTTTCACCACTAGCAGTTGCTATTAGCTTTGGATGTTTAGATGCAGCTAATGCACTTATAGAAGGAGGTGCCGATGTGAACGGTAGAACTCGTTTTGCTACTGTATTACATCACGCTGTTACATGGAATCGTTTAGAAGTTGTGAAAAAATTAATTGAACTCAATTGTAATGTCAATGTAGTAAACATCTTAGAAGAGACACCACTCTATCTGGCAGTTCAACAACGAAAAATAGATATTGTTCGATATTTGATAGAGGAAGGAAAAGCTGACCCATGTTTTACAGTAAACAATCTTCCAAATACTTCAAATTTACCGTTGCTTTACGCAGCTAATCATGGATATACAGAAATATGCCGCTTGCTAATCACTCAAAACACATCTACTTTTTTTATTCAAACCTCAGCAAATATGAGTAGACGAGCAGGATATCCTCTAACCGAGGAATTTTTAAATAATATTTTAGCTGAACGACAACAAATAACAGCAGCAGCAGCAGCAGCGATAACAATAGATCCTCCAATTGAAAATAATGTAGATTTGAACGATCGAATTGTGTATGATAATGGTAATAAAGACAATACTAACAATGTAAACAACAGTAATTCAGTAGAAGAAAATAACAAGGATGACAATGACGATAATAAAGAAGCCGTTGCAGCATTTGAGTCAATATTTAATACTTTCAGTGATGATGAATTATGAGATCTACATTCTTATTCTCCATAATATAATCTAAATATATAATGCTCCTCTAAAGAATATGACTCCAAACATAATAAATAAAGTTCTATAATTCCAAAATAATTATCCTGCATTTCTTTTCTGTGCTGTAATAAGGCTGAGACTTCCTTTTTTTTTATTTGGAATCTAATTAAACAAAAAAAAAAAAAAAGAAGGAATGACAATAACATGCATTTTTTGAATTACTTAGATCTCGGCCAATTCACGAAGACGACGAACAGTAGAACGAACAGTGGCAGCAGCAGTGGTACTAGTTATGCAAGTCAATTAACGATAATCAAAAATAATTAATTTGATTACTTACGAAACGGTGTAAGCACCACCAGCCATGATCTTCTTGCAACCCTTACACTTCCAAATACCAACAGCAGAACGCTTAACAGCATCCTTACCACAGAAAGTACAAGTGTAGGTAGAGTGTTGAGTGATTTCCATCTTCTTTACGGTCTTTCTAAGAGAAGCACCATAACGGGTACCGTATTTACCAGTGATTCCAACCTTCTTAGTACGCTTGACCTATATACATATATATATATATATCACATTTAATTGTTGAGTAAAATATACAGTAGAGGAATACAGGATGGATGGATGAACGGATGGACAAATTATTACCATTTTGCTGATACGACTTCGTTCAAAGAGAGAGGCTTTATTCTATGCTTATTTCTTAATTTATTGTGTGAATAATAATTCTCCGGAAATTAAAATTTGGAAGAGGAGGAGGAGGAGGAGCTACTTTTTTATTTTTAGGGAAGTGGCAGTGAGATGAAAAAAAAATAATAATATACTTTAACAAATAATGAAAAGTAAGTCCAAGACTTCATTATTGTCTATACTATATACACCATTAAGCTATAATCAATATCTTGAGCATCTTTAACAATCTTCTTTATATTGGATATCTTAAGAAAAAAAAATATCATACATTACCTCACAAAAAGAAAAATATCATATTGTATATAAACAAGATGATTATTGTGAAAAGCACAAATAACAGTTCACATTATCATCTTCTTCGTCATCGAAAATGTTAAATTTATTTCGAGAAAAAGTGTCTCTCACTTTTGCCATATTCGTTGAATTGATAGCACTATATAACATTGAGTTGCGGATATTGATCAGCTCTTTTCTTACATTTAACGTTTCTTGCTTATTAAAACATATATTTTCGATGATTATATATCATTGTTTGATGAACTTGAGCAAATCAGCAATTTTTTTTTCACTCTAAGTTTGCTGTAACAACTTCTTACATTTTCATCTCTGCACCTATTTCTGGTAATAAAGATCCTGCTTCGTGGTATACATTGCTCGACTGTATGAACAATGGGTTTGTTGGGGGAGGGAAAAACATTATCATTATATTGCTTGTTGTAAGATATCCAGATAGTTGTTGAATACTTTTTAACATACTGATTGATGATTCTGTTATATCTAGTAATAGCGATCTGATTTAACTCAAGTTTGGTAATGAAAATCTCGCTGGAATATGGATTTGCAAATGTTTCTATCAATACTTCAAGAAGACTGGGAATACTTAAAATCCAGGACATGCTTTATTTTCATTTGTACCCAGAAACCACCAGTAAGTCAACCATTTGACTTTATCAATTTTTGATGAAAAACTCGAAATATTCGAATTTGAATTTGTCTTTGCATCTTATGTAAGCTATTGAATTACTTTGAAAAAAAAAAAAAAGTAAAGGACATCCAAGCTGACCACCAAAAAACCCAGTCATTGTCTTTTATGCAAATGAAATTGTTGACATTTTTTTTCTCTCTTTCTTTTACCGTAGGCGAGTAACAATATCTTCAACTTCTGTAGAGCTAAACATCTGTCCTTAATTCATTGACTCGAATAAGTATATATCATTTATTTTTATTTTATTTTTTTTGAAGGCAAAGCATGAGGCTAAAAATATAGTTATTAAACAACATAAGAATATCAATGTATTTATTTAAAAAAAAATTACACTGAATCCTATAGCAGCAGATACAGTTAACTTGATATATACTTCTTAGTTTAATCATCGTCTTGCATAAATTGAGACAATTAAACGATCTGACATATTTTAACAACGAATTATCATTCTCGGGCCGGAATTCAGTTTATTCCGGTTCGCAACTTATACATATTAAATAATAATTTATTTATTTTTATTTTTGTGAATATGTACATCCACAAAATCGGGGTAACAAAAATACTATGCGATTATAGCCAAAAGAGAAACTTCCTCTTACTCTCGAAGCATCAATACAATGGTAAATTAAACATCCATTCTAAAGATTATTTAGCGAGAAAAAGCAACCAAACATGTTCATCCATCAATCGCGTGTATAATAATAAGAGGCAGCAAAAATTATAAATCAAAATTTAAAAGAATAATATGGACTCGCATTTCTCAAATATAACATTTCATTCATAATTCAATTCTACACATTTCCATAAAAACTATGGCGATATTATTTCAATTGTTGGATTTATTAAACGAATTTTGTGTCATTCAAATAATGAAATTAAATACGTACATTTAATTATGACATTTATGACTAGTTTCCCCCCTCCTCTTTTTTTTCTCTTTATACAGCTGAAATTATATATTGCATGTTGATTGATGGAAGAATATGTTTTCTTTTCGTTAAAAAGGAATGGTTCAATTTTTGACATGATGATTAAAGCTTCTATATATTTGTCTATATAAAAAAAATAGGTTGCCGTCGTCAAAGCTCACGAACTCCGCAACAAGAACAAGGCTGAGCTTCTCAAGGTTCTTGAAGAACAAAAGCAACAACTCGCTAACCTTCGTGTTCAAAAGGTTGCTGGTGGTAGACAACAAGAAATGTAAGTTTAATATTTTATATAAAACGAGGTTTATTAACGGATAGTTTTGTGACATATAGTGGTGAAGCTCGTAAGAACGTTGCCCGTGTCTTGACTGTTATCAACCAAACTCAACGTGAACAACTTCGCCTCTTCTATCAAAAGAAGCGTTTTGTTCCTCTTGATCTCCGTGTCAAGAAGACTCGTGCCATGCGTAGAGCTTTGACTCCTTTTGAAAAGTCCAAGAAGACTCTTCGTCAACAAAAGAAGTTGATTCACTTCCCTCTCCGCAAGTATGCTGTTAAGGCTTAAATATAAGAATAAAACAGTTTATGCTTTGTTGTATATTTCATTGTTTAATCTATTAAATTTAAAAATATATCAATTTGAGGGGAGGGGGATGAGATAATATGATAATTAAGCGTTTCATTGTTAAAATTAGATAAAAATAATTATTACGTCTTTTTGTTTACCTTCAAGTCATTAAAAAGGGTGTATTGTTATTAACCAAATTAAATATAAATATAATCAAATATTAAAAAATAAATGTTTATGTATATAAAAGGTTTACTTTATTCTGTGTATTTTGTTTTGTTTTGTTTCTGTTTTTTTTTTCTGTTGTTTGCTTGTAGCCCCTTCCCCCATTACATTCCTTTTTATACATATAATAGTTATGCTGGATCATGACAATTTAAGTAAATATTTTACTGAAGCTCAACGAAAAGATATTATTGAGCTAAATGAACTTTGTATGAGAGCTCCACCTGGGCGCATAAGACGTCCTAGATTCCGTAAACCAAAGCCAAATCATGTCCCTAGACCTGTGAATAGTTTTATGTCCTATCGAACAGAGAAACAATTGCTTATCAGAAAATTTTGTCCTGCTGCGAATCATCGTGAAATTTCTAAAATTGTTGCAAATTGGTGGCATGCTACTACACCCGACGAAAAGGCAGTTTATATCGCTAAGGCCACTGCTGCAAAGAATGCTCATGCTGAAAAGTAAAATTTTAATATGATATTTTATAGTCTATGTAAATTAATCCTCTCTTTCCCTCTCTTTCTTTTTTTTTTCTTAAAAAAAGGTATCCAGACTATGTTTTTCGCCCCAAGTCAAAAAAACTAAAAAATGTGAGCGTGCCTACATCCAAAAAGAGCTCATTTATTGATGTGAAGCCTACTTTAACTTCACAAAATGGTAAAAAACAAAGGACATATTCGCCTAATAAGCAAGAAACATCCATATCACATTCTTCTCTTTATCAAGATGATGTGCTTTTTGAATTTTCTTCAAGCAATAGTAATAATTGGAATATAAATAAGCAGGATTCAACATTATCTTCTGCAAGGGCATCAGAAACTTTTTATTCTTCCATGTCAATCGCTACTACTTCGAATACGTTTAATCCAAATCTAAACTTAAACTTGACCACCAATTTTACTGATTTAGGCAATGAATTTCTTGATCCGATTTTGACAACCGCCACTGCTAATCTTGATCATAATCTCTTTTTAATGCATGATCCAATTTTGTTACCTAGTAGCGACCATTTTGTAAATACGACTACTTTTATAAATAGCAATGACACAAATCATAGAAAATCAACCGCTCCACCTATTATTACAGATGAAATCGCAATGACACAAATCTATTTAACCATGATGACACCATGTTCTCAGGCATTAGAAACTCCATTGTTAGACTATTTTCAATCTCCTGCTAGTCATACACAACAAAGTGATTTTACTCAAACATTAATACCTCCTACTCATACTCTGACAAATCGTACCATAAAGCCAGAGCAGCTCGATGCCCCTCTAATCGGTGATATGCTTCTTGCTCCTAATGCATCTTGCCTTAAAATGCAAGATGAATGCGGTCATGCAAACACTGATTATGCTAATTTCAACAAGTTCTTTACTGATTATTCATTTTCTGCTAATGGCGAATCTTTATTTTCAACAAGTGTACTTTCTTCTCCAACTGATTTTCATGTTTCTTCTACAGAAAACATGATTCACGCTTTAAATCAGGACACTAATCAGTTATTCAATTTCGCTAATATGTAAAGAAAGAAAGAAAGAAAGAAAAAAAAAGATCATAAGGCAGGTATAGCTTTGTTTTGTGGTAATAAAATTTATAAGCAATCCTTGATGGGTTGTTTGTCGTCTTTTTTTTTTTTTTTTTTTTTTTTTTTTTTTTTTTTGGTTACTATATTCTTATTAAGCAAACCAGAGCCAAAGAGTATTGCTGGTATCTTTTTATATTTCAGCAAATCTGGCAAATATCCAGTTACTGTGGAAACACATAATGAACATTTATATAATTGAATATAATTTTACATTTTATTTTCCCCTTTCTACATTTGTTCAGCTTTTTTTTTTTTTGTTCATTGTTTTCTTTTTTTATTGGATCGATAACTACCATTCATTTTTTTTCTTCTTTCAAATAGGCATTGCAGTCTTTGTTGGTCCCATCTATTTATTTCTTAACTAAAGTAATGCAACATATGAGCCAAATGCCTTCCATGTAAGAGCAGTACTACATACTTTAGCGCAAGCACAGTATATTATTACCTACTTGCAGTCCAACTTTATTCTTGGATCCTATTCTATGCTTCTTAGTAAAGATAGTTTGGTTTATACGACAGCATTCAGTGACGAATACCTAAGCTTTGATCATGTCAACAGCGCAAGCTTACTAAAACCCATATCATACTATGCCTTAACTCATATTCTTATTTATATGTTCCTATAACCATTTGCTTACCCCATTTCGTATATCCTAAATATACTACCTCAACGACATCCCAGATCACTTTCTAAGTTAGCAAGTCGAAAAAAATTTTTTTCATTAACTACTTTTATAGCACACATCACAACTCATTGAACTAATACAAAATAGGATGACTATCGAGCCATAATCATTATTCCCAACATTATTTGTATATACACATATATTTTTTTTTTATTCAGTCAATGGTCACAATTACATGGGATATAATCTATGTACTATCCTTTCCCCCCTTTTTTTTCACACCTTCTCTTGTGCCCAGAAGATATGTTTTTTTTTTATACATTTATATATTGAACATTTAGTGAATAAAACACCAGCACTTAATATCGACATATGGGAAGGGCCTAACATATGACTGTTTCCTCTAAATCTGACAATTTAAACTTCATCAGCAAATACGTCTAGTAAAATTTTTAACTTGCGATAATTGTATTATCCTTTTAAAGAAGCTATCTATAATTAATTATTGTTAGTGTTTTTTTTTTGTTCTTCTTTAATTAATGGACCCTTTTCCCCGCCTTTTTTTTTTCTTATCTTTCTTTGTTAAAAATACATAATACTTTAACAAACCTATATATATATATATACATATACATATATAAATATATGTATATAATATGCTGTATTCTAAAGATACTAGCTATACAAGATTAGATGAAAAGACTTTATCTGATTATATCATCCATCATAAAGATAATACATATTATTTAGATCCAGAAGAAAAGGACATAAAAAATACATCTATTGGAGTACCAGAAACGACCCATTTACGCTTCTATGAAGAAAACTATCCTTCAAATCAGATTTCAAGCCAATATTATAACTTTAGAAGACAGGATCAAAGTAACACCGCTACTTGTGATTCACAAAGCTTTCCAAAAACACAACAGCAACAACGACAAAAGACGGAATGGAGTTATTATAGAATCCTTATTTATTTCACATTAATTTTCGGTATTGTCTTTATGGTATTAGCTATTATATTTAAAATACAGTCAAGACTATATATCAGCCAATCCATTCAAAATCAATGTCCTGTTAGTTGTGTTACAACCTGTTATTTAAATATTCCCTTTTATCAATCATCTACCACTGACTGTGATATGGAAAAGAAAAGCGATTGTGATATGTATTGTTTTATTGCAGGCATGAAAGCAGCTTATATATACTCTATCTTCTTTTTAATATTCATTTCCTCAGGCTCTCTTCTACTAGTTATCCATCTTATGACCATTTGTATGCGCTATTGTTGTTTTGATTATTTTAATTCAAAATAAAAAGTAGCTATGATTAGTGTACATGAATAAGTCTTTTTCTACAAGTATAATTTGACAAGGCTATACAATAGCTATTCTTTTTATGTAGCATAGACTTTATTGAACAAATACATTAAAGAGAGAGAGAGAAAAAAAATTTATACTCAGTAACTCTAAAAAAAAAAAAAAAACCTACAAGGGGCTTAATTCCATAAGTATTCATGACATTAATTGTTTTCTTTTTCTTTTTTTTTCTTTCCTCTTTTTCTTTTAATAAAATAAAAAAAAAGTCAATTAAAATGAAAGAAATTTTACCTGAACCAGCTGATATATGCAATTATAAAAAAATACCTTTTCAATTTACAGAAGAACGTAAGTCCTTTTTTGTTTTTATGATAATGCATAATTATATATCTTCTTTTTCTTCTTCTTCTATAGTTTCATCTAAAAATGTATTTTTAAGATTACCGAGTGAGTTCTCACCTTTAGAGCGTATGCTTATTCAAGCAACAGGAAACTTACAAAGAATTTTATCTGCTTATTATAATGTTCCTAGTCATGTCAAAATTATCAAAAATAGAATGATACCTAATAAGTCAAATTTATCTCAAACAACAAAGCAATTTGAAAGAAAAATTATCATGTATTTTGGAGATAAACTTGCTTATGAAGCTGATTCAGTTTTGATTGTCAAGGATAATACCATTTTAGAATTATTAGAAAAGCATAAATATGGTTTAGGACAAATTTTTGGGTAAAAAAATAAATAAATAAATAAATAAATAAAATAAAAAAAAGGGGGAAAAGGAGAATTCATGTTTATATTTTATTTTATTTATATACATATAGCCACACAAATAGATCTCCAGATTTTGTATTACATGCTGTTGGTAGACGTGGAAATGCACCAGGCGCAAGTTTTTGGCGTGATTATAGTTTGACAATACCTGATGTTTTAGATTGTTTTATTAGAGAAACTTTTGTAGAAGGATTATTTGAAGAATACCATGGCGACCGAAAAGAAGGTACGATTTGGTATAGTGAAAATCAGGCACACATTTTTACCACATTCATGTAAAAAAAAAAAAAAAAAAATGCATAATTTAGTTGCTCTGAGTAAAATTTTAGTATATGCATTTTGATACAGTGTAAATATAATAAAGGCCTTGATACTTGTATATAAAAAAGCTATTAAAAACATACAGCATATCGGTTTCAGACTTAAATTTACATATAGTTTGTTTAAATATAATGACGACAACACAACGTTTAGGGTAATTGTTTTCAATAAAAGTAGTGTTGCTCACAGTTGATGAACAAAATACAAAAGACTAATTGTCAAGACTGACCGAAAGAGTGTTGCGAGATCATTTATAAAAAAAAAACTATATTGTTGGATCTTCCTTATTAGTTATTATCTCATAATTTTTATCTTTATTTAAATATTAGCAAGATAAAATTAAACATTGTTTTATATACTTGAGAAACCTTTTTTTTTTTTTAAGATAATATAAAAAACATTTATTTCTTTTATTTGTTCATAAAAAAAGAAAAAGGAACTAGTTTCGTTACAATATTTAATAAAGAAGATAAGTGCAGATTATACTGAGTGGCTAATAATAAAAGGAGTGTCATTTAAAAAGATGATTTATAAACCCGTTTCATACAAGGGCTTGAAAGATGATAGAGCTGGATATATAAATATATATATATGTATATGCGATATTTGCACTAATTATTGCCATTGCTGTCACTATCATCATCATCAGACTTTCGAAATGATTCAAACATATGCTACTATAAAATGAGCTGAAAGAAACAACAAGAATGAACTATAGTTTAGAGAAAATAGTTTTGATTAGCGGCTTATTATGAAATGTATAGGTCGATAACAGGATTGTATTTAAATATGACCTCTTCCAAGTAGGAACCGAATACGACTGTATATATAGTACTTCCTTTGTTAAATTGCGCATTTAAGCTTAAAAAAAGGGGGGGGGTTTATAGATCGTATCGAGAAACACCACTATTATATTCTCAGCAATTTTTAATACCAATGACTCTAATGTAAAGAAAAATAAAATAAATGAAAGATGCAACAAACGTTTTTTTTAATATCCATGTGAGTAAAAACAAGTTTATTGCAGCATTCTTCTTTGGCCTCAGCAACTAAAATGGCTTGCTCTTTAACAGGTGATAACGATTTAGAGATATTCTTTGCGGTAAGTTTATACATTCTTATCTTGAGTTTATAGCTAAACGTGATGTTGATAAGATCTGATGGAATATATAATAAAGGGGAATGATGAATAGATGGGCTCTGTATATGATTAGACTGATTAGTCACATAGCTTGTTCTCAGTGTTTTGATACGCAAACAGTAAAGAAAGAGAATAGGGAAAAACAAAAGACAAGCCTATGAAAGCTTACTATAAATTATTAAAACTTTGATAATATAAAAGTTTACCTAAAAATTAATATAGAAAAATGAAGAGGATTATATAAAATATATTACAAGGTAAGTAGTAATATTAAGAGAAGTATGATCTTGATAACAAACAAAGATTGGAGTAATGAAGAGCTATATTAGTCTTCATTCATACATTTTAGGTTGTTACTGTTACTAAAAAATTATTTTTTGAGTAAATAGTAACGCATCATTTCAAGTCATGAACCAAGATAACTAACTACTTTGAAGTATGTTGTATATCAGCCTTCTTATCCTATAACATCTACTGCTTCAAATGTTGCTTTTATCATAATTATATTTACAACGATCTTTATGTAAAAAAAAAAAAAATAATACTAATAATGATATACTTTAAAATAAAAAAAAAAAAAAAGATTAAGAACGACAATTTAAATTTAAACAGATTGACAGGATATATTACTCAATAAACTTAGTTATATTTATATCAATGATAAAAGATGCTTGATCTGTCAGCGGAGAATAAATTTGATGCGTTAACATTATGGATAGTAGAATTTGCGAGAAAGAAAATCGTGACTTTCAAAAAACTTTTTGCTGAATTTCTATATCCTTCCTAATTTTTCTCTAATTAAAAAAGAAAAAAAAAAAAAAACCAAAACCAAAAACAAAAAAACGAATCTTTATTTTTATTTTTTTTTTTTCTTTCTTTATTATTTATTTATAACAAGAATGTCTGCCGAAACCGAGACCTTTTCCTTCCAAGCTGAGATTTCTCAGTTGATGAGTTTGATCATCAACACTTTCTATTCTAACAAGGTAAATAATATATATAAATAAAGAGAGAAAAGAACGCGCCTTTTTTTTGTTTTTTTTTTTTTTTACTAATATGTTTATGTATTTATACATATATATTTAAATATTCGTATATATAGGAAATCTTCTTGCGTGAATTAATCTCCAACTCTTCTGATGCTTTAGATAAGGTTCGTTATCAATCTTTAACTGATCCTTCCGTTCTTGATTCTGAGAAGGAACTTTACATTCGTATCACCCCTGACAAGGAAAACAACATTTTGTCTATTCGTGATACTGGTATCGGTATGACTAAGGCCGATTTGGTTAACAACTTGGGTACTATTGCCAAGTCTGGTACTAAGGCTTTCATGGAAGCCCTTTCTTCTGGTGCTGATATCTCCATGATCGGTCAATTTGGTGTTGGTTTCTACTCTGCTTACCTTGTCGCTGATAAGGTCCAAGTTATTACCAAGCACAATGATGATGAACAATACATTTGGGAATCTGCTGCTGGTGGTTCTTTCACTATCACTCGTGATACCGTCAATCCCTCTCTTGGTCGTGGTACTGAAATGCGTCTCTTCTTGAAGGAAGATCAGGTAAATATAAATTATAATATGGATAAATTTAAAATGAATGAAATAATAAGACAACAGGGTTTTGACTAAACTGTATTTTTCTTTCCCTCCCTTCCCCCCTCTCCTCTTATTAGCTTGAATACCTCGAAGAAAAGAGAATTAAGGATATTGTCAAGAAGCACTCTGAATTCATCTCCTATCCTATTCAACTTGTTGTTGAAAAGGAAATTGAAAAGGAAGTTTCTGATGACGAAGAAGAAGTTGTCTCTGAAGAAGGTGCTAAGATTGAAGAAGTCACTGATGAAGATGATAAGAAGGAAGAAAAGAAGAAGAAGACCATCAAGGAAAAGGTCTCTGAAAATGAAGAACTTAACAAGACTAAGCCTCTTTGGACTCGTAACCCTGAAGATATTAAGGCTGAGGAATATGCTGAATTCTATAAGGCTCTTACCAATGATTGGGAAGACCATTTGGCTGTCAAGCACTTCTCTGTTGAAGGTCAACTCGAATTCCGTGCTATCCTCTACGTTCCTAAGCGTGCTCCCTTCGACATGTTCGAAACTAAGAAGAAGAGAAACAACATTAAGCTCTATGTTCGTCGTGTGTTCATCATGGATGACTGTGAAGAATTGATTCCTGAATGGCTTAGTTTCATTAAGGGTGTTGTTGACTCTGAAGATCTTCCTCTTAACATTTCTCGTGAAATGCTTCAACAAAACAAGATCTTGAAGGTCATTCGTAAGAACCTTGTTAAGAAGTGTCTTGAGATGTTCAACGAAATTGCTGAAGATAAGGAGAACTTTGATAAATTCTATGAAGCCTTCAGCAAGAACCTTAAGCTCGGTATTCACGAAGATACCCAAAACCGTGCCAAGCTCGCTGAGTTGTTGCGTTACCACTCCACCAAGTCTGGTGATGAAATGACCTCCTTCAAGGACTATGTTACTCGTATGCCCGAGAAGCAAAAGAATATTTACTATATCACTGGTGAATCCCGTGCTGCCGTTGAAAACTCTCCCTTCCTTGAAGGTTTCAAGAAGAGAGGTTATGAAGTCCTTTTGATGACTGATCCTATCGATGAATATGCTGTTACTCAATTGAAGGAATATGAAGATAAGAAGTTGGTCTGCATCACCAAGGAAGGTGCTGAAATTGAAGAAGATGAAGAGGAAAAGAAGGCTCGTGAAGAAGAACAAAAGGAATTCGAAGACCTTTGCAAGTCTGTTAAGGAAATTCTCGGTGATAAAGTTGAAAAGGTTGTTCTTTCTCACATCTTGACCGATTCTCCCTGTGTCTTGACCACTGGTCAATTCGGCTGGTCTGCTAACATGGAACGTATCATGAAGGCTCAAGCTCTTCGTGACTCCTCCATGTCCAGCTACATGGCTTCTAAGAAGACACTCGAACTTAATCCTAAGCACCCCATCATTAAGGCTCTTAAGGCTAAGGTCTCTGCTGATGCCAACGATCGTACTGCTAAGGATCTTGTTACCTTGTTGTTCGAAACTTCTTTGTTGACTTCAGGTTTCAGTCTTGATGATCCTAGCTCTTTCGCTACTCGTATCAACCGTATGGTTTCTCTTGGTCTTTCTATTGATGAAGACGAGCTTCCTGCTGCTGATGAGCCTGCTACCGAAGCTCCTGCTGAAGACAACGCTGAAGTCTCCAAGATGGAGGAAGTTGACTAAATCACATCATTTTCCCCCACTTTCAACATAAAACGTATATAATTTTTTCTTTTCATGATCTTTTTATTTTCACCACACCTTTTCTTATTATAATGTTAAAATTAGTAATCTTTTTTTGTTTTGTTTTTTTTTTTCCTTAAAAAAAGTTTACTTTTGTTTGTAATAAATATATTAATTTATAGAATGTCATTTTCTAATAAATTTTAATCATTATAAAGCATGCGTTATTAAAGTGTTTGGTAATAAGCTTTCAATAATTTTTGATTCAATATAATTCTTTATAAACTAAAATATAAACGTAAAAACTTGCTTGACAGAATTGCTTAATAGCACTAAGCTTTTTATTCTCAATTTTTTTTTTTTTTTTTTTTTTTTTTTTTTTTTGTAAAGAGCTTGAATGTCTGGTTATAGTAACCCACTTTTTTCTTACGAGATTTAATTTAAAGGAATATGTAATAAATCAAAGTAGTATATCAGTTGACTTGTAAATAGAAACATTTGATATCTACTATGACCAAACAATACAGGTTTATTTCTAATGGAAACTTATTTCCTCATATTAAGTTTTCTTTTTGTTATATTTCGTTTTTTTTTGTTAAGTAGGCAAAATTACTTAATCTTACATATTAATTTGTTGTATATCATAAGGAGATGATCATTCACATATATTATATCGTGTTGTCATCATTGCTGTCATAGTGCTTCTGTCCCTTTTGCTGTAGTTGTTAGAACTTTTTTTTTTACTACAATTTATTTCCGATGAAGATATATAAATATCATATAATTTAACACTAATTATGCTCCTCTTTTTTCCTTTTCAATATTCATTATTTCTTTTCTTTTTTTGTTAAAAAAAAATGCAAGCTCCTCCACCCGCTACTAATGGTCCAGTTATTGCTGGTTATTTTCCAAATTGGTAATTCAAATTGTATATAAACGTTTCATGCTCATTACTCATTCTGTTTAAAATAGGGGAATATATGATAGAAGTTATAACGTTGTAGACGTTGCAGTTCAAGCAAATAAATTAACTCACATTTTATATGCATTTGCTAATTTACAAGAAGACGGAACAGTTGTCATTGGAGTAAGAATGCTCATTATAAGCATTTTTTTCTTTAAAAAAAAAGCATCTATTTATTTGTTTATGTAACCTAAAAAATAGGATAGTTGGGCTGACATCGAAAAGCATTTTCCTGCAAGTAAGAAAGGGTCCTTTTTTTTCCTCATATAATACATATATGTGTGTATGAATAATTTTTTTTTTCGTCTACATAATATGAATAGATCAATGTGTAAACGGTAAAGCAGATAGTTGGAATGATCAAGGCAATAATCTCTACGGTAATTTCAAACAATTTTATTTACTTAAACAAAAGCATCGTCATTTGAAAGTATCACTCAGTGTAGGGGGATGGACTTGGTCAAGTAATTTTGGTGCTGTTGCTAGTGATCCTGCCAAACGTAAAAGATTTGTTCAATCTAGTATTAAATTAATTTCAGATTTTGGTCTTGATGGTTTGGATATCGACTGGGAGTATCCTAAAGATGATAAAGAGGCCTTTTATTATGTTCATCTCTTATATGAAATGCGTATCGCTTTAGATGTCTATCAACAACAATGTGAGCAGTTAGACCAGCCTCGTCTACTGCTAACCGTTGCTGTACCTTGTGGACCTAATAATTATAAAAAACTTCGTTTAGCACAAATGCAACCCTATGTCGATATCTTTTATTTAATGGCGTATGATTATGCCGGTTCATGGGATCCTAAGACTGGTCATCAAGCAGCTATGTTTGGTGGTGCCCTTAATACTGATCAAGCTGTTAATGATTATATGGCTGCAGGTATTCCTGCTAACAAAATAGTCATAGGTATGCCATTCTATGGTCGTGGTTTTTCTAATACAGATGGTCCTGATCGTCCTTATCAAGGTGTTCCAAAAGGAACTTGGGAAGAAGGTAACTTTGATTACAAGGTGTTACCTAAGCCAGGTGCTACTGAATATAATGATACTAAACGTATGATTTCATGGTCATACGATCCTAAAGCTCGAGAATTTATTACCTATGATACTCCTGAAGTGATTGCCGCCAAATGTGGTTATATCAAACAAAGAGAATTAGGTGGTGCCATGTTTTGGGAATTAAGTGCTGATCGTAATCCAAATGATGCTCGTAATTTAGTAAATACTGTTTATAAAGCTTTTAATGGAAAGATAGATCAAATGCCTAATCATATTGATTACCCTAAAAGCCAATATGAAAATATAAGAAACCATATGGAATAAAATAGAGCATAGAATGTATATCAAAGTTTATTAATTGCTACAAATATTTATATATATATATATATATATATATATATATATATCTTTATACACTATTATTATCACTTGTATCTTCTTCTAACATTAAAGGGGAACATATACAACACCAATATTAAATAAATAGTAACTATTATTATTATTATTTATGTCTCTCTCTCTCTTTTTTTTTTTTTAATTAATTATGTATACTATTGGTAATAGTAATAGACATTTATTACATTCAGAACTTGTACATACAACTCCACATACTAATTTTTATGAATCAATTTCAATTCAACATCAACTTTATGAGCGACTTGGATCCGCAAGTCAACAAGAATTTGACTTACTTGTTGGAGTCAGTGTATCGCGGTGTTCAATAGATTCACAAATGAGTTCTGTTTCAATATACAAATATAAAGTTATTATATGTGTGCTTATTTTATTTTATTTTTTTCTTTTATTAGAATTTATTAGAAAAGTTTATTTAATAACTTTAAGTCAATTATCACTTATATCATTTATGTCAATATTATTTATGTACTTTATTAATTACCAAGGACAAAGGTAGTAGGTTTTGGATGTATATAAAGTCAGCTTTAATAATATGACATACTTTATACATACATACACACACATATAAATATATTCAATAGTGAACGTACCTGGTGGTTTTTATTATCCTTAGCTACTGTTTTTTTAATAATTGCAGCTTGGCAGTTATGGACACAATATCATCAACTTACGCGTTTAAGCCGTGCTATCACTTTTGCTATTTATTCCTTTTTTATTGCGTTTATCTTTTCAAACTTAGGTATTTACACAAATACATATACATATTATATATCTGATAGTATATACTGAAGAATTAACATTAATATATATATATAAAGTTTCAAGAATTTTTCAAGAATATAGTTTAATTGTATTGATAATGACTTGTTTTGGCATGCTTGGTGTTATTTTTTATACTTTTCAAATAAAGTTCAAGTTTCAAGGGACAAAGCCAATGTAACATTTTTCATATATAAATATATGCATATAAATGTATAAATTTATATATGTATATTTATTATATTAATAACTAACTAATATATGTATATTAGTGTTTGCAGTATTGCCATGATCTGTATAAGTTCTATTGGTTTAAGAGAAGCATACAAATTAAACCCTGTGCAAATTTTGGGTCCAATAACGATTGCTAGTAGTATCTGTAGTTATTTAATATTGGAACTTTATTACGCTATGAAAGATTTGACTGTGGACGATTATATTTTGGCAAATCTGTCGTTTCATATGGATTTAGTTTATCCCATTAACTATTTACATCATTTATGTGAGCTTTCTGATTACATTGATAATTTTCCAGAATATTTCAGCCCACCAGATCTGTCACTTAACACGGCTTAAAAAGAAAAAGGAAAAAAAAAAGGAAAAAGAGGCTCAGCCTTTATTTTATTTTATTTTTAAATCGATGCTAGTTTTAAATAATAATTTCGTAACATAGTTTCGCATCTTTGAATAAAAGAAAAAAAAAAAAGTAATATAGTAAATCATAGTATGGGGGGAGTATTTTTTTTTCTCTTCAAACTAAAATTAATAATTGCACTTTAAAGACAAGTATGACATGACGCAATGAAATTTATTTATGGAAATTTCTCTTTCCAAGGATAATAACCATTTTGATCTGCTACTGTTTATCTTTTATAACAGTCATTTCTTAATTTTCTTGTTAATATTATTTATAAATAAATTAATAAGTTATGTACACAAGAAGTAAAGTTAATTAACTAAAAGCTATATTGACATCATTGAGTTATCAAGGAAATATATTATGTAATCCTACATTTAAATAGTACGGGGTTCTTTTCATTTTGTATTAAATATAGAATGCTATTTTTGTGATTATTATTTTTTTTTAGTAAATAAAATTAAAAAAGTACAATTAATATAATTTATTAAAAATAGATACATATATTAATGACATATTATGTAATGTATTTTATTTAAGAATAATACAAAAACAAAAGAAAATGGCTAATAATTAGGTATAGGTCAAGTGAACAATATAATACAAAAAAAAAAAAAAATTTAAAGGTTTAACGGAAACGAAGATAAAAGTTAACAGCTAAGGCAGCAACTAAAAGTATACAGAGAACTGCAGGACCCCAAAGGTCATCATAACGACCAACAATACGTCGATTAATCATCCTGTAATTAAATTTTATTAGTAAATATAGTCCAAGTTTCTTTTCTTTTTTTTTCTTAATATCACTTACCAAGCACGTCTTTCAAATTGGAATAAGGCGTAGATAGCAATACCTGCAGAAATACCAATAAATATAGCACCAGCGATACGAGATACTAAATCACCGAAATTAAGTAAATTCAAAGCAACGGACAAAAGCAAAGCACAAAATTGAAGCCATGAAATAAAAGTACGTTCGTTTGAGAAGAATACTTTAGGTTCTACTTTAACTTTCTTAACTGGGATCACATTATTAGGATTGTTAGGGTCTTTGACATACATATTGGTATTTTCGAATAATTTTTTCCCTCCCTTCTCATTTTTACCACTCGATGTCTCTCCTAAATTAAGACGAATATCACCATTATTAAAGATGATTTCTTCACCTAGAGCACTCATTTCATCCGGATTAATCGACTTTCTATTTATTGGACCATAATTAAGAGGATCATCCCCTTTAACTACTAAGGTAGATTGCATACGATGAGGTCGATTATTCCAATTGCTACTATCTGATCTTGTCACGATATTTGTGTTCACGTCTATAAGCTCAACGCCATCGTTTGAAGGTGATTTTTTGATATCATTGTTATTTATCAATTTCTCTGATGATCGTCCACTATTCAAACTTTCCATACTCTTTTTTTCCATTTGTACTGTTTCATTCACGAGATCCATACGTAATTGTTCTGCCTCCATAGCACGACGGTATTGACCATCAATGAGTGGTTGAAAGGACTTTGATCGAGAGAGACCAAAGTTAGTAGCACGTGGTTTACGAATATCTATTTCCATCTCAGAGAGCCACCAGGGCAATAGTGGGATACGATCACGGAAAAGATAAGATGCACCATGCAAATATTTAGAGAAATGAGGCACCTCATGGACAAGATGTGATGACAAAAGTTTCGTAAGCCATGCGGGGGGCTTTTTCTCTACTTTACTTTCTAATACAGCATAGGGAAAACGCAAGACATCTGATTCATCAAGATAACTAAAAGGATAGTCAATACCAACGTCAGGACGACGCCAGTCATCTAGTCCTCGACGAATGATACCATCAAAGTTATCTTCACGAATAAAGGTCAGGTCATTATCAACATGAATACAGACATCAGGATCTTCGGGCAATTGAAAGGTAGTACGATTGTAGAACACACGACACATAGGTTTTAATTTCTTTTCTGCAATGGACTTTTCAACTCCAGAGGAAATAAATTGGCAATCATCGACAAGATTAGCATTCATTCCTTTTGCTCGAAGTCGATTTGTGTATTCCTCGGCTGTAAGGGCACCCTTGATAAATTTGGATACATCATCACTCACGAATTCGATACGCTCCTTTATCGATTGTCCATCCGCCCACTCTGCATGATATGTGCAACGTTCGAGATAGACATCGGGAGTTGAAGTAGGGCCGTGCCACTTGAATCGAATCGCTTCAGCGCCTTCATCTCGCTGTAAGAGGCCTGTATAAAGACCAAATTCTTCATTATCAAAATAAATACTAGAGATGGCAGAATCAGAGGCCTCATAACGCTTCTCTTTGTTATAAATAGAGACTGGTAGATGAAGCATGATAATCGATTTTACTTCAGTAATATTATCGGGGTGAATCCAATATTTGACAATAGACTTGTCTGTAGAAGAAATTTGAGAGTTGGTTGTATAGGTACTACTTGGACGAGGCTTCCCACGTTGACGGCAAATATCATGTAGCGCTGAAATAAAGACAATGGCTACATCGAATCTTTGTTTATCTAATGGTTTATTTCTCAGTTGAGGAATAAAGTCCTGTTTAAGATTGAGTCCAGTCCATTTGTCATGTTTTTTAATTATTTTTTGAAAGCCGATATAATTCAGCCTTGTAAATTTAGCTAAATCGTTTACATCAAATAAAACTTCTGTCAACGCATCGTTCATAAGAGTCCAGTTTTGATCTGAAGACCAACTAGGATTATCGATAAATGTCTGGATTGTACGTTCACAATAACTAATTCTTGCCTCTACTTCACTTAATTTGGCAGATACAAAATCATATACTTTTTCTAATTCATTTTCGAGTTTATTGATAAATTCATCTTCATCTTCTCCGTTCCATTGATGGTCAAGTTGTCGAGTTTTAAGTTCTTTTTTAAGACATCATAAGAAATATATGATAGACGCCAAGGTGGAAAAATTTCTTGTTGTAAATGGTCACCGAATTTCATTTAAAAAGGTAGGGAAATAAAAAAAAAAAAAAAAAAAAAAAAGGGAATGTAATACAGAGTAGATAAATATGTATATTTTTGGGAAAAATAAATAAAATAAATAAATTAATAAAATAAAAAGAGAGAATTGTTATAAAATAAAAAAAAAAAAAATAAAAAAATAAAAATAAATTTTTTTTTATTTTTTTAGTAGGTTAGTTTTAATGGAACATAAATATCGTTTTCGGTGGTTTCAGTCTTTTATTTTCATTTATAAATAAAATTTCTTCTTTTCTTTACAGAATAAGTATTTTTATAAGCAAAACTTTTTTTCTTTTTAGGTATCTAGTTTAATTGTATTCATCCAATAATGTCGCATATCCTAACATTGAAAAAGCGTCTATCAATTTCATTCTTGAGTTGAAACGGCGATTTGGAAACACCTAAAATTAGACAATGTGAAATGTACAAAAAGTTGGTTAAAAGGAAAACAGCAGATAGATACTATAATGACATGCAGTTATTCAAAAGATTAGCTTTCCAACTATATAACTTGTAAAAAGAAAAAAAAAGAAGTTTAAATAATTAATAAAAATTTGACAGATTAGCTGTAGAAATGTCTTTAATTATTATAACACTTGACTACCCGTTAAATAATAGCAAAGTAGACATTTTAAGTTATTGTTTCTTTTTCTTTTGCAGCACAATAGAGTGTGTTTTAAAATGTAATCTTTATGTAGTAACATGTTTACTATTTAGTGGCGTGGTAATAATGTAATATTCATTTATAAAAGTAGCAAATCAAGCTTAAACTTTAACTATTCAACTACTATTTATTTTCTAATATTACTCTATTTATTTGTTATTAACATTTACATAATCGATCTTAGCAGTCAATGTAATCTCAATAATAATATATTTAAATAAATCTATCAAGTGTTTTATGTAGACTGAATTCCCTGAATAAAGTCCTGGAAAAAAATAAAATAAAATAAACTTTCAACAAAGAAAAAAAAAGGGCTAAAGATACAGAAGAAACTAAAAAAAAAAAACAAATATGTATACAAATATATATATTTATAAACACAGTACACTCTATGGAATAGTTAATATCCAGGATTAGAAAAAGAAGATAAGGCTTTTTTTTTCCATAATAAAGAGAACCATTATCTTGTTCATAGAAAAGTATCTATATAAATATATATTTATAAAATATGAATACATATATGGGAAAAGTTGAAATGACAAAAAAGGAAGCATTTTTCTAGTTTTGACAGAAAACTACGTGTTGTATCTATTTTTTTTTTTTTCAAATCTTTATAAACAATAAGTTATGTATAAACATCCTCTATTCAAGATGCACTACTAGAACTATAACTTCAAGGGTTTATATAATGTTTGAGATGGATACATGCAGGCTTTTCCAAACAAACGAAGATTTATTAAAGGAAATAATTTTTAGACATAAAAAAAAAAGAATGAAGAAAATCTTAAGCTGTGTCGGAGGGACATTTCTTTTTCTTTTTTTTCCTAATGTTATTACGAACAAGGAAGAAGGAAAATGATCATATGTAACTTCTGGCTCTAAAATTTTTAATAGAAAAAAAAAAAGGTCTTATATGCATACAACTGATTTCTTTAAAATTTCTTGTGTAATTATACACTAGTTTCAGCATTAAAGTGATGCCAGTGTATGGCCTGCAATAGCTGTAGTCTTTTTGAGCCGAGAATTAATGAAACTGATCTATCTCCTAAAGTTTATTTATTTATAGGACCAAGAAAATATAAAAACCCGTTTATGTAAAAAAAAAAAATAAAAAAAATAAAAAATACAAGAAAAATAAAAAAACAAAAAAAGAATGGTTTGGCCAGGCTATGAAGTAAACACTTAAAATATATAATACTGTTTTAGGGACTGAAAGAAAATTTCTATCGTTATAAGATTTTTGTTTTTAATCCTCTGTTACTTATTCTGCCCTTTCATGACAACGATACCACGTTCTATTAATCCTCGGTACGGCTAATTTTAGTGAAAATAAGGTCATAGTAATCGGTATTCAATTTTCCGCGTAATCATAATACTGACGAAATAAATTGGAGTATGTTTAGGTTTTCTGAGGATGAAGTTCTTCTTTTTTTTTTTTTTTCAGAAACATCTAACCTTTATACAAGCAAAATAATTTACATTACGCTTTAGTCATCATCAAAAATAGCCTTTGTTAATGAAGAAATTATATACATCATTGAACAAGTTCTTTTCGATAGTATAGGGAAATTATTATTATTTACCAACATGCAAAAAAAAAAAAAAGAGCACGTTTTTCAACATGCTTTGTTTCATATAAAAATTCTGAATTTCAAATATCATTGATTATGAAATCATATTCATTTTTGATCAGCTTACTGCACATTTACATTTTCTAAATAAGAAGGTGAGGCTTCAAACGTTTAAGATGATTTACAAACTAGACATGTCGTTTTTTTTTTTTTTTTTTTTTTTTTTTTTTTTTTGGCATGCATCAAAAGTTATTATGTCCACATGGAAGATCATATTGTTTTAATAATTGTTTAAAGGCAAATTCCCATTCTTTTCTTTATGCAATTTAAAAGGGGATCTTCTGTAGTTATCATTAATAATTGGACATACACGCACACATATATATGCATATATAAAATAATAATAATACAATTAAGCTTGTTACAAATATCGATTAGATATAATCATGCAAAAGTAATTTCTATTATCAGAAAGAAAGAGGAGAGGAGAGAGAAAATAAACAGATTTGGGTTTGGATATTTAAAATTTTCGATAAAAAAAAAGCCTTCTTTTTCTTTTAAAACTGATATGTTTTGTTTATTATTGAAACAAGAAAACTTAATAATGAAATAGGAGAAGAATCAAACAAGTCAATTGCTTCAAAAAATATCTGCACATGATATATAATTGAAGCCTCAATTAATAATGCAATATACTAGCCGCTAAAAAAGTATTAATATAAGAGATGGAACCTGTTTACTGCCTCTTCTACCATATAAAAACGCCCACTGTTATTACTATTTTAATCTGGATCAAAATTGTTAATCGACCCTACTCTTTCCCCACTTGACCCCAAAGATTTTTTTTTTTCTAATTATCTCTTCTTTCATTTATGATCCGATCAAGACAAATCTGAATGTATTCAATAACCGTTCTCAGTTACAGTTTCATTAGGTTAAATTTATTGTAAAAAATAAATAAATAAATAAACGTATTATGAAAAAAAAAAAAGAGAAAAGAAAAGCTGAGGTAGCATGTAAATATTTTTTTTATTTTAACAAATAAATATATATACATATTAAAAACAAAAAAGAGGGGTATGATAAACTTATAATAAATCATTTGTATCTATGTCTGCATCTATATCTGCATCTATATCTGCATCGATATCTGTATCTGTATTTGTTTCTGTATCTAATGCTGTTGCTATGTCTGTTGTTGTACCCATTTCTGTTACTATGTCTGTTGCTGTTGTCATAGCTGTTGCTGTTACCATATTTGTTGCTGTTGTTGCTGTTGCTGTTGCTGTATCAGTTGTTGCTGTTGCTGTGTTATTTAAACCTAAATAATTATTATTTTGTTCTGCACTGTTGAATCTCAAAGCAAAATTAAGCTTTTTTTTTTTTTTTTTTTTTTTTTTTTTTTTTTTTGTTTAAAAAAAAATAATAATATTAACATCAAGTAAAAAATCACGTGCAAATACATATTAAAGTGACTTACAACCAAGGAACCCACTAATAAAATACATAGAAATATGGGGCCAATAGAGTCATCATAACGTAAATGAGGCTTAGTAGAGATACGATGACCACGCCATCTATAGAATCCAAAGCCATAAATTGAAAAAAGAAAGGCAATCCCAAAGAATACAGCACCTACAATCCTATTGATACCATCACCGAAATTCAACAAAGTTAAGGCTACAGTTAAAATAATGGTTGCAAAATGTAACCAATGGATAAAGGTACGTTCATTAGCAAAGAAGATCTTGGGTTCTATACGAGATCCACCTCCATCTCCACCTTCCTTCCCCTTCTTCTTCTTCTTCTTCTTCTTCTCGCCTTCTTCTGCACCTTCTTCAAGGGCTCGAACGTCTTCACTAAAATAAACATTGAAACGGACTTCTTCACCCATCTTATCTTTATGATTTTTTTTATCAGTCGTGTAGGAGGATGTGTCTTTATCGCCTATTAAAAGCTCTATAGATGACGTATCATTAAACTCAGTTGTACGACGACCGTCTGAGAGATTTGTTCGATTACGAGTTATGACTCCACCATTCATATGTATATCAGTCGAATTAAAAGTGATTGAACTATTTGGGGAGCTACCCGAGTTTGACCAGATAGGATCGGCGAAGGGGTTCCCATTCTTATTGATATCGATTACTGATACAGGTGAACTTCGGTTACTATCAAAGGGAGATAAAAAGTAATTACGGGCATTTCCAGTCGTAGAGGATCGTTTCAAGTGGGTGCCATCAGCAAAGGCAGAGGCCGAGGTGGTATCCAATTCAGTGCCACGAGGCATTTTAGTAGAACGCATAGAACGAGTAGAGAGCATACGCGTAAGGGATCCATCCCTCTTGGGTCTTTCTAAACGTTTCAAAACTGAAGATCGTTCCAGTTGTGATTCCAAGTAACCTATACGATATTTACCATCAATTAAAGGCTTTAGACTCTTGGATCTAGAGAGGCCCGAGAAATGGCCGGTGGGTTGTTTTGCATGACGAATATCCAGGTCCAATTGGTCTAACCACCAGGGCAATAAAGGTAAATGGGGTCTCCAGAAAAGGGAGGTCCCTTGCAGATACTTTGAAAAACGAGGTATCTCGTACATTAATTGAGAGCCTAACAGTCGAGTAAGCCATTGAGGGGCCTCTTGGCCGCGCTGAGTGCCTGATAATTTGACTTCGAGTACAGCAAATGGGAATCTAGATACATCAGCTGAATTCAAATGATGAAAGGGATAATCTATTCCCATGTCGGGTCGACGCCAAAGACCTTTCCTTCGTTCCTGTAAACCATCTTCTCGTACAAAGGTCAACTCTGTATCCAAGGAAACACAAATACGTTCGTCACCTGGTATTTGAAAGGTAGTACGATTATAAAAGACACGCATTACAGGATGAAGTTCTCTTTCGATAATTGATTTTTGAATCCCTGACGCAATAAAGTAATTTGCCTTTATCTCTTCCTCTGAGAGACCCTTTGTTCTTAAATCTTGTGCATATTGTTGAGCTGTATAGGTACCCGAGATAAAATGATTGACTTTATCTACATCGAGACAGACTCTGTCCTTCACGGATGCACCGTTTAACCAAGACGCATGATGTGTCTTGCGTTCAATAAAGATAGATCTTGTATCCATTTTACCATACCAACGAAATCGAATTTCTTCTGCACCTTCATCTCTTTGAAGTCGTTCCTGATAAAGATCAAAATTAGAGTTATCGAAATAAAGACTTGAAACAGCACTATCCTCTGGTTCAACAGGCTTATTTGTATCTGGAATAAGTACAGGTAAATGGAACAAAAGAATGGCTTTTAATTCTGTAATATTATCAGGATGAACCCAGTATCGAGCCGTAGTAGGACACTCGAATTCATTATTCTGGTTTAAACTAGCAGGTATAGAAGCTGTACGTCGTTTGCCATGTAGCATACAGAGATCGTGTAAAGCAGAAATTTTGACAAGCAAGACATCAAAACGCTGTCTATCAAATGATTTTGAGCGAATCATATCAAGAAATAGAGGCTGAGCATTATATTTTGTGTATTCATCGTGCTTTTTAACTAATTTTTGCAAAGCCAAAAAATTATAACGAGTAAATTTAGAAAGGTCGTTCAAGTCCATGAGAATTTCAATTAAGGTATCATCAGTTGTATCATACAGGTTTTGAGGAACAGGAAAAGGTATATCTTTATTTTGTTGACTTCTTAATGTTCTTTCACAGTAAGCTATACGAGATTCAATCTCTTTCTGTTTTCGATTAATAAATATGTCTACTTTATCCACTTCTAAACGTAAAGCTGCTGCAAAGTCTTTTTCATCATTGTTGTTCCATTTGTGTTCTTCTTGTCTTTTCTTTATATCTTGTTTAATATCATTATAAGCTACATATTCTAATCTCCAAGGTTCATATATATTCTCTTGTAATTCTTGTTCAAATTTCATCCTATTAATAATAATAATAATAATACAATCAAACAACAACAACAGCAAAAAAAAAAAAAAATAATAATAAAAACTAATAAAAAGAAAAAAAAAAGGTTTTTTTTTTTTATAATTAATCTCCTACAAAAGATAATTACCAGGAGAATAAAAAAAAAAAAATAAATATCTGAGTTTACTCTCCTCCGCCTTTTTTCCAAACTTGTAAGATATTCAAGAGATTCAATTTTATAAATAGTAGACCATTTTAATACTATTAATAGGTCTCGAAAATAATACTTTTTTTTTTTTTTTTTTTTTTTTTTTTTTTTTTAATAATAATATAACTTAGTTGTTTCAAATAATTACTGAAAAAAAAAAGAAACTCCATCTTTTAATATATGACGAATGGAATTAATAAAGCAATGATGGTTAATAATTTCAAATAATTTCCTTTCATATACAGAAAGGGGCTTTATTATGTACGCCATAATAGAGAAATAATTTATATTTGTCTTACTTACTTTCTTATATGTATTGACATGATTTATGAATAGACGCATATTAATTTTTTTTTTCTTTAAAAAAAAATGACAAAATATATTCATTTATTAATTTTCGATGACTGAAACATTATATTTAAGTATGGAAATAAAGACACTATTGTCATAAAGTCTGTTGTTGTTTTAAGCCACAAGGTTACTTGTTATCATTATTAGTCTTTCTCGAATCAATTTGTACACTATTTATTATACTCTATATCTAAGCTTGTAATACGCATGAAATAATGTTAAGTTTCTTAAATTAAACATACATAATATATCTATATCATTTGTTGCTTACATAAGCACACACACACACACACACACACACATATATATATATATATATAAATATTATATGTACATGTATTATAAGAATGTCAAAGTAAAAGAGAAGAAAGGTTAATATATTTAAGGGGGTATATCATCGTCATCATTATCAGTTATCGAAAAAATAATATTATTATTATTATAATTTATTTTTGCATTTGTATCTATTGGCGTAATTGCATCACTACTAGCAATACTCTGTGCCAGCAGAGCTTCATTTACGTTTAATAAATTTTGAAGATATTCTGGCGAAGGAACTAGAGTATTTGCTGATGTTATCCGTTGTTGTTGTTGTTGTTGCTGCTGCTGCTGCTGCTGCTGCTGAGTTAATAATAATGCTTGCTGATTCGCATTTATTGTCAAAGAGGATTTAATAGTGTCATCCAAAACAGTTAATTCCGAAGAATCTACTTCAGCATCTGGAAGTTCTACTTGCCCTAGCCAACTTATACCAGGACCACTATTATATATTATTGTTGTTGTTGCTATTATTTAAAAGAAGAAATATCATTACTACTGTTTATACCTCTCCTCCCATTCTTGCCCCATTTTTTGAATCACTATTTTAAGCTTTTCTCTTTGTCGTTCTAGTTCTTCTAGATTTTTATCATATTCAGTTAAAAATGTATCCATAAAATAATAACAGTTTTCTTGATATTCAGGAAAAAAAAAAAAGAAAGAAAGAAAGAGAGAAAGGAAAAAAGAAAAAAAAAAAGAAAAAAAGAAACGGATAAAATGTAAATAATCAATATTTATAAAAGATTATTAGAACTACGAAGCGTGATCCATTTCTTTAATTTAGCATTAATCATGACCTTTGATGTTGGAAAGAATTGAATGCAATGACTTGAGTGATGTTGTTGAGTCATGAGTGCCATTCAACGATACCATCATTTCAAATAATATATTTTTTTTTGTAACAGACGATAAACTATTATCTTGAACTATATTGTCCTTTAACATTTAATAGAGCTGATCAATACGTGGGAATAAAATCATGGGATTTACAAAGTTAACAATCAAGTCCTCAAGCTCATTTTTTGAATTCAAAGGAATACATTAGTGTGAATTTAAAGCCAATATTATTACTTTAAGGAAGTTTGTCCAGTTGTTGCCTCCAATCGTTAAAACAGAGTTGAATAGACTTACTTCCTAGCAATTAGTGGAAAATAATAAAAAAAAAAAGTTAAAACGACCAACAAAACTGTTAGTTCATTATGAAAAGAAAGATCAAAGTTTTAATTAATATCCTTTAATTTTTTTGTCACTATTTTCATATAAAAGATATATATTAGCCTTAATAAGATAACCATCAGCATTAAACGATGACAATCTCGAATGCTAAAATACATAAAACACAGACTATGACTAATTTTTTTTTTCACCACCCATAAAGAAATGACTTCATTACTACTGACTATAGTAGCATTTGGTTAGAAAGAAATGAATTTAGTTAATTTCATAATATAAAAAGTAAAGTTGTTGGCGGAACTGTTAGAAGACTTTTCCTTAAATAAAATAGTGTTTTATTATAAAGATCAGGTTTGATATAATGAATAATGGGAAAGAGAATCTATCATTCCTGGAAGGTTCCCAAAGGATATTTCTGTTCTATAGTATTCATAAAGGAAATCATTATAAACAGCAAGGTGAATAAATGGTTCTTCTTTGATGGGTACCTTGACTCATATTTCTCCTTTATTAAGGACAGCTTTTGTAAGCTATAGAGGCATCACCAATAATTAAAATTGATATGTATTGTGTAAATAGAATAGTATCAAGCACTCATTCACTTTAGAGATAATTCTTAATCTATTTTACGATTAATTCAGATGATATCTTCTTCCTGAGACTACATCATCCTGTGGATATATGATCTATGTGATTTGAAAGACTATACAAGTAAATAATGTTAAAAATTAAAACAAAATACAAGCAGTAGTTTGATGATCCTATTCTTATTCAAAGCAAAGTGAAATGTACAATACTAATCAGTCCCACTCTATTCTTCCTTATTGTATGCTTAATCCGTACTATGGACAGTACTAAATAGACATAGTATGTGTACTATAAATAGTATTCAATTCTATATCACAGCAGCTTTTACTTCTTCTCTTATCTTGCACACTTCATTATATTTACTCGTAACAGCCGTAGTTGTTCATTTATTTGTAAATATGAATATCATCTGTAGTCATCCTTATTTTCTATAGAATATCATATGCATCAATAAATAAAAAGACTTGTTATCTATATGATAGACATGCAAAGTAGAAGAATTAAAACTACATGTACAACACGTATTTTTTTTTCTTTTCTTTTTTAACGTTGTGTAACTAGCTGTGTACAGACAGAAGGTATGATCAATAAAAGGAGCTACTAGTAATCATCTAAATGTAAATAGAGACATATCCACATGCACATTATTACCTTTACCAGCTGTTGTGAATGATGCTATAGAATAATATAAAATCTTCTCTAATACAAAAAAAGATATACAAGACTCATTAGATGGAGTACTACACTAGTCTTCTTGAATCTAGTCAAGATTAGAAGTTGTAAGTGAATATTCTAAAGGATTGACGAAATTAAGCTATAATCTCTATTATCTTACTATACAACACTATTCTTGTATAATGCTACTATGACCTTTATAAATAACAAGCTCTATTTTATTGTTCCATTAAGTTATTTATCTATCATAATCATGTATGACATAACTGTTTATTCATCATTCTATTTTCTAAATATTTACGCAGTGATAAAGCACTTTCTCATGCTTTAATCCATTGATTTACTACGAACACTAAGTCATGTATACGAAATATAATAAATGTTTGAACATCATTTATATAGTTTTTTTTTTCTTCTTCTTCTCTAAATATTAGTGGCACAAAAATATTTATCTTTAAAGACTTGTCTATTATTTCATTCTTCCTTTATGCACATTTATTGATATACAAGCTATATATATTCACCATTCTTATAATGCTTTTGATTTCAGTATAACCAATACTTATATAATACAACATCATATACTGACTTGTTAAACTATAAATTGCCCATGCAAGGTTAGAAGAAAGTTGATAAAAAAAAAATCCACTTTGTAACTAGATACTTTTTACGGCTTAAAGATTAAATGAATAACTTTATTTTTATGATTATAATCCTTCGAAGAAAAAAAAAACATCTACATGTTCAATCAACTAGAGATGAGCAAAAGGATTTTTTTTTTTTACATACATATTCGAAACTTTTGTTCAAGGGATGATTTCAATTGAATAGATCCAAAGTTAAAATAAATAAGCAAACAGGATTTAACAAATGGAATCGTAAATATCTTTTACAAAGGATGAACATTTAATATAAAAATTAAAAAAGGGGTTGACTATAGAATAAATAAGTAGTTAGTAGTGGTTAGTAGTGGTTAGTAGTGGTTAGTAGTGGTTAGTAGTGGTTAGTAGTGGTTAGTAGTGGTTAGTAGTAGTAGTAGTAGTAGTAGTAGTAGTAGTAGTACTAGTAGTAGTAGTAGCAGCAGCAATATTAATAGTAGCAGCAGCAATATTAGTAGTAGTAGCAGCAGTAGTGGTGATATCAAGTATTATCGGAATTATATTATTATTTTCTGAACCATACTCTATTTAAGAAGTCATGACATCAATTAGTTGATTCTGTAGTAATATGTATTATATTCTATTTCTTAAAGTCATTGACAAGAAGTATAGAAATACAATCGATATGTTTAAATACTTGTATGCATGGATATTAAATCTAGTCTCCTTAAAAGCTTCGATCGTTACAATATTCATAATAGTTTATATGAAAAATAAAATAAAATGTTACTTGAACATGTACGAGGATTGAATACAATTTTGGCTTAGTATCTATTTTTTTTTTATAAGAAAGAAAATGCTGTTATTAACACTATTATTATTATTATTATTATTGATGATGATGACTTCAATATGTATAAAGTCTAGGCTTTCTATCTTTTATTTATTTATTTATTTATTTTTTATTTTTTTTTATTTTTTTATTTTTTTTATTTTTCTTTTTTCTTTTTTCCTTCTTCTTCTTCTATATATCTAACTTACATACATTTTTCTCCTTTTTGAATTTAATTGTTACATGTACTTTACTTTACCAAAAAGTCAAGATAGACAGCCTTTACGAAATACTTTAAATAAAAAGCTAGTAACAGTAGTTTATTATCGACTGAATCTAATGCTTCTACAATGACAGAAGATCGCATTTCAGAAATTATACAAAATTTAGATGATCACTGGGGCTCGCCGCCTATTTTAACTCCTGATACACTTTCACATATATTAAATCATCAATGGATTATAAATGATGATATTAAACAACAAGACATTAAAAAAGTATACAATTCATCTATTTTTATCCTTTCCATATAGTAATAATTATTTAATAAGGTATCAAAGGCAGCAGCAACAGTGGCAACAGTAGCAGCAAATCGAGTTATTAAACATAATAATAAAGCATTATCCACATTAATTGAAGAGTTTTGCAAGTAAGTTAAAACTATAGTTTATTCTAAAATCTAATTCATCATAAAGCTTACTCTTTTTATAAAGAACTATAGAAAGAACGAATCAAGATAATATAACTGAAGTAGCCAAAGATATTAAAGTATATATGGAATCATAAATTAGTATTTATTCTATGCTTACGTAATATTTAATGTAGAGTGATCCTTTGATTCAAAAGTTTATTGCTTCATCCAAAGAAGAAGATAAATTAACTAATGGAAGTGAAGAAAAAGTTATTCAGCATTTAATAGAATTATTACAATATCATAATACTAATGCAAGATAAACCCATTCATAGTCTTATATCCCTTTTTTTTTTTTTTTTTTTTTTTTTTTTTTTTTTACCAAACCAACTAATGATCTAATACTATTGGCTAATAAAGTATTACATATACAAAAAAAAAAAAAAAAAAAAATTAAATAAATGAACAAATAAATAAATAAACCAGCGCAAACGCATTATACATTTTTTTTTTATTTCATTTTTTCTATATTAGTAATCATTATGGGTTACGCTACACTTGATGCAGCTCTTGCTTTCCCCCAAAACTTACCACCTAATAATGCACATATTGCTATTATGGATACCTTAAAAGCAGATGCTAATTTTTTAATTCATCATTTTATTGTTAATCAACTTAAGGGTAACAGAAATATTGTTTTGGTTGGCTTAGCTCAGATCTTTAATCATTACTTTTTAATTGGACGTAAACTGGTAAGTTTATTTCTTCTTGGATTATTATTATTTTTTATAAAGCTAATTTCTGATTAGGGTATAAACTTGCAAACATTCAAACAATCTGGTAAACTTGTATTTATTGATGGTTTAACTCATTTGAATGAATATACAACTGAAACACCTTATCCATCAAGTAAAGCGCCTACTGCACCTACTGATACACTTGATTTCAAGATGAATAGTAGTAGTAATGATGAGATCTTGAAATCATTTTATAAAAAGATAGCTGACTACGTTAGAAAGCAACCTAATACTTTATTGATCTTGGATGACATTAGTGTTTTATTATACAATGGTTTCTCTTTAGATCAAGTCTTAACATTTATATTAAAGTTGAGATCACTTGTTGAAAATAGTCAAGGAACCTTAGTAACTATAATGCATGCAGATGAAGAAGGTTCAGAAGATAATGATGAACAGGATAATTTTATTAAACAAATCCTATATGGCTCTCATCTTATACTTCAAGTACAGCCTTTACATAGTGGTTTAGCAAGAGATGTTCATGGTCAAATAGACATCATTTATGGACCTCAATTAGATTGTTTTGTTAAACAAAATACCCCACACCATTCTATGCATTATAAGATTCTAGACAATAATGTTCATTTCTTTGCAAAAGGTGTCTCACAAGTTTGAATTACTGCTTTTAGAATATTAGCTTAATTAAAAAAAAAAAAAAAATTATTTTTAGATATTAATAATTTATGAATTTGTAGTCTAATTTCCTGTTTTCTTTCTTTCTTTCTTTCTTTCTTTCTTTATTTCATTCATTTTATATTATGCTATCAAACTGTTTTTATAAAAAGAAAAGGTTTTTTAGCTCCTTGACTTTATTTACCTGTTTAACTACCGTTGTCTTTGCTGTTGATAAAAGTGATCCTTGTTCAATTATTGCTGGAAATAAAACTGCAAGTTTCCAAGATGCAAAAGCTTGTTTAGATTATTTTGAATATGATATTGAAATTGCTAAGCAAACAATAGATACAGTTAAAAAAGTCGTAAATCAGCTCTATGTCTTTAGTGTAATTATCGTCTTTTAAATAGTTTAAAAAAAAAAGAAAAAAAAAAGAATTTAAACAAATAAGAATAATAATGTTTTGTTTTTTTCAGGATATTGCTGCTTCTCCGCCATTAGTGGAAGGATTATCAATTCCAGCTGTAAATATAACTTATGGTTTAGACTTAATTTTAAAACAAAATTGGAGCTCAGATAGAGAATTTCAAGAAGCTGTGGCTTTATTGCTAGATAAAGTTCAAGATGCTCATTTGGTAATAATAAAAATAAATATTTGTATTTACATAGTATTCAACTTTTATTTTTAACTTAGTCTTATTCACCGTATTGTTATCGTCAATTTGTTTTTTGGCAACCTATTCAATTAAATGCTCTTTTAAGAAATCAACGTTTAGTGGTTAATGTGGCTTATATAAAAGATGATATTTGGCCTGATGCACAACCTTCTTGGGTAGGCTGTGAAGTCACTCAAATTGATGGTGTTGAGGCAATGGATATGATTGTAAATTATGCTGTCAATAATAACGGAGAAAGTAAAGATGCTAATACCTGTTTCAATAATATTATGAATACCCAAAGTTATTTTCATGGTTGGGATGATGGTGCTGATGATCTTGGTTATCATCGTTTCTTACCTGCTCAAGAATTTCACAATTATACCATGCGTTGTCCTACAAACGGCACTTTACCTATTCAAGAAGAATATGATGAACCTTTCACTGTAGAGGTGCCTTGGGTGGCGCAAGTGCCTCCTAACTTTCAAAATGCAAGTACCTATTGGTCAACTTTCTGTCAATCCTCTCACCAAAATATAACAAAACGGTCCACTATTCATTATGATATTCATGAACTTAAAGCAATTCATGAAGGGGAAGTGTTTGCGTTAGATGCTAGGGGGAAGCCTTCTGCTACAAACGAGAATAGTATTGGTAACAGTCGTGGTCCTTATATTGAATTCATTCAACTTACAGATGATTATACAAATGTGGGTGTGATTGATATTCAAAGTTTCTCTATTACATCAAATGATAGACAAGACTTTGTAAATCAATTTATTGCTGGCCTTGAAGATTTTGAATCGAAGGGAGTAGAGAAAATCATTTTAGATCTTTCTTCAAATGGTGGTGGTGATGCTTGTGCAGGTGAATTCCTCATCAATACCTTCTTTGGTTCTACTCCTGATTACCCATCTGATATCAAACATTCTCCTTTCCTTGAACGTGTTATCAAAAGGGCTCATGAACAAGAGAACACAAAATGGATTGATTATCATTCAGATGGATTCAGTGGAAGCAGTTGGTTTACAACTACAAGATCTTATACTCGTGGTAAAACTGAAAATGTCCAATTCTCTCAACCTGTTACATTAAGTTGTGCAGCTTGGTATAATACAATCACTATAAAGGAATTCAAGAATACAAAATGGAAGCCCTCTGATGTTTTGATCTTATCTGATGGTCGTTGTGGTTCTACATGTGCTATCGTAGCATCACGTCTTCGTCTTTCACATGATGTTCCTGCTATGGGTCTCGGTGGTATTCGTGGTAATCGTATGCAATTTGCTTCTTTCCCAGGTGGTGAAAGTGATCGTTTATCAAGCTTTTTAATGGATTTGGAAATGTTGGGCATCTCTGATGATCCTTCTGCTCCTCATCCTTTCCCTGAACGTGCTGATATGGGCTGGACCTTTAGAGAAGTTTACAAACCTACAGATTCTTTTACAGGATCTCATACTGACTTACTAGAATATAGTGCCATTACTGCAGATTGTCGAATTTATTTTGATGATCATAATGCAAATGATATTAAGAAATTATGGGCTGATGTCGCCAAGGTCATCCTGGCTGGTCAATGCCCAATTGTAGAAGAGAATTTTAATTAATATACAACACAATAATAATAATAAAATATGTACAACTGCCTTTCTTTTTATTTTATTATAAATCTCTAATCATCTTTATTATCATAATTTACTTATTCTTGTATACTTTCATTATTTAGTTTTTGACCGAGTAAAGAAGAATATAATTCATCAATCATCGATTCATGCCATTCACCATTAGGAATAGGTGCCATAAAATTTTGAAGTTTTTCATGAACGTTAAATCTAGATAAATAAAGGTTAAAAATAAAAATAAAATAAAAAAAATAAAGCTAAAGTATGTATTCTCTATTACCGAAGTTTTCGTCCTTTACTAGCTTTTCTATCAATTGTCTTTGCCTTTTTCTTTTTATTCTCGGTCTGTTTACGAGCAGCCCATCTCATGCCAATAGCTACTGGATCATTCGTGTCGACCATACGAGATTCAATTAATTCACGTAATTGTTGCTGATAAAAGTCTTGGTCATCAAAGATTTCAACGTCGTAGGTATTTAAATGACGATCAGCCTTCTTTCCCGTATCAATCTCTTCTTGTTGTTGTTCTTCTTTTTGATTTTCAACTGTCACACTAATTTTACCCAATATCTTATAATCTGATCTTTGTAATTGTGTTCTCTTAATCAGACTGGTCTTGTCTGCCATAATAGTTTCAATCTGAGTCATCACATTTTGATCAAATGCTTTGAATTTCTTATTCAAACGTGCGCCTGCTGCTGCTTGAACTTTATTACTCCATTTTTCTAATGTGCTGTTACGATAAGGCGTGAAACTAAGAAAAGAAAAGAAAAGAATAAAAAAAAAAATAGTTAGGGAAGATCAAGTTTTAAGCGGTTTTAAACAGAAAGACTACTTTACACTTCATTTAACTTTGAGATATCTTTCCATAGTGTATCGATATAGACATCATCGTCATCATCTATATGTCTTTTTCTTGAATTATAATCGTCTTCTGGAAGTTCTACTGCTCCATTTTGTGTCAATAAGCCTGAACGAATATCCATTAAATCATCAATAATTTCATGTAAATCGTTTTTCACTTCTTCTAACTCAATTTCAATGCCTTCTGTCTTGGCTAAAAAGTCATACCAAGCATCTTTTTGAGGAAGTTTATTTGCATCATCTATCACTTTTTGCATACGAATTCGACTTTCTAAGCAATTGTCCCATAATGTCTATTAAAAGAATATAAGTCACTTTTATATATATATATATATTTTTCCTTTTTTCTTACAACTTTACCAATTGTTGTCTAACATGTTGACCCTTCTCAACATCAGCTTGAGCACTTTTAGATAACTGAGAAATCATATTTCTATATGTGTATTTTTTTCTCCTTAGTAACTATACTTTAAATAAATAAATAAATAAAGTAAACTTACTTTTCTTCTTCTTGAATCTTTTTAAGCTCGGTATTGATTTCATCATCATCATCATCATCATCATCATCATCGTCATTGTCATTTTCTTCTTCTTCTACGTCTTCTTCTTCTTCTCCTTCTTCCTTCTCAGAGTCATCTTCTTCTGACTGGTCTGTATCATCACTGACTTCCTCTTCAACATAGGTTTCGGCTTTATTTAATAAATCCTCATCATCATCGAAACTATCATCATTATCGCTTGCATCAATATCTTTCCGGCTCTCTTCATTATCGATTTCCTCTTCGGATTGGTTTTCCTCATCATCTTCATCCTTTTCCTCATCTGAAAAAATATCTTTACGACTTGTACGTTTACCAGCATAACGAGGATCGTCTAATAAAGGTTGATCATTACGCAGTTTACTTTTACCAACTGAGACGTAATGATCACGAGCAGCTGATTCATCATTCTCGTTTTCACTATTATCTTCTAGTTGATTATCATTTAAAGGTTCAACAATGTCCTCAGGATCGTAGTCTATATATATATATATATATATATATTACATGTCAGTAACAAATAGGACATGCCATTATATGGTTTTTATTTATTTATTTATTTATTTATTTTTTTTTTTGTACCTTTAGGAGCTGTTGATTCAAGATCTGCAATAAGACTAGCAAGTGAAGTATTTTCTATATAAAGAAAAAAAAATTATTATTATTAAAATAAAAAAAAAAGCTTTATCCTATTTTAAATTTCCTAATGTACTTTACTTGACATGATTACAAAAAAAAAAAAGTATACAAATATATAAATATTTTAGTTTTGAAATAGGAGTCTTGTAGACTTTTAATGCTAATAGGGAAAACGAAAAAAAATACCAAAGTGGCTTGATTCAAGTGACTGCTTCATTTTCGGAGTTATATATATATATATCTGTATAAATATCTATATATGAATGTATGAATGTGTATATAGATGTGTGTGTGTGTGTGTGTATTCATATACATTTATTTTATTTTATTTTTTTTTTTTATTTTTTTTTTTTTATTTTTTTGTTCTTTCCTCTTTCTTTTAATGGTAAAGGCAGTTAGAGGTGTATTGATTGAGTGTGATACCACAGTAAAACAAATTGTACTTAATTTAAATAAAAGAGGCAAATTTGTTATTGAAGATTTGGACGACACTCATTTATTTATTGAAGCCAGTTGGGTCGATCAACTTAAATTCGAATTAGATAAGATCCTTGACGAAAACTCATATACTGTTTCTGCTACTGACGAAAAAGATATTAAAAAGTTTTAAATAAATAAACAGTAATAACAATAAAAAGAAAAAGAAAAGAAAAAGAAAAAGAAAAGAAAAAAAAAGAAACTCTACAACGAAAATATATATACATACGCATACACACATACACATACACACATACATACACACATACACATATTATATACGATGAAAGTAAAACGTATCTGTCCTATTTGTAAAACAAAAAAATTCAAAAAAACAAGCGAGGCAGGATTAGTTTGTAAATATGGTCATCAAGTACTTGGCTTTCAAGAAGAACATGGCGAGGAGACTGCACAAGTTGTTAGTAGACGAAGAAAGAAAGTGAGGACGATAATGGAGAATGATATCAACTCAAAAAGGAGTCCAGCACAACAAAGGAGTGATTTTATACGTATTTTCCAATTTGCTTTACAAGTCCTTACTCGGTCTATCATTCAAGATCTTGGTTTCCCTTCTCAACTTGAAAATATAGTTCGTGAACTTTGGATTTTATATTTATCTGGTTCTAAAAGAACAATTGAAGAAGCATATATCTTTGAAGCGAATGAAAAAGAAGGAATGATGAGAGATGCAAGTACGCGTCGAACAAAATTAGATGAAAAGATAAAAGAAGAAGAAAAAGAACTTGAACAAGTCGATGATGAAGACAGCAGTAATGAAGAAAGTGACGAAGACGTTAAGAAAGAGAATGAGCATCACTCATTTCAAAATCTTAGAGCTCGACGTCTTTTTGAAAAAGAAGCAGTACCAGTAAAATGGCCTACGTTAAAATATTCAATGACGCTTTCGATTATTTATCTTGCTTGTCTTCAGTTAAATTATCCAGTTCTACTAAATGATTTACTTCGATGGGCGAAAACAGGTCAAATTCCGTACTTGGAAATACAAAATTATATCCCTGGAGATTTATTATCTTTACTTAGTCTTCAAATTTCCAACTCAATGACAAGGATACCAGCTCATATGAATGTTATCGTTCAAACACAAAAAATAATGAAATGTTATCATCATTACTGTAAGATAGAGTTTGTTCCATTAAATGCACCACTTTATTTAAGTCGTTTTTGTTCTCAGTTCTTTCTTACAGGTAAGCCTTTAACAAAGACATTTATATATATATATATATAAAAGAAACTAACCCAAGATGATTATAGTGGAAGGCTATTTTTATGCCAAACTTATATTTAAAAGTTATCTTAAAAAACACAAGGTTAATTTTTCAAATCCTATCCATTCTCAATGGAGATCACATCCAACCACTGTTTTAATGGCTTGTGTGATAGTTGCAGCCAAGTTCATTTATGGTGTGGGGCATGGCTCAAGGTATAGATAAGCTTAAACTATTGTTTCTTTGCACTAGTCTGACTCATCCCCTCCTTTTATACAGTGATAACTTACATGTTAGCAAATACAATGTTGATATGACAAAAGAAAAATGGTTGGAATTAATTCATAAAAACCTAACACAATTAAAAAACTATAAAGAAAAACGACAGAATTTGGATTATATTATTGAGGCTTTAAGAAACAGATCTATAGCTTCAAGAATGAATTCCTCTGTTACTAATAAACAAAGTAAGTTTTATATTTAATGATATTTCGTTTTTTTTTTTTTTTTTTTTTTTTTTTTTTTTTTAATATGCATCCTATTTAGCAATTGCATTGAGTGTTTTAAATCGTAATAATCCTGAAATCAATCATGTACGACGACAAAGCATTTCTATAGTAGAGCCCATATTAGAACCCTTTGTGAATGAAGATTGGGCTGATGATAGTTCAACTTCATTTAATACCATTGATGAAGGACAAGTCTATTATGTGCATAAACATGGATTCCGTCCACAAGATTATGTAGATCTTATTGCATTAGCAAGTGAAATTTTGGGTGAAAAAGTGAATCCGGCAATTGAAGATATAGTAGAAACAATTGAGAATACATTTGTTTTAGAGCTTAAAGCAAAAGGTGTACCAGAAAAGCAATATAACGATTATTTTTAGTTTATTCTTAAAAAAAAAAAAAAAATTAAAACATATACCATGTATACACTTATTATGTTTGTGGATATTAATATTTTATTGATATATTCAGATGCAATTTTGTTAAATATATAATAAATATAAAATAGCAAATAAAAGGATATAATTACGCGATACATACTATTGTTAGAGGGTATAAATAGAAATAGAAATGTTATATCATCAACTAATGTGTGTGTGTGTGTATTTTATGGAACTTGAGTAAAAGCATGAATAGCCGCATTGCGACATTTTTTCCATTGAGATTGAAGGTTATGTATCCAAGAGATAATGAATTCAAGGCGATTGATGATGGGTACAGTTCTCAAGAGATGGTATAGATCCCTAGAGGAAATGGGCAAGATAGTAGCCGCCCACCAACAGACAGCCTCTGGATCCTCCTTGAAAGGTGCAGAACCATATAGGGATTTAACGCTTTCTAACCAAAGGGGTCCAAAGAGACTAGAGGTTTGGGTATGTAGAACGAATACATTATGAACCGTTGTAGGTAATGATGGAGAACCAAGATGATGAATAAGTTGTAAAACTATATCAGCGAGTTCAATGGCATTAAAAAGCTCATTTGATCCTTCTTGTTCCATCATAGCCCCTGTTGTCATCTTTTCTCGGTTATGAATGAAGGATATCTCGTCTTCGTCTTCGTCCTCGGCTTTGTCTTTGTCTTTGTCTTTTTGTTGTTGTTGTTGTTGTAAAACCTTAAAATCGCCTATAACCATCCCATCTTCCCTTTCATAATGGGCCTCAAGCTTAAATCGATAGAGGCCAACCACATCGACTAGAATCATGTCTGACCGATGCACTAAGTTAGTAATTTTCAAGAGAGTGCCAAACTGAGCCATCTGAGGTTGAGCAGAATGAACAGAGGCTAAAAGGATGCCATGATATGAAGGGATCAGTGACTGATGAAAGATATGCAAGTGGTGTGGAGCAAAAATGGATAATCGAAGACGTTGATTGGGTAGGATGATTGTATCTGAAATGAATAGTGGCGTGTTGTAATGATGCCACCATGTCTCAGTTAAGAATTTATTCAGCTGTAAATCCAACAGGAGCCTATTCTTCTTCTTATTGGATGATAAAAGATCGAACCATCCAAATCGCTTTACTAAATCATGAATGAGCTGATTAGGGGGTTGCTCTGATAAAATACGGTATTTAGGAAGTGGACGTAAACAAGTAGGGCAAGAATTAGTTTTGATCTTTGCTTTTAGGACACAACATCTGCAAAATGTATGCCCGCACAATGTAGTAATGATGATATCGTTACAATCTGAAGTAATAGGAAGGAAACAATGATGACATTGCATACATGCCATGATTGCGTTTGTAACTGTAACTGTAACTGTATCTGTGTCTGTGTCTGTATCTGTATCTGTATCTGTATCTGTGTCTGTATCTGTCCTGTTCCTGTTTATTGCATTGGTCCCATTTGGACTGCGATTAGTGAGGCAATGGTTTTCAAAGGCTTTTATCAGTTCTGCTACTGCAACATTGATAAGAAGCTGAGGACCAAAAAGATGAGTCAAGACATTGCAAGATGTTACTGGACAATGAAAGACTTGTTTTCGTGTTGCTGGAATATGACTAAAGGGAACACATTCGAGACAGACTGTATATCCGCATGAAAGAGTGATAGGGTCTTTCAATAGTTGATGACATGCTGGACATGTGAGTATCTCTGTTAAAATAGCTGTATTTGAAGTATTCAATAAAATAGGCATAATAGTATTTGTCAATCTTGTATCTATTGAAGCGTGGAAAAAAAAAAGATGAATAGTGATATGATATAAGGTATTCGGGTTGGAGGAGAAGATGAAGGAAAAAAAAAAGAGTAATGTAAAATAAAAAAAATAAAAGGAATAAATATATATGTTTTCGATAGTTGTTTCTTTTGTCAGGAAAAAAAGGAAAAAAGATTATATAAGCTATGGCATTATAGCTTATATAAATCAAAATTTGTTATATAAATTATCGATCTTTACTAACTCTTTCGATGTTCTGTTTAGATCCATTAGTGTCCCCCCAAGCTATTTTTAACCTGTAGAGTTTAATTTTTTTTTGGGGGTGTGTGGGTGTGCGAAGGAGGAGGATAAAATGGATACGATTGGATCATTTAAAACAATAAATAAGAAGACCTTAAACAATGGCTTCTTTCCTGATTTGTTTATGTATTAGATGATAATACATTTTTACATACCTTAAAAATAATAATAATAATAATAATTTGATAATGTGTGTCTATATAAACTTTTTTTTTTTTTTTTTTTTTTTTTTTTTTTTTTTTTTTTTAATAAGAATAACAATCATTCATATACTCTAACCAAATAATTATAGCTTTAGACAATTTATTGCTAACATAGCAAGCATCTCAAAGGGATATATGTATATAATATAAAGATGTATAAATGTTATATATGCATATACACGTATAGATAGATATCTTTTCTTTACATTATCATCATTATTCATCAAAATTGCAGCCAAAACTCAAAACATTGAAAGCATTTGTATTTCTGTTATTCAGTGTTAGCTTTGTTGAAGGAGTCGACTTCTTCTTTTTTTCTGGTCGTTGATCAGCAGATTTGATACATCTTTTAGGCTTATTACCCAAAACAGAATACCATTGATCTATAGATGTCGTTATGCCATAGTCAAAGACATTATAGACCTCTTCTTCAAGGTCCATCATGATAGAATGATACAATCTACAGAAAAGAGTCTTGAATTTGGGTGACAGATTAGAAAGCATTTTAGCTATACTTGCTCCTTCGCGTGCATTTTCAATATAATAATGAAAATAAAGCCCGTTATAGATATGCGAAAATACATGAGGTATTTGAAAATGATCTGGAATATCAAGTATTTGAGTGAGGAGATGGGATGAACAGATGATACCTTGAAACTGCGCAGAGAGATGAATGGCTCGCTTTTTCAAGGCAGGAATACCTGTAGTGGGTAAAGGAACCTCCTCCAGTGTGAAGCCTAAAGCGGGAGCAAGTGATCTTAAGGATGCTATTATCATTGCAATAATCTCATAGTTATAAAGACGTCCATGATGAATCGAACGAGAACAATGATAGATCATATACCGCATACAAAGAATAAGTGGATGTAAGACAGGATTATGAGATTCTAAATGACGTGAATGACTATAGTGAAAATGATAAAAGTCATCCGGTTTATTCTGCGTACGTTGTCCCATGTCTACTTTTGTAATTTGCACTGTACCCAAATGTTGTTTTTCTCGTACTTGCTCTTCTATCATCCATGCTTCTTTTTCTTGTAAGCGATTTGAAATTGTATCATATAATCCTTGTCTTAAATAGCGACTCACGTCCCAACTAAATTCTCGTTCAATATCTTCAATAAATATATTTGCCCAAAAGGTTTTACTTTTAATCACATCCATTGTCTGTCGACTGAATCCAATTGAATCATGTTTGGACCTTTTAAGCATGAGTTGTAATCTTGAAGGGCTCGAATGATCAACTATGATTGCTTGCTTGTATTTCTGAAGGAGTGGATTTGTCATGTCATAACGACTGATTGAATCTACAATATTATCTTCCAGACGATCCGCTTTTTCTTCTTTTAATTTCATGTTACTTTTTAAAATAACCGGCTTCAACTGACCCACTATGTTTTTAATTATTTTTGCTATTCCATCATGACTATTCCTTTTAATAAAATCAGCTATCATTTTTGGCCATCCACTTGAATTCATTTTAGCAACCTGAGCGATCCCCCCTAAAATATACCATTGGCTTATTGGGTATCTTATTAAATCTGTATTTAGATAATCATTCCCTAAGAGGGTTCCAAATAAAGGTAATAAAGAAGGTTCAATGTCCAACAAAGCTGCTAAAGCTTCAGGACGGAAAACGCTAGCCAAGATATGTTTTGATTCTGCAGTTGGAACAACAAGTGACTCTAAAGGAATATATCCTTTCCCTATGTTAGGATAAACATACATGTCTGAATCTTGAGAGACAACGTATGCCGTTTGATCTATCGCCATCTTGACTACTTCACTGTCTGCTTCAGTTTCACACATCTTGATCTTTACATTTAATTCTCTTAACGTCTGGATAATCACTTCCAAGGTCAAAGGGGGTATAAGAAAAAGATCACCATAATACTGAATACCTTCATATCGTCCTTCTGAATTTTTATTGCTTGCATTAATTTGTTTTAAATTAGCAAAGGTAGTGACACATCGCTCAATGTATGATCTCTGTCGTTTAATTCTTGTTTCTATTTTATCTTGTGGTAATGCACCATCAAATAAAAATGTCATATCGATTCCAGCACGTTGCAGTTGTTTGACGAAATGTTCAACGACCTGAGCAATCATTGCATATTGACCTCCATGAGTCCAATCGATCCTATTTTCAAATGCAATGTGATATACAAAGGCATTACCGTCAATAATAAAGTGATCCTTTGATGTTGAATCCAATTCCCATTGAACATTAGTTACAATACGTGGAAAAGATTTAATAAAGAATGAAAGACCATGAATTCCCATTATTTAAAAGTTTTAACATTTGAAGAAATAGCAAAAAGCCTTTTTTTTTTTTTTTTTTTTTTTTTTTTTTTTTTTGACAAATCAATATTAATAAATTATTTGTAAAAGAAGTAACACAAAAGTCTTATAGTAATAACAAAAATGTTGTCACATTATCTAAGCAAGTTAATAGTAAATTAGGGGTATGCATCTACACATAAATGAGCACTGCATTTTATTATTAATACATCTCATAAAAAAAATTAAGTTATTATCAATTATTGTAATAATGCGGTCTTCATAATGATATAAAACCCGTACCTGCGTACATAAAATAAATTTCCTTTGTTTAGCATGTAAGCTTATTAACAATAGTAGTCTTTGACAAGCCATCAAGTTTGTTGCTTTTATTGTTTTTGGTATTATTATTTTATTTTTATTAAAAGAAAGAAAAAGAAACAAGAAAATTGGTATAATGATGATGATGATATATAATATAATATAATAAATCTAATGGCATATACAAATTCTACATTTTACGAAAATGCTTTCTAGCTAACATGGCAGGGTCGCCTAAAAGATATTTTCTTTTACCATATAAAAGTGAATGTGGGGTATTATCATTGCTATAAGTTGTAGTAGATTCGTCTGACGAAGAGAATGATGAAAGAGAAGCAGGAGATGAGGAAGCATTATTAATATAATAATATTGTTGTTGTTGTTGTTGATCATAGTATAATTTTGATGGACACGAGAATTCGAGTAGTATATCATTTCTTGGTAAAGATAAGGGCTTAACGATAGGTTGAGTATAGCTACTACTGCTACTACTGCTACTACTACTGCTACTACTACTGCTACTACTACTGCTACTACTACTATTACTACTACTATTACTGCTATTACTACTAATATTACTACTAATACTACTACTAATACTACTACTACTACTACTACTTTTCCTTTGAATACGATCATGTAATAATGCAATCCATTTGTCATAGACTGGTTTACTGACATAAAGTTGATAATTAATAAGTTTCAAGAAGATCAATTCAGCTGTATTAATTTCTTTAACTGGTAAATTTGTAAATTTAGCCCATGTTCTATTCCGATAGTTTTTATCATTCAGATATTTGGAAGATATCATTAGACTTGCTATAAACATACGTCTACTGCAACAAACAAAGTCGTTACTATTCTTAAAGATACATTCATAAACAAGTGTTCTTATACGAAAGATATAAAATAAAGCAAGTTGAAGCATAGCATATGTTGCTTTCGTTCTCTTTAATATTTCACGAATAAAGTAAACTGTTGGGTATTTGTTGATAGTTGAAGAAGAAGAAGAGAATTGTTTATTAAACCAGATAGAGTCAATAAAGTCCGCAGAGACATGAAGTAATTTATCGATCATAAATGACCTCTCTGGAAGTAAAGTATCGGAAGATTGATGATTCATTACATATCTATTAATGACAGTTGATAATGAAGGTAAATAAGTAGTAGTAGTAGTAGTAGTAGCAGCATTACTTGTATTTTTCAGACTATATAAACTCGGGTCTGTTGTACTGGAACTGGTACTGGAACTGGTACTGGTACTGGTGATAGTGCTGCTATTTGTATAAAGATAATAATTTGAATTACTAGGATTGACGTAAGGATAATTAATAGAACTAATATGACTAATACTACTACTACTGCTGCTGCTGCTGTTACTACTGCTATTGCTATTGATAGAGATATGCATTGAATAATAAATAAAAGAAAAAAGGCACTTCCTTCTATGCAACTAAAAGAAAAGAAAAGAAAAGAAAAGAAAGATGAAGCAGAAGAAGAAGAAGAAGAAAAAAAAAAAGGAAAGAAAACTCTTAATAGAAATAAACTTTATATCTTCAAAGCAGGGGAATTTTCAAGACAACATACATCTATAATTATCATCTCAGTTCCAGAATTAATTGAGTACGATTTTTTTTTTTTTTTTTTTTTTTTTTTTTAACTCTTTGTTTTTTTTTTATCGTTAAACAAGACCATCTAAAATGATATGAAGAAAATAAAAAGGATAATAAACCACTAAACAACATAACTGCTACAAACATAATAATTCATCTTCTTTTAACGTTTATTCATGTGTAAATGCTTACATGATTCAAAACTGAGAATGTAAAAAATAAAATAAAATAAATAAATATTTATAAAAATATACTCATAATCCGGATATGTTCGTAAAAATCTAAAAAAGGCCAGTTACCGATCCCGGAAATTGACTGATTGTATTACACTAAGTTTTTTTATTTATTCTTTTTTTTTTTTTTTTTTTTTATTACGTATAATAAAGTTTTATATAATATATGCATCTTTTTTGTACTTAATAAAAAACCAGTATGAATTTATTAAAAAAAAAAGAATCCTCTGCGTTCATAAATAATCGAACCATTTCTAAAAGTCACGACATTTTTTGTATAGATAAATAAACCAATAAAAATCCTTGTTTCAGTCTTCTTTGTACGAACTTAAATCGTCTTTTTTTTTTTTTTTTTTTTTTTTTTTTTCAAAAAGAGGTTTTAATTTAGTAAAATCTAACCGAGTGCGGCTGTTCTAACTATTAAATTCACCCAGATCAGTTCATATTTTAGAGGATTATAGAAAACAAATTCTCTTTTTTTTTTTAATTTATATACAAGGGATTTAGTATTAATAATAAAGATAGTAGTGAGAATATTAGAAAGTAGTATTTTTGGTGTCCAATGAAGGAGAAAAAAAAATCGGGGTTCGATTGTCATACTATACTGTGTCAAATTTATGAATTGACATGATACTTGTTGAAGAAAAGTACCTAATGAATTTTTCAATATGGTCAACCTAGACGCTATGTTTGGATAGTATATTGAGTATATGATAAAACATAGGAGGAGTAGCAGTACTAGGTACATGTGGGCTGAGATATTGCATGATATAAGTCTTATCGACCTTATTACATTATCTTGAATGAATAAGGTTTAGGTACTTCACCATGTCAAGTAATCACTCTCAATGCCAATAAATAGAATGATTATGTTTAATAAGAAATTAAATAATAAGATTCAAGGAAAATACTAGACAATATATGTATAAACGCTTATTCTCCTCATCCTGCAACGCTTGCTAAACATTTTGATCGAGAAAAACACGACCATCTTCACGGGAGAAAGAAAGAAAAAAAAATACATTACTGGAGAGTGCAAAAAGCTAAATTTTTCTTTTGGCTAAAGTAGATTACATCTTTCTTGGATAGAGGGTAGATAGTTCATATGTTTCATTACTCCAGGGAAAAAAAAAAAAAAAAAACTTAGTAAAGCCGTTAAAGATTGCACGGAGACAAGTATCTCGAGTTGATTCTCATTGTTTATAATAGCAAAACGCTGTTAGATTAAAGAGAAGCTAAAGCATACTCCAATTGAGGTCGTAACGTTGATTTATACCGTCTTATCAATACTACTTTAGACAAGACCAGATGAAACAACACTTAATAATATTTTAAAGAATTTTGCACTAAAGCTTTAGTAGTACCGTCCGTCCTTAAGGCTACAAACATCCATAGTAACTACCTCAAACGAAATACCAAAATAGAGAAAAAGAAATCCCGGCAAGATAGTAATTATTAAATTGTTTTGTGTAATGAAAATGATAATGCACAACCTGTCTGAATTCTAATGATATTAGGCTGGCTGTGTTGCTGACACATATCTAAAAATAAGTGTAAGTTGTCTTTAAGACAAATCAGAACAACAGCATCAGAGTTTAATATAATAATTATAGCTGATGCTGGATATCAAAGTAGACGTCAACTTGAACTATGATTGCTGATAAAAAGTATATGTTGCATGATCACTTTATAATGAATTTATAATTCTGCAAAAAAAAAAAAAAAAAAAAAAGATAAAAATACACGCTTATAAGGTGATAATATATAAACATCCAATTTTCTTTCTCCCTTTATTTGACGTAAATTAGTGTCCAAAATGGTATTATTCCGTTTAATAGTAATAAAAGAAATATCCTATCTTCTTTTGCTCGTTCTTATTTTTACTATTATAGGCGTCTCTATTTATTGATAAACATTGGAAATTCTAGAGTATGAAAAAAAAAAAAAAAATACAAAAAAAGTCAATGAGAATATATGACTGCTACTTGATGAAAATAAAATGAGTATATATAATACATGCTATTATGAATAGTCTTATGTAATGTTATTTAGCTTACTTTGTTTACCTATAAAAAACATCGTATATTATATCAAGGACATTTTTTTTTTCTTTATGGAGGACATTAAATGAGAAAAAAAAAAAAGGAAAATAGAGCCTTATTGATATTAAAATCTGTATATCAAGACGATCATATCTGTCAAAAATTGACAGAATTTTCGGTTATTCAAACTGAGATAGTCGATAAGCCACTTAACTTTCTCATAATTTTTTTGTCAATGTTAGTGTATGTATCTATTTTTTTTTCTTCATCTTAACAACTTTTAGCAATGCCTACTGTTAATATCGATAAGTTAGCTCTTTTTGAAGCTCTTGGAAAAAATTATAGTAAGCATTAGATGAGTTAGAGATGAAAAAAAAAAGTAGTTAATGTACTTTATTATAGCTACTGAAGAATTCTTTGAGCTTTGTTTTCATTTCGGTATTGAACTCGAAGAAGATGTAAGGGCTGCAATGATAAATGAATAATATTTGTATATATATAATTAATTACTTTATATAGACTTCTGAGAAAGAAATTGCTGAAAGGGAAGGTGCTAAAGATGTTGAGGCATTGTCTGAAAGACCTCTTTTGAAAATTGACATTCCCGCTAATAGGTAAAATGCACATAATACGTTTAGAATAACTTTATTCTAATTTATTATTTATTAGATACGATTTATTGTGTCAAGAAGGTCTTGCTCGTGCTCTTCGTGTTTTCGAAGGCAAAGCTAAACCTCCTGTTTATAAAGTTGTTAAGCCTGCAGACGGCAAAATTCAACAAATTCGTGTCTTAGAATCTGTATGTATATTTGCGTCTATGCATGTTATATATATATATATATATATATACATATATAGCAGTTTTTATTAACATAATCAATTAGACTCAAACAATTCGTCCTTATATTGTCGGTGCAGTTTTGCGTAATATCACTTTTACACCTGAAAATTATGCTTCTTTCATTGATCTTCAAGATAAACTCCACAATAACATTTGTCGGTAAGAAGTAACTATGACTCATTAAAAAACAGTCCCTCACACTATTTAAATAGTAAGAGAACTCTTGCTTCTATGGGTACACATGACTTGGATACCATTCAAGGTCCCTTTACATATGAAGCTTTACCTCACAAGGAAATTAAATTTGTTCCCTTAAACAAAGATGTTGAAGTGGATGGTGATGAATTAATGGAACTTTATGCTGTAAATAGTTATATTTATATATATGATTGGATCTTTTTTTATTATTATTATGTTTATTCATTTTATATTATTATAGGAAGATAAGCATCTTGGTAAATACCTTCATATCATTCGTGATTCTCCTGTTTATCCTGTCGTCTTTGATTCAAACCGTGTTGTTTGTTCTCTTCCTCCTATCATCAACTCAGACCACTCAAAGATTACTCTCAACACTAAGAATGTCTTGATTGAAATAACCGCTACAGATGAACACAAAGCTAGCACCGCTTTAAATACTTTGGTCACTATGTTTTCTGAATATTGTGCTGAGCCTTTCACGTAAGTTTTTTTTTTCTAAAAAAAATGAGTATGGAGTATAGAATTTATATTAAGTCTCCTATCAGTGTTGAACCTGTCGAGATTATTTATCCTAATAATACAGTCAAGGTTTATCCTGAATTAGAACCTCGTAAGGCAAGTGCTAAGATTGATTACATCAATTCTTGTACTGGTCTCGAACTTTCTGGTGAAGAAATGTGTCATCTTTTGAATAAGATGTCTTTGGATGCTAAGGTCAGTGCTGAGGATAACAATGAAATCATCGTCAATGTCCCACCCACTCGTTGGGATATTTTGCACGCATGTGATATTATGGAAGATGTTGCTATTTCATATGGATATGATAACTTGCCCAAGAAGATGCCAAATGTAAATACTTTTGGCTCTGCTTTGCCTGTGAACAAATTGAGTGATCATGTTCGTAGAGAGATGGCTATGGCTGGATTTACTGAAGTTGCTCCCTTAATTTTGGTAAGGAAGGAAATGTAAATGAGTCAAGATAGTGTTGTTATATTTATATACTCTATCTATTTACATATAACATAGTGCTCTCATGATGAAAACTTCAAGTTCCTTAACCGTGCTGATGATAGTAGAACAGCCATTAAACTTGCTAACCCTAAGACGGCTGAATATCAAGTTGTTCGTACCTCTCTTTTACCTGGTCTCTTGAAGACTTTGAATTCCAATAAAAAATTGGCTTTACCTATCAAGATCTTTGAAGTATCTGATGTTGGCTATAAGGATGAAAGTCGTGATCGTAGAGCTAGAAATGAAAGACATCTTTGTGCTACTTACACTTCAAAAACATCTGGTTTCGAAGTAAGTCTTTTATTGTTCAATTGAAAATAATAATAATGTCAACTTACCCTTCTATTTTGTCTTTTTGTCCTTACCTTAGGCTATTCATGGTCTTTTAGATCGTATCATGACCATTCTCAGTACACCTAGAATTCATAAGGCTGATAAGGATAAGTTGGGTTATTGGATTGAAGAGGCTGTCGATTCTACTTTCTTCCCTGGTCGTTCTGCTTTTGTTTTCTTAAGATATATTTGTCCTGAAACAGGTGCTCGCAAGGCTATGAGAATTGGTTCATTTGGTATCCTTCATCCTATTGTTCTCGAAAGCTTTGATTTGACTAATCCTACCACTGCTATTGAAATGAACTTGGAACCTTTCATTTAAATCACTTAATTTATATATATATAAAAAAATATATATGTATATGTATATGATGCACAAAATATATAGATATGTTATCTAACACTATATAGATCTATTTGGTTAACAACAACAACAGCAAAAAAAAAAAAGACATACAAACATATATATATGTATTTATATATATATATACATTGTAAATATAAAACACAGAAAAGGAAAAAACAACAACAACATAGTTTATTATATTTCTTCTATTACTTCTTCATTTTTCCGTTTATTATCAATGTTACCCGACATACGAGTCCAGACATAATCTTGAGCAATGGAGGTAACTGACATACGAAGGATGTCAGCTAATTTATCTTCAACCCATTCATTATCTTCATAAGGGATATTTAGCCAACTCAATGGTACAGATTGAGAGTATGTTTTAAATCGAAGCTTATTTGTTGGGTCGACCATCAAGATTATAAACATCAATTGTTGATTATCCACATCATCATCATCTATAGCAGACATTGTCATTTTAACTGGTTGAATAGACATGAAGACAGGACAGTGAATGACAGGGAGAGCACCCGACTGAGGACTATATTGAGTTGATTTTTCAGAAGAAGAAGGAGTAAAATGGAGTTTGATTAAATGATCAATGTTAGCTTTAGCTAGTTTTGTACCGTCTATAATTGAATCACACATATTTAAATTAAGAGCAGTTGTCGTCGTCTCTTCATCGTGGTGTTGTTGTTGTTGATTAGGATTACGAACGACGACTTGACCTGATTCAGTATATTCCATGACTCTAGCAAATGCACGGTAGACAAGTGCCTCTAATCCTGCATAGCCCACGATATCATACGATAACCAAACTTCAACGAGTTCATGTTCAGAGATGGGAGGTGCGACTGTCTCCAAAAGGGTCGTTGTCAACTGCTTGAGACCAGTACCTAATTTCTCGATATTTTCTTTATTCATTAAATTCTGTATGGACTTCTTGACTTGACTCTCTAATATTTTTTTAGCAGCCGAGGATTGATTCAGTTGGTCTACCGCTGCACTTGCTTGACTCCAAAAACTAGTACTCCAAGCTTTCCATCCTCCTCCTCCTTCATTTTGGTGTTGATTTTCTATACTATTCTTTTTCGTTGTCATATCCTCCCCTTTCTTTACGTCGTCTTCATTTAGTTTCTCCTCAGAGGTAGTATCCTCTGTTGGATAGTTCGAGATTTCATCAAGAAAAGACATGATGTCATTAGGATCTGTCTCTGTTGTTTCATTGGATGCTTGTGTCTGTGAATCTGGTAAATTTAAAGACTCTAAAAACTTTTCAGCTTCTGAAAGACTACTTTTATTATTCGTTTCTTTTGTTGTTGTATTATCAGTCATTTTATTATATAAGGGAGAGGAAAAAGAAGAAGAAGAAAAAAAAAAAAAAAAAAAAAAAAAAAAAAAAAAAAAGAAAAAGAAAAAAGAAAAAGAAAAAAAAAAAAGAGAGAGAGAGAGAGACAGAGAGAGACAAAGAGATACTTAATTTAGAAGGGGCGGGGGTGTGTATGTGTGTGTGTGTGTTTAATAAAAATAATAGCAATAATAAGGGTTTCACGTGTTGTTAATGATAATTTGGGTATATTGAGTTTTAGAAAACCATTTATTATAATCTAATTGTGTCAGCAAAGCGTCTAATTGACCACTTACTTTAACATCTAATCGCTGTGAAGAAGCTAATGCAAAAAATTGTTGAGTCAACATATTAAATTCCTGATTTAAAAAAAAAAAAGAATAAAGATAATAATGAATACCACACTACGCGAAAATTCTGTAATTATACTTTATACCTCTTGAATACTTTTCACTTTTTCCATCCATGGTAAATTAACATCATTATTGGTCCATTGATTTACAATGTCACTAGCTGTTCTTGCTGCTCTTTTACGTCGCTTGTTTCTTCTTAATTCTCCCTTTTCAGTCAATTGTTCCATCAATTTACAAAAACCAAGACAAGTATCTAAAATAGCGTACATGATTTTCACACATTCTGTTGATTCCAATAAACAGCCACGCATAATATTGTTTAAAAATTCTTCATGAGCGGCTAGAATCTCTTCAAAGTCTAGTTTTGCCTTTGGTTGCCAAGATCGACGTTTGGCTACAGTTGACGGAGTTGTCATTGCAATTAGCTGTTGATAATGAGAATCAATAACATGAAGCTAATGATGATGATGATGATGATGATCAGTTTTTATTTTACAACATATTATATATATAATGGGTTTATTACCTGAATATGGCTCCAAAATGTCTTGATCCAAAATAGCATCAATGATCTTACACGCCATACAAATCTCTCAGTATATTCATCGTTTTCATTTAATTGAATGGAACGCTTGCCGATAACTTCCTCATTCGAACGATCTGTCTTCCACAAATCCTTCAAGGCCATTTCAGTGCCCTTTAAACTAATCAAAAACGACCAAAGCTGACTGTATCTTTTCAAATGATCCTTACTTAAAAATAAATCAATAGGCCATTCGAGATGAAAGGTTAATACGATGCGTACATGTTCTAACAACAAATTTGAAAAGGGATATTGCTCTGTTTCTTTATCCTCGACTAATAAACTATAGCCCATCAGTTGGTCTTCAGCTTCCGTGCCTATAGAAGCCTTACCCAATAAAGCATTCAGTTCTTGGTGTCTTAATATTAAATCTGTTTTACTTGCTTGATGTATATTATTATTATTATTGTTGATGCTGATGCTGCTGCCGCTGCTGCTATTGTGACGACGACGTTGACGATCTTCGTCAGAGTAGGATCGATGCAATGAACGCTGACGCCATAATAGACACTCAACAAGGAAATTCGTAGACAAGTCTCCATAGTTTAATAAAAATACATTTCGAAATGATTGAAGATATCGATGTAAGCCATGTTCACCAACCAGAACTTGTGAAAACAACCAATCTGCAGTGGATCGTCTAATTTGGTTTACGATCAATTCTAGTTGTTGAGGATAACGAATCCAGGGAGATGAAGGTAATGGTGGTGGTGTTGTATGCTGTGAGGAATGAAGCGAAGATAGTAAATGGAGGTGTTTAGTCATCATATCAATCGGTACTTGTAATTTCTTTTGTTGATAGAAGAGAGTAGAACGACGATTTGATTTCCCCATGGAGGATGTCATAAAGTCAATAGGACGTGACACATTGTCCCCTTGTTGACAAAGTGAGAGGGGAAGCTTATTGATTTCATTTACAGTTGCAATCGCCTTTCCCACAAAAAGGATGGATTCTACTAATGAACGTGATAAATGCAAAGGGACACGATCATAATCAATGACATATAATCGATGCCAACCTGCTGTTGATAGCGCCTCCCTATCTTTCTCCAGAGACGTTTCTTCCGAAAAGGGTAATATAAAGAATTCGTTATCAGGGTCTACCCATTGACCGTATACCATCCAAACTGTAAGTTGACGGTATAAGACGTCATGTAAATGTATAATCATTTTCTCAATCTCTATACGCCATTCATAAATGCCCGTCTTTGATTCTTCTATTAACAAATCGAATAATCGACATCCATGATATTTGATAGGGTTCTGCTTTAAAGATCGAATCAAGTTAGATAGCGCTGGTAATAAAATCTGCCATCGATTCAAATTCACAGTCAAGAGGGCTAAAGGGATCACACCGCCACCAGCATCATCCTCCTTATTGAGAATACGTTTTTCCATTTCTAAAATCTCGTTTCTATAATCGTTCAATAGATTTTCTATAGAAGTTGTAAGTGATCGAATATAGGCACCATGGGGTTTATTTGTTCTTTTTAAAGTTAATGATTGAAAATCGTTTATACTATTGACAAATTGGTTGATTTCTGAATAGATCCATCCTAATTGACCTAGTCGATTTAAACTTTCGCGTTCAGAGGGATGAAGTAAAGGGCAGTCAGGATGAATGATAAATGTCCAAGGATGTTGGGATGGATAAGCAACAAAGACATCACCAGAGTGTCCTAATAGCATAAATAATAATTCATGAAGCATAATTCCACTAAAAGGATAAAAAAAAAATATCTGTGTATTATGAATAAATGATTTATTTTATTTTATTTTTTATTTTTTTTTTTAGGAGAGGGGAGGAAAGTAATTTACTAAATTTGGAAAAAAATTGTTACTCCTTTTTTTTCAGTTGATTAATAAAATGGTGAATATATCAAAGTAACAGAGCCATTACAACGATACACTTTTATTTCTATTTCTATAACAAAACTAAACTAAAATTCATCTTCTATGCAATATACATATTGATTCATGTCATCATTTTGTACAAGACTTATTAGAATCAGCCTCATCATAATAAGATATAAAATATAATCACATGACTATTTATGTTGTTTTTTAATTCCCTTATTGAGGATGGTCATATATACATCGTTATTTAGATTAGAGTAAATGAATAAATAAATATGGTTTCTTTTCCATCTATTTTATCATATTGGTGATAATCGATTTTATTAGCAATTTATCATTTTTTTTTTTTTATATATTCTCTTTAGATCTTAATAAATAGATATATATTAGTGCTTTTTTTTTTTGTTATCAATGGATGTATATAGAAGCTAAGATATGAAAGTATATATTTATTTACATTATATGTTACAAGCAATAATAATAATAATAATAGTATGATATGATATAATATGTATATACACACATACATACATATAAAGATAGAGATTAGCGAAAGTATAAAGTAGGTAGGATATCATAAAGTGCAAATAGTATAAAAGACAATTATGCCATCAATAGAGTTTAAATCATGGTTTCACTATATAAAATTGTAATGTAAATTTACTACATGTAAATATGAATAAAAATGAAAATATGAATATGTGTATATGTATACATACCATATCACTATTCCTATTGCTATATTGTTGTTGCTGTTGTTGTTGTTGTTGTTGTTGCTGTTGCTGCAATAAAGTAAAATTGACTTGGGCAATGGTTTCTTCAATAAGGTATAAAATATAATCATCAAGAAACAATCTCAAGTTATGGAAGGGTCCAAAACTTTGAGCTTGTTGAAGTGAGAGATCTTTCAAGATCAAAGTCTCATAGAAATTCCATTTTAATATCAATTGCTTCGCTTTATTTAAAAAGTGACTTGCTTCATTTGATGTTGTCTAAAAAAAATAAATATTAGCATGACACTGTTTATCCCTTTGTTGAATAAAATAAACTTTACAGGTATATATTGTTTCAAGAATTTATCCAATAATTTCCCAATCCACATCATCCAATATTCAATAGAAGATTTATTTGTCAGCAAATCTTGAATCTCTTTACGCACTATAAAAAAAAAATCAAAGAAATCATTAAGCTATACATATTTAAAATTAAGCTTTTTTTTTTTTTCTTTTTTGCCTTACAAATATGTCTGATCTCAGTCGTATCACAATCACAAACCCATAAAGTTTGATCTAAAATACTATCGACATCAAAATTATTCCAATCTTGAATCATGACCGATATACAATCTGGTGAATTTAATACAGAAGATGCAGTCTGTGCAGCAAAGTTAAGCGAAAGTTGTCTACGGAATTTAGCAGCAAAAATACGTGCCACTATATAATATAATGATTAAGGAAAAAAAAAAAGAAAAGATAAAATAGTAAATAAAGATTTACCATCAGATTTCTTTTGGAAGAAAGATGGGGGGAAACGAGTTAAACAAGTTTCAAGGTATTCCTTTAGTTCTCTTGTATAAGTTCTTAAAGATCGAATTGTTTCGGGTGGTAATGGATGATGTACAGTAGGCAAAAAAGTAAGAATCATAGTCTATAGAGGAATTATTATTATTATTATTATTATTATTTTTTTTTTTTTTGACAAAGATAATTTTTTTTCCCTTACATCATAAAGTGAACAATCCCATCTCCAAACAGCTTCAGTCATTTCTGGTAGTTTTCGTATCATACGCATATAAGGTTCAGGCATTTCTTGATAAAAGTTTTGCATAACCGTCTTGACTTTTTCAACTTGATTAATAGAAATCAATTGAAAGATATCTTTACAATGTCGTTCATATAATGATGTAAAGGAAGTGATAAGTGAATTATCTATTTGATTTTCCAATAAGCGGAAAGAAGGAATAGTAGGCATAGCAGGCATAGTCAAATTAACAGAAGTCTGTAACATAACAGGAGAACCATTATTGTCACCAGGAATAATAGCATTGCTACTATGACGGCTACTATTGCTACGACTTGTAGTAGTACTACTACTTGCAATGACAGTGGGTGTTATACGATTTGTTTTATGATGTTGTTTTTTAGAACTATGACTTTTCCCAGTTGTTGTAGTATTATCAATGATTGGTGTCGTAGTAGTAGATCCAGTTCTATATAATAAAATGTTAACTAGTGTAAATTTATCAGTTCATATATATATATATATTGTATGTATATATCTTTTTTTTTTTTTTTTTTTCTATTTTCTTTTTTCCTTTACAATTCTAGCATAGGAAGTCGTTGTTGCTGTAATGGAGGAGGAGGGTCATTCAGTGTTCTGACACGAATACCACAGTAATGATATTTTGATTGACCTCGTACACCTAATCTTCTTGTTTTCAAATCAGGGAACACTAAACGTAAAAGTTTACCAAAAGTAGCTGAATTGACAGGTGTCAAATGATTTGAAATACAATAAGCTTTATAATGCTCAAACATATTTCTTCTAGGTACATTATGATCTTTTTCTTTAATATAATTAGCCCTAACCCTAATAACAAATTTATCAATAAAAAAAAATATATTAATACACATGTGTATATAAAAAAAAAAAAAAAAAATTAATTGATTTATTATGTTATTATTTACCATGCTGTAACATGCATACTAGTTTCTCTATCTGCCATAATACTTGGATCTAAAACACTTATGTGTTCGTCACTTGCCATAGACATTGGTCGTGGTCGATTATAAGATGGTCGCTGGTTTTCAACTGATGATGATGGAGTAGATGGTAACTGTTCATTTTGTTCTTGTTGTCGTTGATCTTCTTCTTGTTGCTGTTCAGCTATTATTTTATTTTTTCAAGAGAATATATATATTTATATTAATAATACGCATAAAACAAGATAGGCTATATACCTTTAACGTCGTTGTCATTGTCGTTGCTGTTATTATTTGTCGTCATTGTTGGTTGATTAGGTGAACTCGAACGAGTCAAAGTCATTGAAAAAAAAACAAAAAAAAAAACAAAATAATAATAAAAAACGTTCCTTTTTAAAGACACTATTTTTATATATATATTTATATATATATAAATGTATTTATAAAAAAAAATAAAGAAAAAAGAGAAAGGGAGAAAGAGGTTCTTATAAATGCAGATGATACACCTTTTTTTTTTTCTTTTCTTTTTTAATATGTAATAAAAGAAAGAGAGAAAGGGAAAAATAAAATAAAATAAAAGATAACAATATATCTTCTCACATGCGTGTTTTATTTCGGAGTACTTTATAGAGTATTTTTGACAACAATTATTGTATGAGAAGATTAATTAGTCAACTGTTACTATTGAGTCAACACAGGGAAATAAATCAAAGAAAGCCTATTTGATTATTATATTTATCTATTTGTGACTATAAACTACAAAATAAGAGAAACTTACTTGTAATAAATCTATTCCATTCTTTACATCATCTACTCCTCCTACTTCCCTAATAGAATGCATACTTAACTGAGGATTACCAATATCTAATTATTTTTTGTGTTTATTAGTATATATATATATATTCTTATGTAAGCTGTCGTATCATCATACCAATCGTTCTTAGTCCAAGTTTAGCGCTTAACATAGGTCCAATAGTAGATCCACAGGAAGAGTCATTACGTACAACAAATTCCTATTATTGTAATCATATACTATATCAGTATATGAATCATACTTTTATTTTATTTGTTATTTTACCTGAATTGGAATATTTCTTTGACGCGCTATTTCGTGTAAAATTAAACTAGTAGGTGCTGTAGTGGCATATTTCTATCAATATTAAAATAAATACATAAATAATAGATAGACAATTCTCTTTTGTTATAATTTACTTGATTAGCATTGATCTTTATAACAGTTCCTTTATGCATTTGAGGTCGATGATTTTCTTCATATTTCTCTCTAATATGGCCCAAGTATAGTTATTACTAGTTTTTTTTTTTTTTTTTTTTTTTTTTTTTTTTTTTTTTTAAAATTTAAATCTTACGCATAATTAGGATGAACTGCGTGTGCCATATCTGCACTCACCAACATACTACGGTGAATAGCTTTTTCAAAGGCAATTTTTGTGTCTGTAGGTGGTGCCTTTTTACTAATTGGGGAAGATATGATTCTTTCAATAACTGAAGGTAAAAGATTTGAGTTGGCTCCATGAGCTGAAGTACTACCAATTTCTTCATTATCGAAAAGTGAAATCATTGATATATTGGGTCCATTTGATAATCTTTGAATATCTTTACTAGATTGAATAAGGGCCTAACATAAAACAAAAATTTATATCATCTTATTATATTTATTTATTTCCTTTTTTTTTTCTTTTTTTTACCATAAGTGAACAGTATGACATGCCGAGATTATCTAATCTAGCAGAGGAAATAAATTCATCATAGACACCACTTAGAGTGGCAGGTTGAGTATCGAATAAACATAATTCAAAATCATATATTTGTTGAGCTATAATAGGAGTGAGTTAATGAATGGAAATGAGAACCTTGTCTATGTATGTACTATTTATTTTCATTGTTTCAGCTAATAGATGGATTAATGCTGGATGGTGCTTCTTTACTTGATTAGACCCCCATAATTTATCTTCTTCTTTAACAGCATTCAAAACACTTTATAAGAATGAATATTAATTCATCCTATATATATATATAATATTGTATCTTACGATTTTGCTGTTGTCGCTAGTACAGGTAACAAATGAGTTTCCTTGTTGAATTTAAAGGCTTCATTAACAGAACCATCTAAATGAATAGCCAAAGTAGGTACTCTCAAAATAGGTCTGATAAATAAATAAAAAGGAGAAGAAAAGAGAGGATTAGAAGACACATAGCATTCGTTATTTACTTGGAGTACTTTTTGATATGAACAAGTGTATGTTTAAATGAACCGTCTTCTTCTTGTACCATCACACGTCCTGCAATACCAAGATCACGGTCAAACCAAGTATGCCTATTTTTTTTTTTTTTATAAACTAAGTATAAATAGGGTTCATCTATTAGAAACAAAGAGACATTATCTCCATACCAAATACCACCTCCATAAAGCTGAACTCCAACTTCTAGATAGCCTACTTGTTCCTTTTTAGAAATGGGTTTCACTTTCAAGCATGGAGAATCTGTATGGGCACCGACAATTGAAAACCCACTTGAGTTATGCTCATATTGACCCCCAACAATAAAAGCGACAAGAGAAGAACCATTACGTGTGAAATAATATTTCCCCATACGCTTTAAATCCCAACTTTCTTTTTCACTAATACGTTCAAAGCCGGCTAACTCGAGACGTCTTGAAGCTTCATGAACAGCGTGAAAAGGTGATGGAGAAGCATTGAGAAAGTCAATAAAGTCAAGTGCTTGTTGTCGTTTATGGTCATTGTTAATCGATGATGATGAAACGGTAGTAGTTGAATATTCCATCTTTTTTATTTCAGAAACTGAACGAAAGGAAGAAGAGTTGACAAGTGTTGAAGTTGATGATGATCGTCTTTTAAATGAATGACTGATACTTTTTAATAAATTGCCACAGCCTACCATTGAAGAAGAAGAAGAAAAAATAAAAAATAAAAAATAAAAAATAAAAAATAAAAAATAAAAAATAAAAATAAAAAAAAATAAAAATAAATTGCACAAACAGGTCAAGTTGCTCAATCAAGTCAGTAATAATTTTGTCACTTGTTTCAGTAAGCGCCCATGGATGCTATTTTTAAGCAAATAAAATAGTATATTGCAGTAGCAGTAAAGGTGATCATACGGTTTCAATTTTACCTATCTGTTTTCTATTTTGGAGACAAGAGTGTAATTCAAGGGGAGAAAGAAAAAACCTGCTCCCCTCCTTTATAGTCACTATGCTTATTTGAATACAGGAAATAGAGCTGCATGATAGAACGTGCAACAAGGATACAATCATTTCTAGTTCTATAGTTTCAAGAATAAAACCTTATTTGTGTATACAACTTTATACATACAAATAATGCCCTTTTCTGCTTGATAAATTTTTATTTGCATTTTTATCTGCATTTTTTTTTTTTTAATATTCATTTATATATACACAAATATATTAAAAAAAAAAAGAAACCTTCCTTCCCTTCTTATATATTTTATTTTTGTTCATACATTTTTTTTTTAATATAAAATAATGGCAACAAGAAAGCCTTCAATTCAACCTCGACCTACAAAGGCATCCTTGTTACGATTACAAAAACAACAAAAGACAGAAGAAACATCTAGAAATGAAGAAGAGAATAGACCATCGAGTCGTGTTCAACAGTCAACCAGGAAAAATAGCGTGGGCCCCTCCGAGGGTGTTAAGGCTTTTATGGCACAACAAAGGGCTCGTATGGCAAAGAAAGTAAACTTAACACCATTGACAACCAAGAATGACAAAAGTCCTTCACATATAATGACAGGGGCACAATGCTATAGCCACCAACAAGAAGTAGATGACAAACCAACTTGTCCAAGAAAAATTCAAGTCCTCATAAAGCAAGCGAAATCAACAGGGAAATTGGATATTTCAAATCGAGGATTAACAAAGATACCTGAAGAAGTATTGAACATGTAATGATTGAGAAACAAACTTTTATTATCTTGATTAAAAAAAAAAGATGTGTTACATTAGGTACCATTCAGAACCTATTTCAGTCATTGACTTTTCCTCTTTGGGCAATGCTTGGTATGATGAAGTTGATCTAATAAAACTGGTTGCAAGTAGTAATGCCATTGAAGAAATAGATGAACGTTTGACGAATGAATTTGGTGCCTTAAAACGAATTGATGTAAGGAATCATTATTATTCGACAGCAAAAAGAAAAGAAAAGAAAACAAAAAAAAAAAAAAAAAAAAAAAAAAAAAAAAAAAAAAAAAAAAAAAAAAAAAACCTCCGAGAGATATTAATACTTTAATAGTTTAGTGATAATAGATTAAAATGTCTACCTAAATCCTTGAGTCAACTAGAAAACCTTACATCACTATGGATGCCTTATAACCAATTTGAAGAAATACCTAGCGTTCTTTATGAGCTGAAGCAATTAAAAGAACTTAATCTTTCCCATAATCAAATTAAAGGGGAAATAGTGTTGGACTCTAAATGGGAATTTGTAGATTTAAGTTTCAATGAAATTAATCAGTTTGTAGTGAATACCCAAGATAACATGCAGCTAGTAAAGTTGAATATCAGCCATAATCATCTTATGACTTTAACTTCGTTTGAAAGATGGCCAAAATTACAAGAGCTTCAATTAAATCAAAATAACTTGAGAATGCTCTTTCCAGGTATATTTATAAACATTACTCATTGTCCAAACACATAACCTATGGATATATTAAGCCTGCACTTGATAAATAACAATAGATCCAGAAAGAAAAGTTGTTTTGCCTCAATTGGTTCGCTTAGATGTTGGCAGCAATCTCATCACTGCCCTGACAAAGAATTATAGGATGCCTAAATTAATTGAACTTTCCTTATCCACTAATAAGCTTCATGACGAAACAGAACTAGTAGAATTTTTAAAGGGGACGCCTATGCTACAGACATTGGATATATCATCGAATGAATTTGAAAATATATCTGGACTTGGTCAAATGGAGTATTTACAACGTTTAGATGTTAGAGGTAATCAATTACATACGTTGCCTTATGACTTGGGTCAATTAGAGCACCTAAACGTTCTTTTGTGTGATGGGAATCCAATGCGAACTTATATTTCAATGAGTCAAACTCAATTAATCGACTCATTGAAAAACAGCTATCGACAACAGCAAGATACAGAAAGAGAGAGAGACGAGGAGGGATCAGGTCCGTCGGCTATTCTCAGTCAAATCAGACAAGATGATGACAAAATGGAAAATGAAGACAGCAGTTCTGTTATAGTCGAGTTAAATCATAGCCTTTCACAACTTGTTTTGAATAGCAAAAGAAAACTCAATTTATCAAACAAACAGCTATCAGAGTTACCAACTAAAATACTTACATCTCCATCTAATAATGATATACCAGGGACCATTCTTTTAGGTATATTTATAAGGGAAGAAAGCATATATATTCGAATATATAAATAATTAAACATTTTTATTATTTATAATAGATCATAATGCATTCAATGTATTCCCTTCAAGTTTAAACCTGATATCTAACTTTATTGTTCATATTGATTTGGAATACAACCGTATTATGTCTTTTAATTTTAGTATTCAAGGCACTACCTACCCTCACCTCAAGACACTCAACTTGGCCAACAATCGTTTAAAGACAATTGAGTGTTCTGTTGAAAGTTCGTTCCCAAAATTGGAAGAATTAATATTAAATCATAACTTGATCACGGCTTTACCTGAAGACCTTCTTTCTAAAGCATTACCCTCACTCAAGAAACTCTTGATGAGTTCAAATAGATTGAGTAATATCACTGAGCGATGTTTTAAGCAAGGACTAGAGGTATTAGATTTGAGTAATAATGATATTGGCTTTTTGCCACCTGGATTAAGTCAAATTGAATCACTTCAGGAACTTGTTGTCTTTGGAAACAGGTAAGCAATAATCAAGTACTCTCAATTGAATTTATTTATTAACTGATTTATTTATTTTTTTTTCTCGTAAAATAGGTTTAGAGTGCCTCGTCCTGATATAGTTGCTCAAGGTACTGAAGCTATTTTAGAATTCCTTAAAAGACGTTATATGGCTATTAGTCAGCAACAATAAAAATAAATACACACTTTATTATCATTATTATTTAATGTTCTCCTGTAAGTAATGGTCCTGAAAAATGGCCGTTTAATTCTTTTCGAACATGCAAGTATTCTTCTCCTCCAAAACTATTTAAAAAAAAAAAAAAAAAAAAAAAAAAAAAAAAAAAAAAAAAAAAAAAAAAAAAAAAAAGAGAGAGAGAGAGAGAGAGAGTGAGTGAGAGGAGGTTTAGTGAAAGAAAGCGTATACATTTATATGTATATATATATTACCTTTCCCATAGGAAATTTGACAATGTGTAATATACATTTTGATTTGCATTATGATATCGAATAGCATGATTGTTATCTGTAAAGAATTGGACTCGATAATTATGATTATTGGCTTGTGTTAGCTTATCAACCAAAACAGCTGTATTTTGAAAATGAACTAATAAAAAAAAAATCATACGAATGATTACGCTTTTCTTTTCATATTGACTCATTCTCATTATTTACCATTATCATCACCTGTACCATGTATCAATAAATAACGTACATTTTCAAAGCCAGTTGTGTTACTGATTGCACTAGTAGCATAACCTTGAGGATTTAATTCTGGTGTTAGCATATATCTTTCAGTATAAATTGAATCTGTACATAAAAGAAAGAAAAAAAAAGTTATTCACCTTTTTTTTTTTTTGTTTATTATTATTACCATAGAATCGCCAATCCGTAACAGGTGCAACAGCCATTCCAGCAACAAATAAACCACTGTTGGCTTCTATGACTTTGGATGCCATATAACCACCATAAGACTTATAACAATTAAAATTAGCTTACATGTCATATATAAATATAAGAAAAAAGCTTGATTTTTTTTTTTTTACCCATCCCCAAATAGCAATTCGAGAGGGATCTACATATTCTAAAGTAGCCCAATGTCTTGCTGCATTGATTTGATCAATCGTTTCTAATTCACCTAATCTACCTCTTACTCCTGATCTATATTTTCTTCCTTTAAAACCCGTTCCTCTTCCATCTACCTAAGAAAAAGAAAAAGTCTTTATATATATATTTATATATATCATGGATAAAAAAAAATACATACTGTGACAATGATATATCCTAATTTACTTGCAAGGAAGGTACTCCAAGATAATTCAAATCGATAAGAAGCTAATTGAGATCCGGGACCACCATAGACATGAAATAAGACGGGATATTTCTTTGAAACAGAGAAATCAGGAGGTAAAACTTCCATAGCCATCATATCTATACCACCACTCTTGACAGGTACCATACGAGTACGCGGCAACTCATAATTGGATAATAAAGACCTTAAGGCTTCATTATCTTGTAAGACAGCCTCAAAGGCAGCATCATCTACTTTTTTCACAACTGTAGTTGGAATGTCGGGTCCATCGTACTGTAAAATATAATATCCGTGCTTAGGAGAAAATGAGGCTGTAAAATAAGCATGTACATCCTCTTGATCAGGACATGTGAGACATAGTCTATCCTTTGGATGCCTTAGATCAATTCTATAGAGATGACGTTCTAGATAGGAACGCTCTGTCGAAATATAATGAATCAATTGTCGTTCATGATCTACTTCGACCGTACTTGGAATCACTTCCCAATCGCCTGATGTCAACCAAAAGGGAGAGTCATTTGCATCTAGGGTTGCCTTTAATAAAGCAAGATGCATATAACCATTCCCATTATCAATGATATCTAAATATTGTGGAATTGCTGTATCATTATCAGGTATATAAACCATCGTTTGTGCAGGATCAATCCAACCACCATCTGATGGCTTATATGTTCTAATTGTTTCTACAACAGTTTCATTCTGAAGAAAAGTACCAAGAGTAACAAGATTTGTAATCTCTATATCTTGGACACGATTTGTTTGTTTGAATAGGAGATGGGTATTGGTCTCTGTTGACCAAATAACATCCGTTATGATACGATCTGTATCTTTAAGTTCAAAAAAATTGTCGCTCATTTGAACTGTAGCATTTAAAGTGGAGTTGCTTGTTACCATGACTGTAGTTCCTGATATAAGTGAATGAATATGAAGTGTTACTAAAGGATTCGGTGATCCTGCCTAATATATATAACATCTATTAGCAAGAAAAGAAAAGAAAAGAAAGAAAGAAAGAAAGAAAGAGAAAGAGAAAATATAAATCATTTACCTTGGGATATTTAATTGTTAATTCAGAGGGATAACTATCATTTGTAGCGGTATAATATTGTAAATGAAATTCAGGCACAGCCGTTTCATTAAATCTAAGATAGGCAAGATGAGTTGAATCAGGAGACCACCACATAGCATAATCTGTACCAAAGACCTCTTCCTCATAAACCCAATCTGGTACACCATTAAAGATTGTATTTGACCCATCAAATGTAATGCGTGTCAAGTTTTCCAAATCAGTAACAAAAATTTCATTGCCAAGCACATATGCCTTTAATATATATGTATATAAATAAATAAATATGAATCCATATACTACTCAAACTATTTGATGGAGGGAATTTTATTTTCTTTCTTTCACTTACCAGTTTGTGACCTGTTGGACTCCATGTAGCATATGAAATAACAGGTACTTGATCAATAGTAGAGAATTTATTTAAAGGAAATAATGATTTATCTGCTAATTTATAAATGTATACATTTGAATGAGTTGAATATCTCCATTGCTATTATCGTAAAAAACCAAAAAAAAAAACAATAATTTTAGTAATGTACATCTATTTTAGCTTATTATTATGATATACGTTTGTCACATTTGTACGTAATAATAAATATTCTGAATCTTGGGATATTTCAAACGATTGTACTTCTAAAAATCCATCACCCACTTTCTAAAATAAAATAAAGGTCATTATACAAGTCTTCTCCAATGATAGCCAAAAAAAAAAAAAAAAATCCATTCACATTACAAGATCTGATGCTCTAACAAATATTTCTGATTCTCCATCCTCTATTGATGCTAATAGAATATCATTTGTATCTGGATCTGTGTAAGTATAAATCCCGTCTCTTGGATCTAACATATTATATTATATACATATAAACTAAACTAAGTATGTGTGCTAATAATAACATTATTCCTACCATTCTTAACCCACACTAAAGATGGTTTCTTTACAAAAAATGAAGAATTATACAAGTCAGGTAAATCAATATGCTGAAGTGAAGAGGACTCTTGCTTAGCAATTTCACTGGCTGTTAAAATATCATTATTTATTTATTTATTTATGCAGCCATATTTAATTTAACCCTTCTTCTTACCTGGTCCCATCTGACTTAGACCAATTGTCCATATTAACCAAAGCAATAAAATTAGAACTAAAAAAGCCATACAAAGCCATTTTTTGCCATTTTTCTAATTAGACAAAGTTATTAACTTTTATACACACACACATACATATATGTATTATTTTACCTGTTTATTTAATAAACCACCATTTTCTAAATCCATAGTAGTAGTAGTGGTTGTGGTTGTAAAAGGGGTATTTTCTATTACTTTATATTGTATATGATTCATGCTATCTTGTTCACTATTAATACTATCACTACTTAGACTACTATTGTCGTCGTCGTCGTCGTCTTCTAGTAAGTTACTTAAGCTATTACGGCCATCCATTAAGGTAATAAAAGAATCCAAATCAACAACATGTGTCATTTCATGAGGTTCATCATCAAGTGGTTTTATGTTTTTTAATCGTGTAAAAGGAATAGTTAGAAATGACATTTTAAACGATAAAAGTAGGAAAAAAAAAAAAAAAAAAAAAAAAAAAAAAAAAAAAAAAAAAAAAAAAAAAAAAAAAAGAGAGAGGAAGAGAAAGACTAAATTTATACCTGAAATAATATTATTTATTCCGACTTTCAAAAGGATAAAAAAAGAAAAGAATTCAATTTATTAAACATGCATATTATGTATTTTTTTTCTTTTTCTTTTTTTAAGGAGATAATGAAAAAAAAATAATAATAAAGGAGAAGCTTAATAATATGAATGCAGTTTGACTTGAATACAAGCTGTTATTTTACCATTCCCAGTATTCATACTAAATGTTTCAACATCTATGCAAAGTATTAGTTTTCTCTCTCTCTTTTTTTTTTTTTTTTCATCAATATTGTTTTACCATCATGCGTTCCTATCTTACGATCCTGTAGAATTGATATTAATGATACAACATCTACTACTGCATTGCCCATTCCAACTAAAGTAATTGTATCAAATGCTTTTAATGAACGATCAATCTATAACAAAAGTTAGATGACACTGTCTAAATAAAATGGAAGTTTACATTATTATTACCCAGTCAATATAACGTTTATATCCATGTTCAAGCAAATATTTATTACTATTACTACTACTACTGCTACTACTACTAGTTGTATGATTACTGCCATGTATAGTTTCAATTCGATGAATAGGATCAATAGCTGCTTCAATAGTTATAAATTTACATTCTTCTGCAAAAGGATCTTGAGTTGATGCTGCGGATGATCTTTGTTGATTAGTGTGTGTTGATTTCCGTTTTGATTGATTTGCCTGCAAATCTTTATTCTTCTTCTTTTTTTTGGATGAGGGATTTTCTGACTTTGCTTTATCAGCTTTACTACTTGGACTGACGGGAATGTTGTTAGTAGTAGCAATCGATTTCTTTTTCACTTTTTGTTCTTTTTGTTTTTTTGTCGGTAGATTTTTATTTTTTTTCATGTCAGGTTGTTCAGAAGGCTGGAATGAGGAGATAGGAGTAAATTCATGAGCTAATGGATTCAACATTTTATATAATCAGTATCAAACAGAAATAGAAAGAAAAGAAAAAAAAAAGAAAAGAAAAAAAAAAAAAAAAGAAAAAAAAAAAAAAAAGAGGTAGTAACAAACAAGCGGAGGTAATAGATATTATCCATAAAAAGGAATCATTACATAATTACACTCAATGCATTATTTTATTTCTTTTAATAAATGCCTGGAATAATGCGATATTTTACAATAGAACAATAACGATCCCAATCTTCACCGTATTTCTTGCGACATTTATCTTCATCACGACGTTCACGATGAATTAATAAGATGGCAAAATAGATACAATAAAAGTAAGGGATAATCGAATTGAATCCACACGGTAAACACCAAGCTACAGACATGAGCCAATCACCTAAATAATTGATATGTCTTGCCTTACCCCACCAACCTGAAATAATTAATCGAGAACCTGCTCTCGTTTCAATATATTTAAGGCCTATAAAAATAAAAAGTCAATAATGGTATTATCATGATTTTCGTTTCGTTTCGTTTATTTTACCTGCAACTTTAGGATGGTTAGGATCTTTACGGAATGTATCCTTTTGAGAATTAGCTGATCTAAAGATGTAATAGCCAGTCATTTGAAGGGCAATAATGAAAATCAAATAAGGAATACTTAAGTCAACAGGGAAATCAGAAAGATAACGAGCTTGAAGACTATACATCATGGGTACCCAACAAAGGTTACCAAAGGCTAACATAAAGCCGAATCCATCTGTTGTGATATCCATCGTAGTCAAGATAGAAGACTCATTAATGAGAGCATCCAAAATATACCAAGCTTGAAATACATTGACCAAGATCATAGAGTATGTCACTCTACCTAATTCGACCCATTGATAAATTGCAAAACAAATATTTAAGCATAACCATAAAATTAATCCAGGTCTTAATTCTGTAAAAAATTTAATATCAAATTCTCCAATACGAGGATTCAATTCACGTCCAATCATGAACTTGATGAAAAAAAAAATTAGTAAATCAAGTAAGCAAGCAAGCAAGCAAGCAAGCAAACAAAAGGACATATTCTACTTACATCATAAATGGGATTTCCTGTATTACCACCCAAGGCCAGCATTTTATGTCCAAAGAAACTACTAATATACACGCAGATAGAAACAAGCAAAGAAAATACAACTGAAAATAATGCAATATCAGCAAAATGAGACTTGACCCACAAGAACAAAAACCAGCCTTGGCCACGAAGAGCCATAATAGCAATCATTAAAAGTGACTGCAATGAGCTAAGAGCTATAATAAATTCATATAAATTAAAGCACACACACACACGAATTTATATATGTGTATCTTAAATCTTACCATTAATTTTATATTTAAGACGTCTACCATCACGAAGAGGAACACCTTCAACTACTTCACCAGGAAGTGCATGTGAATAAGCAGCTAATTGCAATACAATACCCAAATAAAAGAGAGCAGAGCCATAATGCCAATTTTTGAGATTATCAATCATCCTATTTATATCAAACTGCATAACAAAATGATAAAGACGTTGTAGAGGATTGTATCCTGTTTTATCACATCCATAAGCAAAAGTAAGAACAAGTACAGGTAAGAATAGAATCATTCCAGTAGCACCCAAAACACCACCAAACCTATAGTTAGAAATATTAAGTTAGAAATAAGTAGTAATAATAATAAAGCTCCTCAAGTGAACTAACATACTCGTAATGGGTTGTTTTGGGATTAGTAAATGGTTTTATTTCGTTTGGTGTCGTAGTCAAAGGACGAGGGTTTCTTTTGTTTATTCTTGATTGTTTACTAGTTTTCGCATTCTTGGCTTCTTTGGCTTCTTTGGCTTCTTTCTTTTGTGCTGCTCGTCTTGCAGCACGATTAGGAGGTGGACCATCATTTTGTTGTTGTTGTTGTTGTTCTTCTTCATTATTAGTCTTGTTGCGCGATGCAGATCGCGTCTGTATAGCCATTTTTTGTTCTATGCAGGGAAAAAAGAAATGGAAATAATTGAAAAAAAAAAAAAAAAAAAAGTTTTATTTTATTTTATTTTTTTCCCGAAATGAGGGATGTGTTGGGAAATAATGAATCAAATTTGTAATCTTACATAATCAGTTGCAAGGGAGGGAAGATTGCATAATTTTTTTTTTTTTAAATAAAAAAAAAAAAAAAATTAACTTTATCTGGCTCATCGAATTTTAAACAGAGTAAAGATGATATTTATTTATTTAGTATAGAGTAAAGGAGATTTCCCCTTCTTTTTCTTTTTACTTTGAGGTTTTGTCATGTTGGAAATAAGCTTATTCCATTGCTTATTCAAAGAGCAATGTAGTTGAGTAATGAAGGAATTTTCTTGTAATAATCTTTGTTGAACAGGCTCTTCTGCAGTTGAATGAATTATTAAAATATTCGATTCAGATTTTTGACGTTGTATTAAATTTGTTGAAGATAATTTAAGTAAAGGAAGAGATAATCGACGACGCTTTTTATCGTTAACAGTCGTAGTCGTCGTCTCAGGAAGAATGAATTCAACAGGGGAATATTTAAGCGGCTTTGGTGGATATTGAGTGATGATGATAGGCGGTTGCTGAAGAATAAATTTCCCTTCTTGTTGATATAAAAGTCTATTTTTATTTTCTAATTCTTGCAAATTATGAGTTATTGGTACAGATGAATTTTTTTGTCTTTTTTTCTTTCTATTTCTTAATGTTAAAGAATTGAAAAGGGACTTGTGTCTTTGTTTAGTATGATGATAAAACTTATTTTTCAGATAAATAGATGATTTTCGTAGTAATTTCGTTGCAGATCTAGTCTCTTTAGTTGATTTATCTCTTGATGGATGAGATTCTTTAAAGGTTAAATAAGATAAAGTAGGACTATGAATAGCTTGATTTGAAGTTATAGATGGAGTTGCGCCTGTGTTTGTGTTTGTGTTTGTGCTTGTGCTAGTACTACTAGTAGCAGATAATATGTATGAATGAATATGACTATGATTGTTCTAGAGAGAGAATTCTAAGTGATATTCTATTCTATTCTATTCTATTTAAATACCTGATCATATAATAGTTGGTGTATCTTTTTATCAAATTGTAATAATAAATCTTGTGTAAAAGAATCATGGCTTGTTAAAGAAATACCGCTTGGCATCGGTATTAGCCATTTGTTAATACAATTACTATTCTTTTTCATGTATAACGAAAAAAAAAAGGGAATTAAATATGCATATGCAGAAAGTTAAATAATTTAATAGAAAAAAAAAAAAAAAAAAAGGAGAAGAATATAAAATTATTATCAGGGTGAATTGTCGCCTTCTGAATAATGGACATGATGTACAACACTCAAATATGTACGATAAGAAGGAACTTCTTGGATCTTTAAAGAAAAGTGCTTGAATTAGATGCATTTTATTCATGTTATCACAAGAAACAAAAAAGACTTAAACATAAATACTTCTTTAATCAAAACCTAAACGATGAATTGTGTCATCTGCCTTCAAGTTTTGAAGTGTATCATCGAGTTGTTCCCACCATTTGAATAAGAATGAATTACAAATAAGTTTAAACCAAGGTGTCATAGGAATATCTACAAAAAAAAAATAATAAAATATAAGAAAAGAATTCTTTTTTTGTGTATATTGGATACTTACTAGGATCAGCAAACATGGCCTTTAATTCTTCAGGAGTAACCCATTTAATATCACGTATTTCATTTGGATTAACATTCAAATTAACATCTGCTTTCATGAAGAGAATATAATCAACTAAATCGGTGAAAAAAAAAAGTAAATATACATACATGCACGCATATATTATATACACTTTTTACCTTCATGTTCTCCCCATTGTCCATCACTGGGAGCCAAATAATGAATTCTTGTTAAATATTTAAAATTGTCAACTGGTACTTCTTCAGGCTTAATACCAAGCTCATGTTCCAATTTACGTTGTGCAGCATTACGAACACCTATTATTTTATATAAATATATCAATTGTTAGATAGAAATAAGATCTTCTTGTTATAAAAAGAAAAAAAAAAAATACCGAGTTGATTTTCTTCGATTAATTCAGAAGGAGTATTCAAAGGATGGGAGCAGCAGGTATTTGTCCACATGTCAGGGAAGGTAATTTTCTCTGTAGCACGTTGTTGAAGTAAAAGTCTATTTTGTGAATCAAATAAAAAGACACTAAAGGCTCGATGTAAAAGACCTTCTTGAATGTTTGACATGAGATGACCTTATATATTTATAAGCTTGTTAGTAAAAAAAATAAAAATAAAATAAATGATGATAACGACAATGAATAACTTACATGTCTTTTTAGAATCAGCACCAACGCGTTCATCATTTTTATTTACGACAATACACATTTCTTCCATAAGACGAACTTGTTCTTCGTCATATTCTTTTAAATCAAGTGCCATTTTATTTGATTCCTCTTTCTAATAATACAAGTGAAAAAAAAAAAAAAAAAAAAAAAAAAAAAAAAAAAACTTTTAATATAAATCTTATTTTTTGTACAGGTCGAAATGAATTTTCAATCACCGCCGACAATGATCATCATTTATTTGGTATTTTACAGTATTTCTATTTTAAACTCAGACGATGTTAGTTTTTTTCTGGACGAATGAAAATTAACTTACAGATATTTAGCTTACCTGTAAAGCATCCAAACAATAGAAGTTGAGTGAATGTGGTCATCTAAATACACTAGGTAAGCTGTGTTTATTACAGCGATGACTGTGGCGGTGTGGTAGTGGTGGTGGTAGTGCGATGAAAAGGTGTTGGTCTTTCTCGTCCCTGCCAAATGCTGATAGAGATTGTCATCATGTTTCGGAAGGCATCAATGTCTCTTTGACAAAGAAGAGTATGGCAAGAAGAACAGGCTAGCACATTCAATTTAGTAGCAGGCGAGGCTGGCATTAAGGTTAGAGTTTGGCATCTACTGCATGCTTTGGATGTTCCGAACTCGTCAATTGTGATTGTGATAAGTTGTCCAGCCGCTTCTCGCCTTTTCAGCGCGCGCCATAAAATACCTGTCACCCTACATCTGAGCGTCCTGATCTTGTTGGCGTTCCTTATTGAACATTCCACTTTTAAATACTATCAGAGGAACTTTCGTCTTGTCTTTTTTATATTTGATAGGCCTCTATTTATTCAGTTTTTTTTCTAAAGAAAAAATTAATTAATAACTGTTTGAATATATTCAAGTAGAAAATATTTATACTTGATAGCATCATTCTTATTTGGTCTCTTCTTTCTTTTCTTCTTTTTCTGTATCTTCTTGCTTCTCCTACTTTGATTATATTTGGTGTCACCGTTTATAAGCATATTGACCATAGTTTTTTGCGCTTTTTGCCTCCCTTGATAATGTTGGAAGCGTTTTTTTTTTGCAGTACTGGAATTGTAAAAGTTGAATAAAGTATTTATGTTGTCAAACAGATATCAAACATAGTCTAAAAAACGCTCCGGGTTTGATGTCTTGGTTGTGGGAATTCTTGATTCCGTTTTGACTTTTCAAAAATTGCTGCTGGGTAGAAAGAAACAGTCGAAGCAGTAAGATGATAATACTCTTTAGTACTGCAGCGGATTATTGGGTGTCTAGACTCGTTTAAACCACTCACAGCAGTGAATACAGACTTTCGCTCAGGGTCAACAAAAATTGGATGATAATCCTTTGCTACTTCTAGTAAAGTAAAGTCATGAAGAGTCAACTCAAAGCGTTGCAAAGAAGGACCGTAACTGGCTTGACATCTTTTGTAAAACAAAAAAAATCAACAACAAAACCATCAGTCTGTATCAAGTTTCCAAAAAAGGATCTGGTTGTTTCCATCTGGTATTAATTCAGCAATGCTACAAATCTAAAAGTAAGAAATACATAAGCCTGATTTGATACAATCTTTATCTGTACTCACCCTCTGTAGCACAGTTTCCCAAAATTGAAAACATCATAAAACAATCTTAGCTGTCTTCAGGTGTTATATTGTATAGGCATAAGGGAGATCTTGCTGTAGAATGATTATCACCACAGTATTTCTTACAATGAAGATTGGTCACATTATCATTTGTGGTCTTTTGTCGTTTTGCTGTTTGTTTAGCTTGCTTCAAACTTTATCCTATTACTGGTGGTGGGTGTGGTGTGGGATCCCGCCGAGAGGAGGTTGTCTTTTTTTTTGTTTTCGACCTTTGCTTATGGTTCAAACGCTTGAGGCTATTACCAGTTGTGTTGTAAGCAAAATGTTTATAAAGGATTATTTGGCTTAAGATTATAGAATTAGGCACACTCACTTGCCCTCCAAGCTTTTAAATAAATTCAGTCTCAGAGATCCATCTGCATCCACTGTCTCTCGGCCTACAGGTCCAGAAATTATTATTTGGCAATTATCAATTAGAATATACTACATTATTGGATGTCTAGTAGGTGAAAAAGTCTAAACATACATCTCACTTTTTGTAAATTTTATTCTTTGTTTGTCTAAAAAAGATAAGCTTAACACCTGAAAATTAATTTTCATTCGTCTAAAAAAAAAAAAAAAAAAAAAAAAACTAACATCGTCTGAATTAAAATAAGAATACTGTACCTATTTTTTTTTTTTATTATTTATTTTTTTATTTATTTTAAACATGATAACCAATAAGGTATTGATTTTATATTGTCCATTTAAGCCAGATCAACCCATTCCAAATGTTGATCAAGTTACATTAAAAGGATCTTCAGGTCAAATTGCTTTGGAAGAAACAGCCAATTCTTCTAAATGTAAATAAATGTCTTTTTATAATTATATATAAAATTGCTTAATATAGAATAAAAAAAAGTGGATATACTTCAATTATTAGGTTTATATGATATAAAAAGTAATAACAGTCTTCAAGCAAGGTTTAAAGAAAGGTAAGTTAAGTTTAAAGGGATGTATTGTATATATAAAGAGTTACAGTTGTAATTAGTAATATAAATAAAGATTCAATGATATGTCATTGGCTATTATATCAAATTCAACATTGGCTATAAACATAGCAATTGAATTGAATTGTATTCAACATTCTATTATAGAATCAACATCTGCTTTTGTAGCCTATATAAATGATTTGAAAGTAGATGTCATCTTTATTGATTTTACTGACTACTGTGATAATAAAGCATGGAAAATGATAGATGAATTAGTATTTTATTATCAAGATGTATTCATTCAATATATCATTTCTCCACCAAGTCCTGTAATAGGCAAAGAAGAAGAAGAAGAAGAAATAATGGATATTAAGCCTATTCAAAGCTACTTGATTAAAGATGGAACATTGATTAAGTCAATATCATCTTTCTTGTTTTATTCTTCTATTGGATTTAATCGTAAAGATACAACTACAAAATACTCTTTTATAAATAATAAGAATGTCATTCTTGCATGGCATTTAATGGCTGAAATAGGATATAAATTAGGCTTTATTCAAAAATATGGCACATAAAATAAAATCTCCTTTTTCTTTTTCTTCTTTTTTCTTTTTATTATTGTTAAAATGTTGTTAAATGAACAAGAAAAGTTAAATAGGATAAAAGATTATATTCAAAAACAAGAATCATTTATAGAATTCTACAATGATGATGATGATAGCTGCTGTCGACCTATGCCAGAATCATGTATCATAAATGATAATAATTTAAGTGACATTTCTACTTCAATTAGTGAGTTAATAAAGAGGAAATATCACATTATTCCAATGACTCATCAAAATCAACTTCACTCAAAAATTAATAAACAACGTCCTTGTTATTCAAATAATGAAATAAAGAAAAAGGAAGATTTACAGGCATCTTCTTTACTTCCACAAACAAAGACAAACGGTTTTCATTTATTAAATGTGAGACTTATTAAAATCGATTTTTTTTTTTTTTGTAAATAACGACATACATGTTCATATATATAAAAATATAGAAATTTGTATCACCTAATCTAGAAATTAACAGAATTACAGTCAGTAATAACAATAAATACATTTATGCTTTAACGATAGTAATTATATACACATTTCTCTAATAGATGAAATCAGTCAAGAAGAATAAACATCATTCTAAAATTGGATTATTTAATAAGGGAAAATCTTCAGCAAATGGTAAAGCGGGTAAGCTAATAAAATAAGTAAAATAAATGATTACATAATACATTTCAAGTTCAAGATTTAGTATTTTCTGAATCGGAATTCTTAAGGCCACGTCCACAAGTCGTTTATCAAGAAAAGAAGGACTCTAGTAGATTATCTTCACCTCAGCAACAAGAGAATCATTCACTAAAATCTATTTCAAGATTCTTTCATCCTTCCTCTGTAGAAAATAAGTCAAAAAAGAATACTAGTTCTCCATCGTCATCACAGCAAGTAGATGATATACAAAAATTGGTTACTCATCTTTCTAAAAGAGAGAGAAAATCTCCTTCAGTAATTCAACTGAGTGATCACACTCCTTCTTCTTATGCCACAGTTAAACCTCTTTTAAAAGAATCTAAATCAAACGATCTTCATTATCAACAACAGATGCCTTCTTATTCTCCAGCAAAGACACCTACCCATGATATTTTATATTTCAAACCACAAGCTACTCATTTATCTAATCAACTTTTACTATCTTCAAGTGACTCTTATCCTCTTATGTCCTTTATAAATCAACCAATAATCGAAGACGATTCAAGTATCTACATGTACTTTCAAGACCCAAGAAGTTACGACCCCCACGAAGAAGCAAAGTCTTTAAACTGGAAAATAGCTGAGGAATTCAAGATGTCAACTCATCTGAATGACACTAATTTATTCCCTGTTATCAATTTACTTGAAGAGAGCAAAGTCGATTTGCAAAACTTCTGGTTGACTCAATCTTATAAACGAAAACTATAATTTTTTTTTTTTAGATATCCTATTATTTGGCTCTCTTGCAATTATATATGTGTTATTTTGTTTGATTTAAATAAATGTGTACAAATTAAAATAAATAAAAATGAGCTACACTGAATATTATTTCTTACTTTCAAAATAACTTTAAAGATTATTTATTTAAAAAAAATAATATAAAACTTCATATAACTGAATGATTGTGAAATAGTAGTAGAGAATGTATTGTTGGACTCTTTTTTTTTTTTTTTTTTTTTCTTGTATAAATTTGATAATATGGGGTATCCTAACATAAATAGTCTCTTATAATAAGGACATGTTTCTTTTTTTTTTTTAAGAAAAAATGACAGTAATAATATACCAAGTACAAAAGACTAACTTCTTTTGTATTTATACTAAAGAAATATACGTACACACATACACCTTTTCTCAAAATGATGTCGCACTTCTAGGTCGAAAAGAATTCTCTTAATAATTGCTTGAGACCGTCAGAACAAAATAAGAACTGCTATTATGCTATAATTAGAAATAAATAAAAAAAGATAGACTAACTGTGTTTCATTAATCGATTATAGCTCGGACACAGTAAATAAGAAATGAGAATGAAGGGTGGGCATAATAATATTTCCTATTTTGTTCTTCAGGTCTAAGCATCAACTTTCAAGAAAAAGATGTCGTATCGTATTCTCATTAAATGGGAAGACTATTCAAACAGCCATCGAACGGCCTTACAGAATAACGAGTGAAACCTTCAAAGGATGATAGCAATACACTGTTGCAAGCATCTGCAATTTTAGCAGGAAGCGTATCTTTCTTGATAACAAACTCTCTCTTAACACCACTCTTGACAACTGACCAAAATTGCTCGATTGGATTGAGCTCAGGGGAGTAGGGTGGTAGGTAGATACATTTATATCCACGAGACTCAATAGTGGTTCTAATCAACTTAGATATATGAATAGGAGCATTATCCATCAATAGATAATGTCCCTTCATTTCAGGATATTTATCTATCTCTTCAAGGATATCTTCAATGAAGTTCAGGTAGTCATTAGTTATTGTACATCTTTTTTGTGTTTTAGCACCTCCTGCTAGCTTTCGTTTTTTTTGAAGGGGGAATAGGCTTTCTTCAGACAAACCTTGATCACGCCTTTACTTGATATAGTGCCCAAGATTGAGATCAAGTTTGCTCTTGCCGTAAGTATCTTAACAATAGCTGATTCTCCCTTTGGAGCCCATCCTTGAGTTCTTCTCAAATTTGCATTAAATCCTGCTTCATCGATGAAGAAACAGTTGTTCATATAATCTACGCCCATGCTCTTTATCTCCTCCACCCATTTCTTTCTCGCTTGAATCCTATCTGTACTGTTTCGCCCTGAAGACACTAGTTTTACCTTCTTCAAAGTGAGGAACCAGAGATCGCTCAAATAGCGGTATAAAGTAGGTTTTGAGAGTGATAGACCCTCAAGAGTACTAGTCAACCGATTAAGTAGCTGATCAGCTGTAGTGGTAGGCTGTTTGTAATAAAACTCTGTAACAGTATTCTTCGTTGCTACTGCTAGGTCGCCATCTGCTTCAACTATTCTTGGTCGGCCGACAGTTTTGAACAAGGAGTCTGGGTCTTTCTTCCAGGTGCTATGCCACCGTTGTACACTTCTCAGTTCTAAGCCTAAATCTAAAACAACTGCTCTAGCGCTTTTTTTTTTTTTTTTTTTTTTTTTTTTTGGATGAACATTCACTAAGTGAACAGCATGTGTCTTAACTTCATTACTGACACGTTTGCTCTTTATCAGATTTTTTTTTTTGTTTCTTAGTCATCTTCTGTTTTGAGCAATTTGGATTCTAAACAACTTCCATCATAAACTTGTTGCTAGCTGCAATATAAGCGCTATAAGATGTAGGTACATCTAACTTGTACGGATCTTCATTCTCAGTGATATCCATTGGATCATTTCCATCTTCATCCAAAACGTTCCCTTGCCCATCCTCAAAATAAAACGAATTGCTCATTACAAAAGTACTTCAAGAGAAAAGGAGTACTGATTCTTATGCGACATCTTTTTTCCAAAAAGTGTGGCATATTTTTTCTGAAAAGTGCGACACTTTTTTTTTTTTTTTTCTTAAAAATGCGCCATCTTTTTCTTGAAAAGTACGACAGTTTAAATTTTAATAGTGCGACATCATTTTGAGAAAAGGTGTATATATAAATAAACGATTGTCTTTCAGTAAGACTTTTGTTATGTTATATCTCAATTAATTTCTTTGGAATAAATGCAACATCTGTTACAAGTTTTAATGCATCCTTTTTCATATTTTTTTTTTCTTCTAGACTCTTCATATCCATTTACAAAGTATATATTTTTTTTTTAAATTGACAAAAGTTGATGTCATATATTTGGATTGCTTTATGTTATATTTTAAATTAATTAATTAATTATCGATCCTATTTTGTTGCATTAGCAGCTGGAATTGATCGTACAACGAAGGAATTTCTAAATTGCTGGTCGTTGCTAAAACATTTATTGTTAACTTGACTTTGATTTTAAATATGTATATATTAGCCACTGCGTTACTCTTTTTCATTCTTATAGCGTTAAAAGAAAGGTTGTGAAAAAATAAAATATAAAAAAAATATAAAAAAAAAAAGAGAGAGAAAAGGACCTACCACTTGAATTTTGATATTTTTTTACCTTCATGTATAAAAATAAATCAAATTTTTCCATATTTTATGTTTGTAATATTCTTTTTTTATTAAATATGTATTAAGATGAAAAAAAAAACATAAACTTATATATAGGTGTGTAGAGAGAGAGAGAAAGAGCAGTAATAATAATAATAGTAGTAGTAGTAGTAATAATAATAATAATGATAGAAATAATAATATGTGTTCGAAATAGTAGTGAGTAATTTCTTCATTTTCTACGAATAATAGTACTAGAGTAACTAGGTGAGAACTTCTTTGCAATTTTTCTGAGAGCTTTAGGCAAGGAAGTCCACAAAAAGACCTTGATATCCTTTTCGATATTTCTTGGCTTAGGATAAGGGAAGCCCATGATCAATTTAAAGAGCTCACATTTTTCAGGATCAGATTTGTTTATCGTGATAGGTTTAAAACCTTCTAAATTACGTCGAACTCGATTCTTTTCTTCAACCGTGAATTCAACATCTAGGAGACCCTCGATAAGATTAATACAATCAACAGAGGTAATAAAGTGCTCTCCTCTTTTAGGCCAATAGATACAGGAGATCATTAAGCGATCTCGGGATGTTTGACTTGAACCCTCTCGAGCGTATTGACTAGCATTAAGGACTTGATAACCACATTCAAGTTCATTTTTACCTAGAATACCATCTCGATTAATAAATTGTCGACGCCAGAATAGAATGACTCGACGACATTGAGTGATTTCAGCCTCAGTCCACATATCAATTGCAAGCTTGGTTTTATTCATAAAGATAATGGCCGCTTTACTAATGATACCTTCAAACGGATTTCCAGTGATCTGTTGAGCAATCAAGTCTGCATTGTTCTTTTTAGTGGCTCGTGAATTCGATGCTCTTTTGGTAGGCATAATCATGCCTTTACCTGAACGAGTTGTTGTTGCTGTTGCTGTTGCTGTTGTTGTAGCGGCTCCAACTGGATTAGCAGGTACATAGTAATTGTTATAGCCTTGAGCTGCTTGGTAGTGAGCAGTTGTGGCAGTAGAATAGATGGTATTGTAGCCTTGAGAGGATTGATGAGTTGAACCATAAGATGAATCATTTTCATTTTGAGATAGTTGGTATGTATTATAATAGGGATTATAATGATGATAATCAAATTGGGCATCAGAGGGTTGAATTTGAACTGCCTCTTGATAACTGTTGATGAGATCAGTACTATATTGTTCTTGATGCTCAGGGGTGGGGGGCATAGCAGCCATGTTGAAAGACTCATTGTAAGAGTTAAACATTTGATTGAAAAAACTATCGACATCATTTGATGATGATGGTGGTGTCGTTCTTGAATAAGCATTACCCTGGGCAGCATCAAATTGCTTGTCTTGGAATTTATCAGATTCAGCTGGAGTTAATCTCTTTTTTTGAGAGTTGGCTGCATTAAAAAAGAGAAAAAAAAGGTCAATTAATATATGTGGAACAATGTATATCAACTTTCAGATTCATACTTTCAATGATTTGGGATCCCATATTGAGATCAAAATTCTGAGTAGTTTCCATTAAGTGTATTTTTGTTTTTATAATTAGTAAAGGAAAAAAAAAGGTTTATAATATATTAAGAAAAAAAAAGAAAAAGAAAAGAAAATAATACATGTCTTTATATACCTTTTTATTTTTTTCTTTTTTTATTTATTTATTTATTTTTTTATTTATTTATTTTTTATTTTTCTGATTTATTCTTTGCTAGGTTTTAAATTACATCAAGAACGATATTCTTTATCCTTGAATCAAAGTATATTTTTTTATTTAATGCATTTATGTCATATAACGATTGTTATCACTATGCGTTTTTAAGAAAAAGTTTCCTAATTTGAAGAATTGTCATTTTTTTTTTTAATTTCGAATTTTACATAAATAAATAAAAGTTTGGATACTTACTATTTTTACTGTTAAATGAAAGAAAAACAGTCTTAGAGTAATACTTTTTTTTTATACACTAAGAAAAAAAAGAGAGAACTCGTAATTATATCTGCATTATTTTAAAACAAGGTCTGTGAATTAAATTCATTTTTTTTATTTTTTTATAGTTATTGATTTCGATTTGCTTTGTTCTGCTTAAAATATGTATGTCTTTTTTTGATTTACCCGTTCGAATACATAAAAAAAAAAACTTACTATATATGGACGACGTGTTGTATATAAGCGTCATTATTCAATTATGTAATAATTAAGTTTTTATAGCAAAAAAATGCATTCATCAGACATGCATATTACTCGACTTATTATATAATACACACATACACACACACTAAAGGGTAATTCTACTGTGTATCCTAAAATTACTATCCAAATAATATTGTATATGTATTGATATATCATTTAAAAGCTTTTCTCTTTTTTTTTTTCCTTTCTTTCTTTTCTGGATGGGCGTTTATTTGTTTGTTAATGAATTACAAACACTGCATTTATATACAACGATAGCAAATATAGAATAACTTGTATATATAAAGAGATAATCTTATCTATCAATCATGAAGGATCAAATAAATGTTTCGGGTAATTGAAAATATTATAAAACATTTTTTTTTTTTTTTTTTTGATTCAAATTTATTTAAAATCTATAACTGCATCTATTAAAAAATAATAATAATAATAATAATTCTTCGGTTTATAAAAAACGCTGTTTATACAATATAGATCCAAATCTTAAAAAAAGAAAAGATTATTCTGTGCTAGTTCTTGGTTGGGATCTCGAGGAAAATATCGATGATTTATCATTAAATTATCATTGTGCATAAAAATATTGTAAGCTCTGTTATTATTATCATCATCATATTCTGTCATTAAAAAATTCGTCGATTTATTCTCGTAAAAGATGGGTTCTTGTTGTTGTATAAAGGTAGAATTATGTTGTGATGACACACTAAGTTGCGGCGACTGCTGCTGCTGCTGCTGCTGCTGCTGCTGCTGAAGAAATAGCAATAGATTATCTAAATATTCAATCCTTAACTTTTGTGACTCTATAATTTCATACGCCTTTGTTACTTCTCCTGTTAATGTCTTACACATACTTGAATACGTTTCCTGTAATTGTATAAATTCTTTTTGAAGCCAAATTTTTGTGTCAATCGGAATGTTCTCCTCTTCTTGCTCGCGAGAAATCAATGACGAATAAAAGTGTTTAAATTTTGATTCCGTTTCCATAACAGGAGTACTAGTAGGAGGCGGAGGAACAAAAATGATATTATTATTATTAATTGGTAGATCAAAAACTGGGGTTTTCCTGCTGAAATTAGTGGCGTTCTCTTTAAAATATGAAGATAAAGTTTGATTATCATCATATTCTTCTTCTTTTAGCTTTAATGAATTTTGAAAAGTGAATTGAACCAAGTCATGATCATCATGATAATCCATATTCGTAGTACTGACACTACTGCTACTATAAGATGGAGCGATATTTGAAGAAGGTTCTCTCGTTTCGTCATTTATGCCATCATGGTCTTCTTCAAAATGACGTGAATGGGGGGAGGAGGAGGAGGTCGTGATGGGGAAGCTATCGTTACCTGATAAGCCATCGATCCATTCTGGACTGTTTTGCTCTTTTCGATCCGTCCTTTTCTCAACGACGACGACGGTTTTTTTAGTAGTACGTGAATGACGAGGTGACTTTCTGCGTATGAGGTGAAGTAAATCTCGACGTTCAGGACGAAAATAGGAGTGATACCATCGACAACTATCTTTCCCTTTCATATCTTTTGATTTACGACCATCTGAATCTCGTCGAAATCCATATATCTGCATCATAATAATATTAATTTTTTTTTTTTTACATATACACACAACATGTATTGCTTTATTATATTACATTTAATTGTCTAACAAAGGATGCAAATTTACAATGTTTAAATACTTTAGGTAAAACTATCTCAGTAAATTCTATAGAATAACACATATTGAGTTCCCAAGTTTTTTTTTCCCTCAGCTATTATAATAAATATTTATATAACTTACTAGATATACAATCAATAATAAACATATCAACCCCATTAAAGTTACTCCATCGTACATATTTCTGTTCATCGTCTTGAGTTTGAAGATATCTAAATAATATAGAATTTAGAGAAAGAGAAAAAAAAAGAAGGGGGGAGGAGGAGGAGGGAAGAGGAGCGCTATGATAAGCAGAGCAACAACTTCCTCTTCTCTCTTTTTTTTTTTTGGGCTCTTACTTGTAAAGTTTTAATATAAAACCTGCTATTGCATGATCAGTCTGATTTGCAGTAGTAGATAAATCATGATGGCTCCAAGTATCACAACATTCTTCTGTTGTTGTTGTTGTTGTTGCTGCTGCTACTGCTGCTGATTTGAATATATCATCTTGTATTGTATATTGAAACTGATCGTCATTATTAAATGTAAACTGATTTGGATTGGCTCTTACTATTTCTCCACTACTATATTGTTGATAATCCATTATATATATATAAATATGTATAAAAAAAAAAGCAAAAGAGAAAGGAAAAAGAAAAAGAAAAAAAAAGGGGGGGAAGAAAAAGTGTAAACCAAAACTTGTTTAAGTACCCTTTTGTAATAGATTTTCGCGTAGACATAATAATACAACTTTACTCCTCATTTGCGTCACTATGTCTATATTGCCTCTCTACACCCCCTTTATACGCAACCACTCCCTTTTGTTTTTGTTTTTATGTGTTTTTGTTGTTTTTGTTTTCCCTTCCTCCCCTTCTTTCATATATTACGTTTTCTCATTCTCCCCCTTCCCTTTTTTTTTTATTTTAAATATAATATAAACAAAATATACACGTTTTATTATTATAAATTAATTATGAATACCCATTTCATTCATAACTCGTTGATAAACTTTTCCTTGTTGTTGTTGTTGTTGCTGCCGCTGCTGCAACTTACTACCAACGATTGTATATCCTGATTTGGTTGATCTCCATTTATTAAATACCTCCAGGAGTTGGCCAAAGAGGTACTTCTCACAAAGTAAACTGACCGTTAAATTGATTGCAGATAACAATAAAATAAACCATCTGAAGGAGAGTGGCAATTGAACAAGTTCCATAAAACGCATGGCAATTTGAGGTGGTGCTAACACAAACCAAGATGTTAAACCAATTAAACAGGCAAGTGTCAGTACTAATCGTCCATTTGTCCAAAGTGGCTTACGATAAGGTGGTCCAACACTAAAGACAACTGCAATTAGCATGTATTGGTAACTAGAAACAAGAAATAAGACAGTATTTTCAAAGCACATGATGTTTTCTCCATCAGGATCAAATATAGGCGGTTTATACCTATTTATGTAAATTAGTGTGTTTGGCTTTTTTTTTTTTTTTTTTTATGCACATATTTTACCATGATTGTTGATGTACCGCCCAGTAAGATATAAATTGAAATCCAGAATTGATAATAATTTGTCCTATTAAGGATGTTAACACTTTTTTAGAAACCAGACTTGCAGTAGGTCTTCTTTTATGAAGATGTGGCCATGCAGCTGTATGTCCCACTAAAAAAAAAATAATGATAATAATAATAAATCAATATATAAATGAAAAAAATAAATAAAATGCTATAACTTACTATAAACTGCTATTGGTAAAATAAGGAATAAATCAATATATAAAAATTGAAAATCACCGAGATTGCTACCAAAGGCATATAAGAGAGTAACTGAAGTAAACTGAATCAAGCTATAAAGTGCCATATATTTGAAACAACTAAAACTTGTTACCAACGCGGCTCTTCCTTCCCTGAAAAAGAAAAAAAAATATGTTATAGAGTGTGAGTGTTTTTTCTTTCTTTCTTTCTTAACTTTTGCCTTACTTGATTACATCAATCACGCATTCAATATCCATTGTATTACTTGTAAATGGTGCTGCAACAGAGGCTTCTGCTTCGGAAAGTGAGATACCAATATCTCCTGCTTTCAATGCTCCACAATCATTAGCACCATCACCACAAAAACCAACACAATATCCAATATTTTGTAATTCCATGACAAGCTCTTGTTTTTCATCTGGGGACATTCGAGCATAAATAGCGCTCTTTACAAGCATACGTTGAAGTGATTCAATGGGTGCATGATCCACCATCCAACGGAAGGCTTCTCCTGTAACTGCTAGATAATATTCTTGTGACCGCCTATATGGAATATTATGATCGTTTATGTGTTCAAAGTAGTAAGGCTATACATATTTAAGAAAAAAAGAAAGAAAGAAAAAAAAAGAAAAAAAAAACTTAGAACTACAATATGGATTTTAATAATTATAATATTAATATTAAATACCTGTAGTGTATCTGTAGATAATTTATTGCCTTCATGCATAACACTTTCCCAACAGAGCTCTGAATCAGGTTCAGTAGAAGATCCTTTTAAAAATCTGGGAATATAAACCTCTGCTGACGAATCTATTAGCCCACATTCTCTAGCTACACTCACTGCTGTTAATATATTATCACCTATAAATCGAAATAATTCAATATGTTGTATCGTTACACACACAAAAAGAGGAAAATGCAAAAAAAAAAAAAATTACCAGTGCACATAATTTGTCTAATGTTTGCATTACGTAACGTTGTGATCGCTGCTGTTGTACGAGGTTTAAGTTTGTTTTCAAAGATAATAAAACCTAAAAAAGTCAAATTGCATTCGACTTCATTCCTGATTTTTTTTTTAAAAAAAATAATAATAAGATATTTTTTTACAAATCTACTCTATCTAAACTTAACCAAACCTTTTTAATTTATGAAGCTTATGCCATTTTACATCTACAAGTTGCCTTGAAGCACATGCAATAACACGATAACCACAATGTGTATATTTATAAAGTCTTTCTTGATAATCCTCAGGTACTTTGTGGGATAAAAAAAAAAGAAAAGTTAGTTATATTAAATTTATAATATTTTTTTTTTTTTTTTGAAACTTACTCGAGTTGGGGATGCAGATATCCTTCATCACTTCAGGAGCACCTTTTACAAATACTTCCATAGTAGGACTAGCTAGCCTTCGAACAATAACACTCATTCTTCGAAGAGACGAAATAAATTCAAATGTATGTATAATACCAAACTCGATAGGCGGCGTTGCATTTTCTACTTGTAAATTAATATCTTGTCGACCTCCGGGTGGACGTACGACGGTAGGCATAATACCTACTTTAGCACTTTTCTTGGCATGTAATGAGGCTAATTCACTTCTAGACTTTAACCCCATCGATGATAATCCTCCACTTTCTTCCAATTCCCATTGAGTAAATTCAAACATTTTGAGGTCGAGTGGATCGCCTAAGAGTTCTCCGTCTATAATCTTTAATGAATGACAGGTGGTCATGGTACGTAAAATCTTGGATTTCGTTGAATAACTATCGTCGTCATTATTTGGATCTACATGGGATATCGATTTACATTCTTCTTCAAAGAATTTTTTACCATCTTCCGTTGTTTTTATGGCACGAATTCCATGAATATCTAAACCATCCTCTGTCAGCGTACCCGTTTTATCAAAACACATACAATCAATTTTGCCACCAATATTAACACGTGGAGGAGAAATACAAAAGATGCCTAATTTCTTTAATCGATTTATAGCAAAGCTAGTTCCAATTGATAATGTAGCAGGTAAAGCAGGAGGTACAACGATTGTAATTAAATCCAGCGCTCGTAATATCATAGTAGTCGTGTCAATTCCAAGACGAATAAAATTAATGGAAGAAATTAAGAAACCAATAAGAGCTATATACATGTAAAGATTTAGTAAACATGTAAATATGTTATATATAAATATATATATATTCTTTACCGATAATGGATAGAACACCAATAAATCTAAATGAGTCTCTATAGAACTTGAAATTATTTGGTTTGGGAAATAACATGGATCGAACAAGAGCGCCTTTAGCTGTACTAAAACCTGTTCTGACAACGATAGCAGTAGCATTTGACACATTATCTCCACCTCTTACTCTAACCATCTTTGTTCCCATAAATAAAAAGTGCTTTGATATCTCTGCTGGAATAGTTGATGATGATAAATTCATCTTTCGTAGTGTTATATCATTTATTGGTAATTTAGAGACAGGAACAGATTCACCAGTTAACATTGACTCATTTAATATACAGTCACCAGATACAAGCATTGCATCGCATGGAACTGTATGTATATTTGTGATATCCATTAAATCACCAGGTACTAATTCAACTGAACTCATATTTCGCCCTATATATATATATATTTTATAATAAATAAATTGATTAATTCAGGTTTTATTATGGCCTTTTATATGTGTATTCTACTTTACATGATCCACTACGAAATACTCTTACAGAACATTCAAAAAATGACATTTCCTTCATTTTCTTCATCGTCTTTTATAACCCCCCAAAAAAAATAAATAAATAAGTTACTTATCCTCTTGTATGTATAACTTATTATATTCACCTGTTTTGTTTCAATTAAAGTTGAAATTATACTAAATGCACTGATGATGAAGATACAAAAAGCATAATAATAATAGTCATCCATACACCAAAGTAAAATACTACCGATTTGAAATACATAAAACGGATTTAACACTTCATCTGTAAGTAATTTCAATGTTGGCTTTTCTCGTATATTAATCAAATTAGGTCCAAAGACAGATAATCGAGCATGATATCTTTCAAATGTTAATCCTTGTTTAAAATGTTTTGTGCTATTCCATGTTTGATCCTTCCAAAATCTATGACATAAATAAATAAACACACACATGTAAAGTAAGAATGTGAAAATCTACATGTAAACTTGATGTTATACCCAATAATTAAAAATTTATGTAATAAAGGATGAAATGCTAATCGAATGTATCTATATTCAACCATCATTAATTGATTTAAAGGCTCATCCATATCAAGTAACTTTCTAACTTGTTCTTCATCTAAATTAAACTGAAGTAAATCTTCTTTGATTTGATCATAAGAAAAGACGGATCCAATTGTTCCCTGATACCATTCACGAAGAGGTCTAATTATTTCTATTTCGTTATATTGACTCTATAAATAATAACAATAATAATAATAAACACACACACACACACACACATCAATAATAGGACTTTTTTTTTCTTTTTTTTTTTTTTGCTGATGAATATTTACTTTAAAAACAAGCCATTCTGCCTCCTTTAACGGTACTCGAACACCAACCCAACTTATATACCATTTAGGAACCCATCGAGCAATCAGCCAAACAATCCCTAATGATAATAAAGAACATAATTGATATAGTAATAAATGAACTCGATTGTATGTGTATCCCATAATATAAATTTCAACATCTTCATCCTCCAGTAACAAAAGCTGTTCATCATTGGTATCTTTAGCAATATTATTTAAACCATGTATTCTAAATTCATTTATTCGAGTCCCTGTTAAACGAGGGATCATATCTTTTGCAGTATTTTCTTCTTCGTCTTCCTCATCGGATTCACTTTGTTCTTCGTCACTCGTATTGAGTTCTATTTTATTTTTATCTACATCGTCATTGTCGTTGTCGTCGTCGTCGTCGTCGTCATCATCGTTGCCATCGGAACTTTCACTATTCCTTCTACGTCTCCAAAGCCCCATTCTTTGGTTATTCATATGGTGATCACATGAGCCTCGATTGAGTGACGATGATTCAAGTGGATCGTCTCTTATGTTCACAGAAATAGGTGGTGTACTCATTAGAGGCGCAGTAGAATCTCTTCTAGAAGATGTGTGTTTAAGACTATTTACATCAACAGCAGAAGTGCCATAAACTGCACGAGTTCGAGTCGAAGAATGAGTCGACATTTAATAATTTAATTCAAAATTAGTTTGACATAAACTAACAAAAAAAGAAAAAAATAATAATAAATTATAATAGAAAAAAAATAATAAATAAAAAAAATAAAGCTGAAATTAGTATATTTTTTTTAAGAATGAATGATAAAGCTATATTCAAAAAAAAAAAAAAAAAAAAAAAAAATCTCCGCTAGAAAACGGCTGAATTATAGGGTTCTACCACCGAAAAGGGGTAGAAGGAGGAATTAAAGTCATTGTAGTTAGTTAAGAGTAGATTTTATTGGCTGAATATACTCTGTCTTCTTTACACATTTTATTTTTATTTATTTTTATTTTTATTTTATTTTATTTTTCTTTTTTTTTTTTCTTTTTTTTTAAGAATACCAATCCAAGAATAAAAGCACGAAGCTTGCACTAATCAAAAAGACTAATATAAATTTACGACTACTTTTATTTCTTTCTCTTGCTTTGATAAGTTGAAGATTGCCTTGTTCCACTTTTTCTGTTGTGGTAATAGCATCTGCATACAATTTGTCGGTTTGAATAGTTTGAGCAGCTAGATGGTTGGTTAACTGAGATTGAAGCGTAGAGATCTCCAACAAGGCCTTTTCTGCATTTTTCACTTGATTAAGGGTATTGTTTAAATTTTCCAACATGGCTGAGTTTTCTTTTTCTAATATTTGAAGCTGTTCTTGTGATAAGCCTTCTTCTTCAAATAGATTCTCTTGTCCTTGTCCTTGCTCTTGTTCATTATCAAGTCTCTGTCTATCTAATAATGGATGACTATCCCCAAATCTAGACTTTGATAATTGGTTTTCACTCTTTTCAAGTTCACGAGCAAGTCGAATTTCTTGTTGTTCCTTCTGTATCTTTGATACCTGTATTAATTTTTGATTCAAGTACCAGGTCATACTACTTCGATGAACACCAAGAATATCCTCTGTTGTTGACGGTGGTAGTAAGATAGAACTAAGGAAATGAGTGAAACGACTATGGACTGGCTCTTGGCTTTGTCTCATTTTTTCCGATTCCTCCAATTCTTTAACACGATCCATACAACGACGAATAATAAGTTTTGCTTGAAAATCGATTTCGTCTCGTTCGTGATCAGTAAGATTATGAATGCGACCTGAAAAGAGGGCAAAGAGTGAATCATGATGATTCGCATCGGAGGCTTTAACCATTTCAACTGTAGTCGGTCGTGAACGAGAAGGTCGATTACTTGTAGTTAAATAAGCGGGTCGAATAGTAATGAGGAAACGCTTTAGACTGTCAATATGTTGATATATGCGATAAGCTTCTTTTGTAAAAAGGTCATATGTGTCTTCATCATTTCGTTGTCTTTTAGTCGGTGATTTACGAGATGTAGTAATTGCTTTTTTCTCAACTAATTGACGAAATTCAATGGTTAAATTAGGCATCTTTTGCTTTTTTTTTTTAAAAAAAAAAAAAAAAAAAAAAAAAAAAAAAAAAAAAAAAAAAAATACATGTAATTTTATATTTTTGGGAGCTCAATTTTCAACAATTGCTTTTACACGTCACAATCATGTATTATCTTTTGATTCAAAATTGACTCAAAGATAAATCGACAATCTATTGTCCGTTTTTTTTTTCTTTTTTTTTTTTTTTTTTTTTTTTAAATCAATGACAGAATCACCAAAAATAAACAAAAACATTCATTTTACAACAGTAAAAGGAACTCGCATTGATTGTAAAGAAGGATCGTTTTATGGTAATTGTAGAGATGTTGAAGATTTCGAAAAGTTAAATCGTGTAGGAGAAGGCACTTATGGTGTAGTCTAGTAAGTTTATCTATTTTCATATAGTCAATTCATTAATATATACATGTATGTATGTATAAAGTCGTGTTAAGGATACAAAAACAAAGCAAATTGTAGCATTGAAAAAGATAAGAATGGAACGTGAAACAGACGGTATGCCAATATCGAGTCTAAGAGAGATTAGTATTTTAAAACGTATGAAACATCAAAACATCGTTAATGTGATCGATGTAGCGGTTGGACCACGTTTAGAATCTATTTTCTTGGTTATGGAATATTGTGAGCAAGTAAGATAAAAATAATTATATATACATGTATATATATTATACACAATGAGTTGATCATCTCTCTCTTTTTTTTTTTTATTAGGATCTGGGTAGTTTACTTGACACAGTATCAACACCTTATACTCCTTCTGAAAGTAAATGAAAAGAAAGAAAGAAAGAACAATGTGTATTATATTAACAAAAATTATGATAGTTAAATGTTTAATGTTGCAATTACTTCGAGGATTAGAGTATTGTCATAGTCATTCCATCATTCATAGAGATTTAAAAATGTCGAATTTATTATTGACTTCAACAGGCTTATTAAAAATAGGTATTCAAATGAAGAATATACTTGTATGTTGAATGTTGCTAATTGCATTATAAAAAAAAAAGCTGATTTTGGATTAGCTAGAACATTAAGTTTACCAGGAAAAACAATGACACCCAATGTAGTGACTTTATGGTATAGAGCACCTGAAGTATTATTTGGCGATATCAACTATACAACAGCTATTGATTTATGGTCAGCAGGATGTATCATGGGAGAATTAATGCAACATAAACCATTATTACCAGGAAATACAGAACAGGCACAATTAGATTTGATTGTCAAATTACTAGGCTCTCCTAATGATACCATTTGGCCTGGATTCAGTAAATTACCTGGCATAAAACTACTTGAATTACCAAAACAAAGGTATTAATATATATATATATATATATATATGCTTCTTGTTTTGTTTTTCCAGAAAGATAGATATAATAACAATTTTATAATAGCTATAGCAATTTAAAAGAAGTGTTTCCAAGATATAGCGAACAAACATTAAACTTAATAGCTGGTTTGCTTACATATAATCCAAAATCAAGATTGACTGTTAAACAAGCTTTAAATCATCCTTATTTTCAAGAAGCTCCTCGAGCACAAGATCCATCACTTTTGCCCACATATCCTGAAGTTCGTAATCAATTAGCAGAAAAAGAAAAGAGGCAAGTGATAGATGAATCCATTTTATATAATAAGAGTCATTAATAGTTTAATATTATAGAAGACAAGCTCATGAACAAGAAAGAAAGAGAAGAATAGCAATGAAAGAAGCTAATGAAGGATCGTATAACAAGAGAAGAAAATAGCCATTTTTCTTATAAATGTAAAATAAATAGATTTCAACGAACTAAATAGGCTTTCTGAATTTTAATTGGTTTTTCTCTTTTTTTTTTATGAAGGGGGGGAGGTGGTCGTTGCTACTCTGAAAGTATTGTCACTAAAAAAGAAACTACGATAAATGATGACATTTTTCCTTTTTCTTTTGTTTATTTTCATTGTATACGTATTATATTTATATATTCCCCCTTTTACTTTTTTACCCCTACTACTCTCTCAACTTTCTTCTTCTTCTTTTATTTAATATATAGACAAGGTTTATGTCAGGTTATTGTAGTAGCAAATTTATGTGCCAACGTCTATTTAGATCGCTTTTTACAAACACTATTAAACCGAACGTCTATCGACGGAAACTATCCAGTTCCATTTTAGATCAAACTAAAAAGTCATCCCTACAACAGCCATTGACGCCTTCACTCTATGAATATAATAAGCTTATAAGAGAGTATGCAAAGACATTTAAAAAACGAGAAAAGGGACAATTAGAGGCAATAAGTTTACTTGAAGAAATGAAAGAAAAGGGAGTTCAACCCAATAGTCAAACTTATCTTCAGTTAATCATGGGTCTCTCTAGACAACGTCATCGATCCCATCAACAAGATGCACGTTTAGAACGGTGGTTTAATGAATTCTTTGCACTTGAAATTAAAAATAGACATCGACCTTTATTTAAAATCAAAAAGGCCTTTCATACCATGTCCTTCAGGGGGCATCCAAACATGAAGGCGTTTTTTTTAAAATTTTATAATTGGGCTGGGGATGATGTTGATGTTCATTGTTGGCATTATGGTATTGCAGGGTGTTTGAATGCCAAAAAACTCGCTGATGCAGAGGAGTTATTACACTTGTCAAGAGAAAAAAAAAAGGCAGATATTCATAGTTATCAAATTCTGATTGAATCCTATTTGCACTTTCGAGATATAAAATCAGCAAGTCGAATCTTTTCACTCATCTTGGAAGACAAGTTAGAAGCTACTTATTATATTTATGCAAAGTTTATCGAATTTTATACGACAGAGCCTGCCAGTCCAGATATCTTTAACACGTTAAATCGATTATGGCAAGCGTTATTGATAACAATACCATCTACAGATTGGATACCCAATGATACAATTGAATTGTTGATTTCCTATTATCAAAGACATGGACAATTAGCATTTGCTGAACAACTTTTTTTAGATGTTAAATCTAGGCAGCAAAGATTAAATTCAAGTTGCTTGATAGAGATGAGTAGAGTCATTATTGGATTTGCAGATAAAAAACAATTACGTTCAGCTTTATCATTATGTTATGACATGTTAGGGGAAGGCTATAGATTAAGTCATTCAGCCATTTATAGAACGATTAGTGCATGTATAAAAGTCAATGATCAGGACGCTGTTAAACAATTACTAAATATTATGGAAGAACATCAAGATCCAAACGCAAAAATAGCTCAAATGTATTATAATGGATTATTGGCTAAAAATGAAAGTCAAAAAATAGAATACAAGTAGTAACATTTGTATATAATAGATAAATAAATTCATACCCTCTTTTTTTTTTTCTTTTTTCGTTTTTTTTTCCTTATAAAATATTGATAAATAGCTAGATGAACTTGGTCTTTTTTATTTTACTAGGTGTACATGTTAAATTCGTTAGTATAAAAATTAAGGTATTTTATTTCTTCTGTACTTGAAATTTATTATTTATGAATAAGGAGGAAAAAAAAAAAAAAAAAAAAAAAAAGAACAAACTATTTTTTTTCTTTATTTCTAAAAATATAAAACAAAAATAACACTACTTTCCAGGTAAAAAGCAAAAAAACGAAAAAAAAGTGAAATGTGCCCAAGTATTTCCTTTTTCAAAAGATTTTTTTTTTTTTTAGCTGTCAACCCATAATTCTTTCATAGATTTTGAGAAACAATAAAACAATTTTGTCATTCAATCAATTAAATAGCCGCCAAGTCGTTTTTTTTTTTTTTTTTTTTATAATTTATAAAAATTTCTTTTTTCTTTTATATTATTATTTTTTTTTTTTTTTTAGACAAGAGAAAAAAAAAAAAGATATATACCCTTTCTTATATATACATATTACATATATTATACATATATATATGTATGTATGTATTGTATGTATGTATGTATGTATGTATGTATATTCGCATACATAGATTTATATATATAAATATATTTATTTATTTTATTTATTTATTTATTTATTTAGTTATTAAACCGCAATAGATTATAGTTTTTTTATGTCACTAAAAGAAAAGCTAGATCAAGTAAACAAGTCATTATATAAATTCTGGGATACTAGAATTCATTTTCTTGAACTTCATTATCTCTATATTTTACTGTTAATATTCATTTCTTCTGGTTTATATTATTGTCTACCAGGCACAAATTGGTCTTATATCGATGCCTTATTCATGGCTACAACGGGTGCAACTGATACAGGTTTGAATACAATCCCAATGTCAGAAATGAAAACCTACCATATGATCATACTCTATATCAGCTCCTTCTTAGGTTGTCATGTCACCGTTTCCTTTGTTGTAGTCATGGTTCGAAGATATTATTTTTCAAAACGGTTTGAAGAAGTCTTGAAATATAATCAAAAGAGGAAGGAAGAGTATAGAAGACTCAAGTTAGCAAGAGAGATGCAGGCCGCTGAGGAAGAACGACAACAACGCATATTATCCGATACCAGCAGTAGTACAACACTCAAATCAACTCAAAGATCACATCATCATCATCATAAAGCGACGAGTCTTATCTCAGGTCCAATTCGACGTCGTATGTCTCTTATCTCTATTCATTCTACTCCCCCTTCTCAAAATACAAAGAGACTTTCGTTATTTATTCCAAGTAAATTCAGAAGAGGTTCATTAGACACAAGGCAACCTGAACCTATGCATCATCCTAACTTTAACTCGGATAACGAAGAACAAGATGGTAATCATGATTTTACTGTTGTTCAAATTGATAATTTGAATCAAGAGAACGATAGAAATAGAAATAATAATAGTAATAGCAGTCAAATAGAAGATAACATCAGTAATGATTTTGAACTCGAAGTTAGTTCTACTACACATCCTTATGATATGTCTGTTTCAAGTGCACAAAACAATAATTCAACCGAAAATTATGTAACACCGTCATTATATGACTCTTATCCATCTTCTTCTTCTATAAACAATCATCATCATCAACAACAACAACAAGATGATGGTACTATTGTGATTGTAGAAAGTCCAAAAGAAAGTCTACATCAAAGTAATAATAATCAGCAAATTACTTTTAGTGAAGATACAAATGTTCTTCGAGAACGAGAACGTCGCAGGTTTTTACAAAATCGACAAGAGGAATTAGAATTGCAGGGACTTCATCGTACGAACTCAGAATATGAAATCATGAGTCAGCCAAGTGCAAAATCTCAGTTGACTAGAAATGAACGTTATCGTATCGGTGGTACTGAATATCGTGCACTTGATATGCTTGCTCGTCTTGTCCCCATGTACTATTTGGGATTTATTATCATCTTTGGTTTCCTTTTCCGTATTTATGTAGCTTCCTCAAGTTATGCTAGAGAGGTGCTTGATACGTCCAATGCAAATACTGGGCCTGTCAACTATTGGTTCTTTTCGTTCTTTATTAGCTTATCTGCCTTTACCAATTTGGGGCTAAATCATTTAGACGATAGTATGTCCCCCTTTCAGAATGCACCAGCGCCTCTTATATTGTGTATCATTTTAATTTTAGTGGGTAATACCGCATTTGCTATTCTCTTGAGATTCATCATTTGGGTTTGCTATATCTTGACCCCAGAACATAAAGTGATGAGACGCGAGACGTTCCGATACCTCTTAGATCATCCCCGTCGATGCTACACGACTCTTTTCCCTGCTACACAGACATGGTGGTTGTTGATTGTTCTAGTCGCTATCACACTTGTAGAATTGATTTGCTTTCTTGCTTTAAATTATTGGTTACCTGTCTTGGAAGGTATTAGTTGGGGATCACGATTTTTAGATGGTTTATTTCAATCAGTTGCGACGCGTAATGGTATGTTCTATTTAGTTGTTGTTGTTGTTTTTATTATTATTAGAAAAGATAAAAAAAAACATGATACTAATTTTATTTATTTTATTTTTTTTTCTAGCTGGATTTTCTGTAGTTAATCTTGCTGATTTGAATCCTGGTGCTCAACTTGTTTATATTGTTGCAATGTATATCAGTGTTTATCCTGTAGCTATTTCTATGAGAAATAGTAATATCTATCAAGTACGTTTAGAAAAAAAAAATTAAAAGAAGAGGAAAAGAAAAGAAAGTCGAATTCTAATTTTTATGCCTTATATATAATAGGAACGAGCATTAGGTATTTTTAAAGGAGAAGATGATGAATCAGTAAAGTTTTCTGAAGAAGAGCTAGCAGAAGCTCCCTTTATAAAATTAAAAAGACATTCAACCATGACAAGTATTGCTCAAGGTACTAAAAGGTTAATTAAGGGACCTGATTTTTTGTTATTACACAAATCCAGCGACAATTGACAAGTGATATCTGTTGGGTTATCACGGGTGTTTTTTTGATTTGCGTAATTGAAGCAGAATCAATCATGTCGCCCTCACCTGTGACAATCGCAACTGTTATTTATGAATGTGTTTCAGCTTTTGGTAATGTGGGAGCGTCTACTGGTTATCCGAATACTGCTACCTCACAAGTAGCTCAATATCACGTCTTGAGTAAGCTAGTCATTATTTTACTTATGTATAGAGGAAGGCATCGAGGTATAGATTATGATTATGATTATGATTATTATATATTCATGGTATATGTGTATATAGGTTTGCCTGCTTCTATTGATAGATCTATTTTGTTGCCTTCTGATGAACTTGTTCAAAAAGAAAAGGAAGATGAAGAAAGAAGAAGAAATGCTTCTGTTTCATTACAAGTTGTCAATGCTAGTGGTACAAGTAGTGGATTTCAACATCATCATCATGGCACATCTGATAATGTCATCTACACTAGATCTTGTACATTATAATATATAGACCTTTTTATACCCCTCCTTTTTTTTTGTTTGTTTATTTGTTTGTTTATTTATTACTTTTATTTACGAGTTGTTCTGCATTTATTTGAAACCTACTACACACTCCCTCAAATATACGCCAATAATCCCAATAACCATATAAGCTTGCTAGTTGATAAACATGACCTGCTATTTTAATAAGTTGTTCCTCCGATTGTGGCCAACGTTGGCATATTTCTACCATCTCTACTGGTTTTATACAACGTTCTAATGTAGGCAGTAATAAATTATGATTAGTAGAAGTATAACTTCGATTCGTAGTAGTAGTAGTATTAATGACATGCTCTATAATTTGTAAAGTGAAAACGGTTGGCTCTTCTGTACTAGACAAGATGCCGAACAATTCGTGATCTAAAGGGATGACACCGTGAATAGTGTTTCCGTTTTGAGCGGATGATTGTTTGAATGTCTCTGACAAAATTCGAATAGTTTCTTTTTCAAACTGTTTTGATTGTGGAGCTAACTGCAATATATGATTTTCTAATGTTGGGTATAAATGAGGTAATGTTTGAATAAAACCTGATAAACTAAGCATAGTTTGGCTGAAGGGCCATCGAGGTTTAATTCTTTCTTCATCTTCATCCTCTTCATCTGTTACAAGTGTACGAATGGATCTTTTGATGATGAAAGGCAGATTAAGATATCCAAGTTGTATTGTTAATAAAATACTCATAGTCGCTAGTCGGCCTCTAAACGAAAAGGGATTCTTTTTATTTTTTATTTTTTATTTTTTATTTTTTATTTTTTATTTTTTATTTTTTATTTTTTATTTTTTATTTTTTTTTTTTTGTAAATATGATTACGGTAATTCTATTGGCTGTCAATTACTACTACTACAATATTCAGTTTTTTCGTATGCTTGAACTTTAATAAAAGATCAGATACAAAAAAAAATCATTCCTGGGTTCATCTTTATAACTCTGACTTGAGCTAATTTTGATCTTCTAGGGTTTAAAGATGGTAAAAATAAAAATAAAAACTCTTTTTTTTTTTTTTTTTTTTTTTTTTTTTTTTTTTTTTTTTTACCAGTCTCAGTTTTACCCGAGAATACGGTAATCATTTAAATCAATAACCATAGTAATAGCCTCTGAAGTATTTGAATCGAATGAAAAAAAAAAAGGCGGAGTTTGTTAAAGTATTATTTGTTAATTTTTTTTTTCTGCAGGAATTTATTTAGTTCATCTCTTTTTCTCTTCTTTTTTATTTATTTTTATTTTTTTTATCAATGTCAAAAGCACGTGTTCCCTATTATTCTTCTGATATAGCAACTTCACCGACAAAAGGTATTCTACAAAAGTCCCATGATGATTGTGAAACGCATCAATTGCCTGTACCAAAGTAAAATTATAGCTTGATATCCGTTTATACATACATAACATGCATAATAGGTTTAAATTAAGATGGGATGAAAATAAATTAAAAATTACCGAAAAGCAAAAAGATAAAGCATTCATGAAAATTGATGAACCAAATACACCGTTTATTAAATATGATCCTGTTAAGGATAAGGTAATCAATTGGGAAGGTATATATATATACATACATACAAACGTACAGATGAAAAAAAAAAAAAAAAAAAAAAGACAAATAAATAAATATTATATAGTTCTCCCTGACAATTTAAGAGCAACAGCATGTGAAGAACCAGAAGAATTTAGTTTGGATAATGAATGTAGTTCAAATAGTAGGAAAGAAAGTATTTCATTTGGTGGCAGTGAAGAACCAGATGAATGGAAGCAAATTGATGAAAAAGAAAATAAAGATAAAGAGGAAATAGGCAAGTAAGAATAAAATAGAATGCGAGTAAAATGAATAATTTATTTAAATATAGCTCGGAAACGACATCAAGAATTTGAGAAAAAGAGGGCTCAACATTATTCACATGTTGGAGATGTTTTACATTATAATATTGATGATTTGGAAGACGATTGAGAGCATAAAGAAAGACTGACTTGTGATATCTATTCTATTTTATTAACACTATCCTATTGCTGTTCATAATGATAATAAAACGACCTTGTATATAAAAATACATTATTATATGAAAAAGTATATATTTATATATATATCCTTTTATACCATAAAAGATATAATAAGATAAATAATTTCGATATGTTATTCACTGAGATGGATATGTGAGTTATATGGTATATCACTATTATCCTCCCTGTCTTCAATACAACTACTAATATAGTCATCATCTTTATCTGTTGTTTACATTATTAGTAAAAACAAAGCTAGATTACAATATCTCTCCTCTTATTGACAATATACGTCTTGAATGATAATGGTCCTATAGAACCATAAGTTAAAAATATATATAAAACTAGATATAGTATATATATATGTACCTCATTTTTAAGTTCGTTATTAGTTATACTATTGCTATTGTTACTACTAATACTACTGCTACTATTGCTACTACTGATACTATTGCTACTGCTACGGCTGCTGCTACTGCTACTGCTACTGCTACTGTTATTCATTATAGCATAGCAGCCATTTGTATTTGCCCGTAATGCTTCTCTTTCATACTTTTCTTTTTCAAATAGAGTCATATTATCCCAAAGGTTAGAAGCCAATAAGGTTATCTCATAAGATACAAGTTTATCTTTATATCCTATTGCTACTTCATTTACTAGTATATCAAATGCTGTTGTTGGTTTTGATAGAGTATATTTTTGTCTTTGTCGTTTATGATTGTTTTTATAATATTGTATTTCCCTTTCCGTTATTGTAGATTGTGTTCTATGATGGTTATGATTAGCATCTATGTAGTTATTATCATAATACATGAGAGCACTCTTTGGTATTATATCTATTATATATATTTATATATATATATATAATTAGGATGTTTGGGACTATACTCTACAATAGATACTACTTGCCATTTTGTTCATGAATGTCATGGTTTATAATAATAGGCGTAGCAAGGGGAACACCTCTAGCTGTTACTATAGCTCTTTGGAGTAACTATGATTTATAATAAGTATGTTTGATAATAATGCATGTCTATTTTTTTTTTTTTTTTTTTTTTTTTTTTTTACATACTCGTCTATGTCCTCTTTTAACACAAAGTGTTATTAAATCTGATTCAGTAATATCAAATAACTAATTTTGTTTAATAAATAATAAAAAAGGAAAAAAACAATAGATTTTAGACTATTGCACAGCAAAAAAAAAAAAAAAAAAAAAAAAAAGAAAAAAAAATTACAGATGATAGTCTATCAAATCCTTCAGAGATAAAAGTATCAAGATATTGCGATAAATTATAAGTGTAAAGGAATTTTCTTAATTGATCAAGCTGAATCTGTTCGTTATCTGCTTCATTAACAAATGTAAAACTAAAAATATTGTAATTTTGACTCATTGCACTAATGCTTTTTTTTTTTTTTTCTTTTTAATAATAATGTATGAATTACTGCAAGATTAGATTAATGAAATAACTCCAATATGTTTATTTCCCCTTAGGTACTTTATATTTAGTATATATTAGTCTTGACAGTAATAATAATAATAATAAAATAAAAAATAGGCAGATAGAAATAGAAAAGTTTAAATAAGAAATCATAATTGGATATTGTTACTTTGTTTCTTTTGGTTAGACCCCTTTATTTTTTTTTTCTTTTTTTTTCTTTTTTTCTTTTTTTTGATTAACCTATCACGATTGTTATCAAACATGTACTTTTTCTTGCTACAAAAGGTTAAAACTAAAGGTTTATTAGTAATGAAAAGTAGGAAATGGGGTGACAAGTAATCTTTCCTAAACAATACATTCATAATCTTCTTTTGTCTCTTGTATTTAATGCTCTAACCTTTTGTAAATGATATTCCCCTATTTCTTGATCCAAGTTGTAAAATCTAGACATATCACTAATTATGAACCAACTTTGATTTCCCTAATGAAATACAATACGTACTTTAAAAATATTTTTTTTTTTTTCGCTCTAATGCTATCAACTCATGATTGGTGTTATTGGCCTTCCCCTCCTTTATATAGCGATGATCAGTATGAGCTTAAATTTTTCGTAGTAGTAGTAGTAGTAGTAGTAGTATGATGATATACAATAAATTATTTGAAGAAAGGAGGGGAGGGGAAGGGGGGAAAAAAAGTTTTTTTTTTTTTTTTTTCTAGTAATTTGATCAAAACTTTCCACTAATACAGAATTAAGTTTATCTATTATATTCTTATAAGTAAAGCTAATGTTATAGACAAAATGAATAAAATGAAGGGGTTAGATATTTCCATTAAAAGAACATGCCAGTCTCATTACTATGAACCACCCGAGTAAAAAGAGGTCAAGTTATGAATAAGGTTCGATTAATATTCAAAGATATATATCCATATAAAAAAAGTAAGTTCTTATACATAAATTAAATATGTATAAATATAGACAAAAAAAAAGGAGCTGCTCGAAAAGAAAAAGACAGCTATATCTTATTATTGTAATTTTATAGCTATTAGAGAACATTATAATAAGATGTATATATGCATATACTGTTGTATTATCCAACGAAGACTATGTATATATGTATGTATGTAGATATATATATATATATTATATAATTTTAGAGTAGTTGAAATTACCTAGTAGAATAGATATTTATATGCATATACAAAGTTTGTAACCAAAGAGTTTAATAGGAGAAACTATATATACATATAAAGGTAGCTGTCAAGTCAAAAAGAAATGAAAAAGGAGGAAAAGGGGAATCTTTACTGCCTATATATGCATACTAGATATTGAAATATTTGATGCATTAAAGATGTATACATCTATAAAGGATTGAATGTCTAAATAGTAGTTATATATATTTATATATATTTGTAAAATGCTTCTTTTGTTTACCAAATGTCTTTTGTTTTATTTTATAAGCATATGTAAATAAAGCTATAGAAAGGGAAAACTCATCTTTTATTTTCTCTCCCTGAATACGTAATAAAATAAGCTTTTCATATGTTTATATACAAAAAAGAAAGGGATGTACTGTTTCTAGACTATATATAACATAACATAACATAACATAAAAAAAAAACTCGTGTTTTTTAATAGAATTGACCTTCAGTCTTTCGATTTCCTTCTTTGGACTTTTTTTTTTTTTTTTTTTTGTTTGCATGAAAAAGAAGTGTATCATTCTAAATTGGACTCCTTAAAAAAAAATGCAGTAATGAAATGTACTATAAGAGAAGAAAGTAATATGTGTTGTCTAGTAAATTGGCTTTATAACAGACAAGCTTAAAATAAGTTCTAATGAACGTAATAATAATAATAATAAAAATAATAATAAAAAAAAAGCCCTTAAAATAAAAACTATAATATATTTATTTCAACTTGTATTATTATAATTAACCCTTAATTTTATAATTATAATTATAATTATTATTATTATTATTATTATTTAAAGAAAACATATAAAAGTTAACTGTGTGTGTGTGTGTGTGCGTGCGTGCGTGTGTGTGTATGTGTGTTTATATATATTTATATGTATATATAAATGAATATATATTTAAACAGATAGTTTCTTCTTCTTCTTTTTCTTCTTCGTTTTATACCTTCTTTTGTTTATTTTATGTCATCTTCTTGTATTCAGCAACAATCTTATCAAGAACATCCTTTGGTTCATGATTGCCAACCTTCTTCTCATTTGTCACAACAAAATTTGAAGTTTATAAATCCCAATTCACTTGCTCAACAACAAGAGAACAGTGAAGTTGTTTATGATTTCATGAAGAGGCAACAAGAGAGAAGGTTTAGTTACACGAGTATGTTAACAAACCCTGATCATTGTTACATGCCTATGACAACAGCAAACAATAATGATAATCATGAGGAAACGAATAGTCAAAAGGAAACAGCTTTAAGTCATGATTCAACAGTGTCACCTCAATCTTCATCTTCTGCTACTACTACCACTACTACTACCTCGGGTATCAGTCCTGTCTCAATCTCTTCTTTTATGGATCCAATTTATGTTGATTTACATACAAAGGCAATGAATCATCAACAATCCTCTGACTTGTATCGTCATCAACATACTCTGTTAATGGAACAACAATCTAATAATCAGTATCATCATCATCATCATCCTATTCAATACTATAATAATTTTGGTCAAGGTAACAATCATTACCATCCTATTTATAATCGTCATCATCCATCGTCCTCAGTACAGCAGCCTGTTTATTCGACTCATATTCGTCCCATGACACCTGTATCTCCACCATTATTAGTGAAAGATAATAATCATAATTATGGGCCTGATCATAAAAAGCAATCTGATATGAATTATTCAAGTATACAAGATACAACAAGAAATAAGAAACAGCCTCGTTCTCGTGGTCGTCGCGTATCCAGTATACCCGGTTGTGGTAATCGTATGTTTACTTGTACAGCAGATGGTTGTGGGAAAGTATTTAAACGTTCTGAACATCTTAAAAGACATGTTCGATCAATTCATACATTAGAAAAACGTAAGTGAATAAATAAAGACTTTTTTTTTTTTTGCCTTATCTTATCTCCTTCTAATCTTGCTATTTATTATAATAATAAAAGCATTTGAATGTCCTTATCAAAATTGTCATAAACGATTTTCAAGGTCTGATAACTTGAATCAACATATTCGAATTCATCGTCATACAGCTGCTGCTGCAACAACAGCAGCAACAACGGCGACAACAGTAACAGCAGCTATTCATAATCGATTCAATACGACAAAGCCATCATTACTAGTAAAGAGTAATAATAATAATAGACTATTATCGGTCAATAATTCAACAATTATAAATAATAATTTTCATTCTCATTATACTACAGCTAATAACAACAGTACTTTTTCAAATTTTATTTAAAAATTCTATATCTAACTATGATTCATCTTTTCTTTTTTTACTATCATTATTGTTCTCATATAATAATAGTTATATATATGTTCTTTAATTTTTATTTTATTTTATTTTTTCACTTTCTTCTTCATAATAACAAGAAATATGTATATACATATATAAATATACATATAAAACATACAACATGATTAGTGTAATAGTCTCCTTTTCTTTTTTTTTTCTTTTTTTTTTTAAATATATAAATACATATTATAATCTTATTGTGATGGCTCTAAGAAGTTATACTTTAATTAATACATAAATGTATATATTTAAATCTATTTTCAATAAGGAGTTTAGTGGGTAAATTATACAATAGGGAGATAATGGTAAAGAAGAAGGAAAGGGAGAAATTGACTTAAAAAAAAAGAGAGAGAGAGAAGGAGAGAGAGAGAAGGAGAGAAGGAGAGAGAGAAAGAAAGAGAGAAGGGCAAGGAGGGAAGAAGAAAGTTAGATGACATCAATCCTATTTATAAAACAGATGGTGTATAATAATATAATTATATAAATACGCACTTAGACATGCACAGAAACTTATTAAGATACACCGATAAAATTCTATCATTAAAGTAACATTTAATATGTGCATGTATAGAGTAGAGTAGACTTTATTAAACTTGAAATACTAGATGCATTTTAGTTGAGCCCTGTTCAAATAAAAAAAAAAAGAAAAAAAAAGGGATCACGGATACAAAAGAATTCTATAATTGTACATTATAATTCTTGTGAACACATGTTAAGATTATTTTCAAATAAAGCAATAGAATAGAATGGCAAGCTACTATCGTTATCTATTTTTACTACGGCCTTCTGTATCATCATTTACAGAGTCAATTCGTCTAATCATTTTTTAGATTCTTCTATTGTACATAAGGAATTCTATTTAAAGTGTAATTAAATAATAAAAATAATAAAACGTCATTACTATCGCAAGTAACAAGAATAATAAGCTTATTCAAAATCACGGGAAATGGGCCTTATAAACAATAACAGAATGATATTGAATATAGAATTCTGTTAACAGAAAAAAAAAAAAAACGCTGCTTAATTTAAACTTTTGTCATATTTAGTTTACAAAAAGTAACACAGCTACTAGTCGTTACTAACAGTAAAGTTTATTATTATGTTCCTGAATTATTTCAACACAACACAATCTTTTTTTTTTTCAATTCCTTTTATAATGAACGTTCATATTTTTCCTTTAACTTCTTCTTGTCAATTGCAACAAGTCTTAATTAAAGGTTTGAATATGCTAAATAGTAAATACCAAGACCCTTTTTTTTCCATTTTTTTTTTTATCTCTTAGAACAATCATTGCTAACTATAACAGCCCCTTGTCTCTAAGTGTTGATTTCTAAGAAAGATCTACACTCTGTTGCATAATTAAATACTTTATATTCCTCAAGATATAACACGACCCATGTCATCAAGCTATCTTCTTGACATGCAACAGTCAAAAAGTTAGATACCTTGGAATTTAATTTCAGCAATTTTATTTTTATCCCAAGAAATATATTTTTAGTATCTTAATAAAATGTCTTTTATTATACATAATGAAATAATATATTATTTGCAGTATTTTTGCTATTTTCGATATACAGATATTTCTGCTTTCAATACTTTATTATAGGCCCTTTTTTATTATTATTGTTGTTATCTTCCTATGTTTACTGACTATTCGTCTTTTTTTTTTTTTTTTTTTTTTTTTTTTTTTTTTTTTTTAGAATTTAATTTTTTTTTTCCCTACGTCATTTGTTACTAGAGCTGTCATTATCACTCATCTTGATTTCATACAGAGAACTATTGTTTCACTTATATTCTCTTTGAGTGAATAATAAAAATCGTACTATTTTTTTTTTCAAGCTTTCCATAGATGCATGCATGCATGCATGCATGCATCTATATATACACATATACATTAATAAATGTGTAACGTTAAACAATCATGATTACACGTAGAGTACAGATATTAGTAACAATAAAGGCCCGACACATAATATGCAAGTTAGGGACATTTGTACTTAAATATTAGACATTACAGACATATTACATTAAATAATATGTATGTATGTATGTATGTATGTATGTAATTTTTTTTTAATAATAATAAATAATATTAAATTATCATTAGAAGAATTGTATTAAAGTAAAAATAAAAGTGACCAAAAGAAGGAGCTTGGATAGATGTTGAACATGAGTGGTATTAGCTGAGTTAATTTGATTGTAGATACTTTGGAAAGATGTGGTAGAACTACTAGGAACAGAGGACGCTGTACCAGAAGCAAGGGCTGTGGATGAAGGAGTTTTAGGTGCTGCACCAATTGTAATTGGAATACTAACATTTGTTTGAGAGAAGCCATCAACAAAGGCGACCTAAATAACACATAATATTAAATATCTTCATTCACTCACTCACTCACTCACTCACTCACTCTCTCGTCTACTTACTATATAATCTCCAGCAGTTGTATTAGAAGGAATGTTATACTATGAATATAAAGAAAACAAATTAATCTCTTCCTTTAGATGGGATTCAACAAAATAATAATAATACTTTACATTGAATTGATGTTCATAGACAGTAGCGCCGTCTATTTCCTTTCGAAAGCTAAAGCCCTGACTAATATCAGCAGAGGCAGTTAGAACTTTATAGTAATCGTTGCTACCAGTTAACACAATTGAAAGTTGAAGATCTATTATATAACAAAAAAATAAATAAATAAAATTCTCTCTCTCTCTCCAGCTACTATGCATTATTATTATTTACTGTCAGAAGTAGCATTATCTGCAATATCGTAAATACAAGGAAGCGCTTGACTAGCAACGTAAGGTGCATTAACCTTTGGAGACGTCACGTTATATAAGTATGTTGGGGATCGAACCTGTGCATTAACAGCGATAAACAAAGCAGACAATAAGATGTAGAATTTCATTGTTACTTTATAAAAAAAAAAAATAAATAAATAAAAAAAAAAAAAAAGGGATAAAAAATAAAATAAAATAATTTATTACTGCTACTTTCTTTCTTTCTTTTTAAAGAAGAAGGAGATCGAAGGTGGCCAATTAAATTGAATTTATAATTAGCATTTTACCCTTGTTCCTTCCAACCTTTTTAATTTTTGCCTTTTTATTAATGAAACAACTGTGTTTCTTATCCATCATTTTGAATGGTTAATTATAAATTAAGCTTTTTTTTTTTACATATCCCAGGTGAACTATGCTAGGAACCTTCTTCTTCTATTAGAAAAGAAAAAAAAAAGAAAAAAGAAAAGAAAAAAAAAAGTACTACACTAATTTGGCCTTGCTTCTTCAGGTATAAGATCACGTATACAAATTTATATATAAGAAATAAACAAATAAAAATGGCGGGTTTACAAGTTTACTATTTTTGTTTAATTTTTCTATTTAAAGGAATACTTGCTGTGTTGTTGTTAAAAGACCAATTTATTACAGTAAAATTAAAAAACTTTCTTTTTCTTCTTTTTTTCTTCTGAGCTTTTTAATTGGCCACATGCTGCCATAATATCTAAAATAAATAAACGTTAATTTATTACCTACTATTGAGCGTATATCTTTCTCATACCTTGTCCTCTTGGTCGACGAATGGTACAATGAACACCCCCATCTATTACTGTTTGTGCAAATCTTTCGATATGTTCCATCTTTGTTGACTCATAATTACTTCCAGGCCAAGGATTAAAAGGTCTATCATGGTTGTAACATAAATAACCATGCAAAATAAATTATATGAATTGTACTTACATTAAATTAACATGGGCTGGTAACTGTTTTAAAAGCTTAACTAAAGCTTTTGCCTCAAAAAGTGAATCATTAACTTGATGCAACATGACATACTCAAATGTAATTCTTTTTCTATTATTGTGATTATTCATGGCATGAGCATACATCCTACAAGCCTCTAATACTGTCTCTAACGGATATGTTTTGTTTAAAGGCACTAAAATATCCCTTATTGAATTATGAGTCGCATGAAGTGAGATTGCCAGTGAAACACCTAATTCTGTTGCAATTTTAGGAATCAATGGTGCCACGCCTGATGTCGATATTGTAATTTTTGATTTTGACCAATTTAATCCATCAGCATCTGTCAATATTTTGATTGCCTTACTTACATTCCTCCAATTATAAAGGGGTTCACCTTGTCCCATGAAAACCATATTCGATATGATTCTTTTTTTATTTTCAATATTTAAAGGAAAATCATCAGAATGACTGGCTGCAATCATATATTGCCCTACAACTATATATCAGAGTAATCGAATAGAGTTAAAGAAACCAATGTATACATATATACATATATATATATATAGTTATTCACTATAGAATACCTTCTCCAGATGTTAAGCTTCTTTCTAATTTTTGAGTTCCTGTATGACAAAAACTACATTTGAGAGAACAACCTATTTGAGATGAAACACATAAAGTAGATCGTTTAGATTCGGGTATAATCACAGTCTCTACAATGGCTCTAGGATCTTCTTTAGTATTGAATCCAATCAAAAACTTTCTTGTTTTATCAAGTGCTATTTTATCAAGCTAATAATATTGATTAGTTTTTTTTTTTCTTTCTTTAAATACAACTGTGACAAAGTAATCGTTTTGTATGTTTGTATATGTATACAATAATCTAACCTTGACTTCACCATAATTAATTTCATATTGGCTCATCAATTCTGCTCGAAGATCTTTTGGAAGGTTTGGCATATCATTGAAATGAGTTTTTCCTCTTTTATACATGTGTTGCCAGATTTGTAAAGCAATGTATTTCTTTGCTTGTGGTATTGTTCTCTTTATTTCATTTTGTAATTCTTCCAAGGTTAGACCGATCAAATTAGTCTTTTTATTTATTATTTGTGTAGATCTAGAAGAAGGTAAATGAAGATCACTGATAGATGCAAATCTCCTAATCGATCCATAAAAGACTGTTGATCGTCGGAGCATTTGTGTATTAGAATGGATATTAGTAAATGACAGCTATTGTTAACAGGGTGTGCTGCTGTAATAACAGTCAATTTTGAGATTTTTTTTATATGTATTTTGATTGGAGGATAAAATGAACGACTTTTTTTTTTTTTTTTCCCTAGTCGGCATAATTTTCAATAATACATGTTATGCTAGGATTTTTTTTTATCTTTATAAAGAATAGACGGCAATACAGTATGAATACCAATGAAGATAGGTTGTTGTGTACAGCCTTTTATAAATCAAATAAAAATCCATCTTATTATTTAGAATAGAATAGAGTAATAAGATTTATTAAAAATTACACTGCTAAAGTTAATCAACATTGGACAAAGCTACATAACCTGGTGCAGCATTCTCATATTCTGCTTGAAATAATTGCTTTTGTTGTTTCTGCATAAATCTATTTAATATGAAAATATAAATTTATATGTAAAAAAAAAAGTACCCTTAGTATTAATTACCTTAAAATGTCTGTTAAATAACTCATTAGGACTTCAGCTGTATCAGGATCCATGTCTGTGTGTGCAATTAAACCAGGTATTTGAACTATAACAAAAGAAATGTAAACATGACTCTTTTTTTTTGATAATCCTTTTTCTTTTCTTTTTACCAAATAATCTCAAGAAATGTTCGGCGCCATAAATATCAACTAACTCTTTATCAGGGTAATCTTTTCTAATATTAGCATATTGATGTCTTTCAAATCTATATAATAGCATGGATCCTAATGCCTTGTTGAAATAAATACGTAAACCATGTAACACTTCTTCTAACAAATCTTCGTTTCTGTTTATATGTGTTTATAGTAAGAATAAGAATCCATTACATAATCATAGTGAACTTACAATTGATTATTTCCTTTTTTATCTCTTTTAAATCTTTTATATCTTGCTAAAACATCATTTACTGTAATCGTTCTGGGTAGTGTAACTAATTGTTGATTCTTTGTCACATTTTCCCAATCATCAACCAGTTGGCCTTTGAGTGTATCGGGTATATCAAGCCTTAATTCTGGTTTATTTAAATAACTCTCCTCTTCCTCATCCAGTTTTGCCTTTTTACTGCCATCTAATGAATCATTATCTTCCTCATTTAATGTAGACATCTTTTTGCCATCTTTTTTAGAAAGATAAAACGATTTTAGTCTTGATTGCATCTTAAGATTCTCTTCAGACCAACGTAATATTCTTGTTTCGGGTACCCATTCATCCCAACTAATGTGTATATATTTATCAAGTAAGTGAGTTGGTCAATATTAAAACATGTATACTTCTAACTATCTTTGCCTTCTTTTCCAGCCTTTATAATGTACAAAATAATAAGGACCTGTCAATTCTGGATCTTTATCCATCCAATTTCGATCAAGAATCTATTATTTCAATTAAGTACATATTAAAAAAAAAAAGAAAGAAAAGAAAAGAAAGCCCCTCTTTGCAGTTATTTACTTTTGCTTCATAAATCAAAGGACCATGATAACATAATACTTTTTCATTTAACTCATAAGATAATTTATCATTCATTATTTCTGAGTTGTCTTTTACTGACATGAAGGAAATAATAACAATAATAATAATAATAATAAAAATAGAATAAAAAAAAAAAAGATTTCGTGACTTGAATTGTCATTTATTATCTAACTCTACTGAGCTACTGCTACTACTACTACTACACTTGTTAATAGATTGGCATTGATTTTTTTTTTTTTATTCTTATTCTTTTTCTTCTTCTTTTATATATACATATAAACATATACATATATGCATTTTATTTCTATATTACAAAACAAACAAATAAATTATATGATTCTAATTCTTTTTAATACCATATTGAGCTTTGTATTCTTTCATCAAGTTGAGTTCATTTTCAAAGGTGCCCTTTTCTTCCATATATTCCATGATATGATCCATAGAAATGATGGCACGAACTTGAACTTTATTTTTTTCTTCAACAGCCTGAATAGCACTCTTGCCACTACCATCAGGAGCAACCTCAGCACGATCGACAGCGACAAGGACACCTGTCAATTGAGCATTGTTTTGCTTGATAATTTCAATGGACTCATTAATAGCTGTACCGGCTGTGATCACATCATCGACAACCACAACTTGACCCCGAAGTGGAGTACCTACGATATTGCCACCTTCACCATGATCTTTCTTTTCTTTACGATTAAAGCTAAAGGGGGCCTCCTTATTGTAATCCGTGGAGAGAGATAAAGCAGTAGCACAGACAAGGGGAATACCCTTATAGGCAGGGCCAAAGAGAACATCATATTTAAATCCTGCATCCTCCAAGGCAGCAGCATAAAATTTACCAATCGCTCCCAATGTCTTACCACTGTTAAATAAACCGGCATTAAAGAAATAAGGTGATACTCGACCTGATTTAAGTTTAAATGAACCGAATTTTAAAACATCGTTTTCAAGTGCAAATTCAATAAATTCACGTTGATATTCTTTCATGATTTAATGTATAAAGTAAAAGTAAAAGAGTAAAAAAAGAAAGAAAGAAAGAAAGAAAGAAAGAGAAAGAAACTCATAAGATGTAAGTTCAGTTATTATCTTGTGTGTAAAAAAAAAAAGCAGAATCTCCTCTCTCTCTCTCTCTCCCAAAAAAAAAAAAAAATCTCCGAAAGTATGAATGCATTGTGACTTTTGTGACTGTTTATTTTTATTTATTTATTTATTTTTTTTAGATCTTAGATCTTCTATTATTACCAGTTTCAATCAAAGGAATAACCACTTTCCCTTTATTTTTACCAGAATGAAGATAAGCAACGGCATCAGCAACTTGATGAATCCCCTTTAGATGACCATGATCAATAAAAACGTTTAATTTGCCTTCTTGTACTAAATGAATTAATTGAGCCATATGAGAAGCGTGTAGATCCTTATAATCGGGCAGAAAAAATCCAGCTACTGTACGAGAAGTACCAAGAAGTTTTAATGTATTTACATTATCGCCTGCCATGCCATTGGCATCTGTATAAGTAGAAACAGTACCAATCACAATTAATCGTCCACGCACAGCAAGTGATTTGAGACAAATATCAAAAAATGAGCCACCCACACTTTCAAAAATAATATCTACACCTCGAGGATATTCTTTTTTCATGACTGTTTTAAAATCTTCCTTTTTATAATTAATGACTCTATCACATCCCAATCTCTAAGGAAACATAGTTTTAGTTAGTTAGTAAAGGGAGATAAAAAAAAAAGTAAAATAAAATAAAATAATACATCTATGATATACATACCTTGAGCATGTCTACTTTATCTTCACTTGAACACGTACCAATGACATGATTACCAGCCAATTTAGCTAATTGAACAGCAATTTGTCCTGCGCCACCAGCAGCTATTATTATACATAATAATAAGTAGTGATTATTATTATTATTATTATTATTATTATTTTAAAAAAAAAAAAAAAAAAAAAAAAAAAAAGACACACTGTATTTATTTACCGGCAGTGATAAGGACAGTTTCGCCTTGAGTCATACGACCTGTTTCAGTTAATGCAATAGATGCAGTTAAACCTGAAGTTAAAAGCCCTAAAAGTTCAGGCCTATCATTCTATTACATTCATGTTATTATATGTATATAAATATATATATATTTTTTTAGTACAAAGTATATCAGCTATATTTACTGGGACAGGAATAATAGCTCTTTGAGATATCTCTACAAACTCAGCAAAGGCACCATACTGAGTATAAACAACAAATAACCCCATTTTATCATTTGAAACATTGGATCCAACTGCAACTATTTGTCCAAGAGCTTCAAATCCAACATCAAAAGGTCTAATTAAATAATAATAATAACAAGATTTAAAATTAATAGTATAAACATATTTATATATGTATATATATATATATATATATTTTTGTTTTCTGTTATGTCTTTACGGTTTAATGTCAGGAATGTATTTTCCATTTGTAAAATTAACATCAGAAGCGTTAATACCAAGGTAAATATTTTTAACAATTACATTATTAGGCTTTAAATTTAAAAGTAAATCTTGGTAATTTACTGTAACAACTTTTGTTACTTTAGAAAAGTCGTTGCCTATTTGAAAAGCTTGAATTTTACGAAAAGTAGTAAGGCTATTCATAATAATAGTTGATACAAATAATAATAATGATAAAAAAAAAAAAAAAAGTTCAGATTGGGGGGAGGGAGGGAGGGGTGGATGGAGTAAGAGAGAAAAAAAAAATGTAGATTATTAAGCAGTTTTATCAGCTTACTGTGTGTGGGGAAAATAGGGGAATACTACTATTATCCTCGTCTACACACACACACACACATGCATACACGATGTACAATATATATGTATCTTCATTATTCTTTAAAATATCTTATCATGACCGAAAAAATAATATCAATATTAATTATAGATGTTTTTTTTTCTCTCGCTCTCTTTGAAAGCCTTTAACAGCCTCAAAATGCTTAATAATTTAGCTCTTTTTTTTTTTACATATCTATGCAACAAATTCTTCAACTCAATTAAACCGTAAAGAATATATGGATAGCAATAAGGGGAAAAAAAAGGAAATAGACTCTCTATATCTCATAGATCGTTTTTATTTTTATGATGATCAAGTTCCTTTCTTTAAAGATAATAGATATCATCTGTTGATTATGATAATATTGTCTTTAGAAGAAAAAAAAAAGGAAATGGTTAAAATGTAATTCTTGTATTTTTGATAATAAACTGTATGATAGCAGTGATGAATTAGAGGATTATTATTTTGTTGACTAAAATTATCTTGTTTATTCATACTTTGTAAACCAATAAAGTCTATTTAATAGTGGAGAGAAAAACACACACACAACTTGTAATTTTATAACAGCAAGATAATAGCAAATAAAAGACGTTACTATGGTTATGAAGCTTAAAAATATGCCTATAAAGGGGAAAAAAAAGCTATTATTTGGGGGGGGGAATAATGCATTTTATTGTTATAGTAATAATAATACGTTCCGTTGTAGCAGTATTCTACTACTACTACTACTATTATTATTATTACGTAATAGTTATTTCCTGAGTTTGTGTTTACTAAACATAATAAAGAGAACTTAACACCACCTAAAAATAACTAAAAGAAAAAAAAAAAAGAAAAAAAGAAAAAAAAAGAAAATGGTTAATTTCGTAGTTTTAGAATCTAAATACATTCAATACGACGACGTTGTTTAGATGAATACTGCTCAAAGCATAGTCACATATATTTCCATTTGAATAATAAAGGTTTCGATTACTATATATAATTATTTATTTTCCCTAATTTAGACAATTATTTTTTATTTTATTTTTTTTTTCTTTCAAAAAAGTTTGAGTTATTTTATAATAACTGCGATTGAATGTTATCATTGTTGTCCCTGATTTCCTTCCTGTAATCAAGTTTTTTATTTTTATTTTATGCATGTTCTATAAATTCATTGAAGACATAAACGCGTTATTGATTGATATATGTTATTCTTAAAATAGAACTAAATTATTGAGTCTTTATTTATTATACATCTCTATAATAATACGCCAATAAATGAATTATCAGCAAATAACATTGAATATGTAATCTTAAAAAAAAAATAGTTACAAGTCAGTCTTATTCATTCACTTCTTACTGTGAGAGATTGGAAATGCTCTTGAAAGCATTAGCGTCGCGTTGCTATATTATTCTGTAGCTTTGACAAGTGAGAATAATATGTAGGTTGACAATGGCTTGAGCGAATGAGATTTATCTACAGAAATGGCAGATCTATATTGATATTTAGATATCATTCTATAAAAATGGTAAGCAATATATAGTATACTTCTTCCTACCATTTATCAAGGTGCTGACCATTTTTTTACCTGGCTTTTTGTGGACCCCTTGATATAGATGTGCTCTCGAATGGCCATAAAACTCTAATATCCTCTGAAGATCCATCAAGACACAAGTAACATAATAGAAATATATGTTGACACTTGAGAATTTTTTTTTTTTTTGCCGTTGAAATAGTGAGCAAGATACTTTCCACATCCCCAACGATGAATGAGCCAATATTAAAGCAAATATCCAACACAGCATTAAACAGGTAATTGCTAATGAGTATTAAAACAATATCACAAACAGTATTATAATTTTAATGCGTAACTAAATCAATGCTATCCTTTTTTCTTCTCTCTCTCTCTTTCTCCTCATTTTATAGTAAACTTAAATCAGCAATTGATTGTTCGACAAAGGCTCACTATATTATTGTTTTCCTACTTTTAACAAATATTATTGATCTTTACTGAAAGTTTTTTGTTTTTTTTTTATTGTTGAGTAAAATGGAATAACAGGTCTGAGCTGTTCACTAGAAGATTATTTTGCTTTTCTTTTGTTTTGTCAATAAATAAAATAATAAGCATAAAAAAATTAACTTAGTCTCAATTTCAAGTTGAAAAAAACTGTTGTAGAAGATGTAATGGAGTAGGATTATTTATTTCATCAAACACTTCTTTCTCAAACTGATATACTGGTTGTCCTTGTAATAGACTAGTATACTCATACCGTTGGATTTTTAAGAGCTTTATTTTTTTTCTTTTTTTTTTAAAAAAAAAAAATACTGACTAAGGCAACAAAATATATATAAATGCTACGTGCTCATTGGTTGCTTTATTTTGATAAATAAACTTTTTTTAATCCTAGTAAAAGATATTGTAAGTGCATATTTATAGTTCAAACAATAAAAATAAAGAGGGGTTATTTTGTAACGCGGTTATTTAAAAAAAAAAAAAAAAAAAAAAAAAAAAAAAGTCTAAATATAGGCGTTGTAATAGAATAATAAAAAAAAAAATATGCTGACCATTACAATTCATAAAAAAAAAAAAATAATGTTTGTATTTAAACTTTTTTCTTGTGGTTTGCTGTACCGGTTATTACTGCTACTACTGTATGTCAAAAAAGCAAAAATTTATTAACAAGCTTGTTTTCAATACAAATGATTTTTACTGGTCCCCCCTTTCTTTATCGCTCACTCATCTATTCTTTATTATCTTATTTTAGTTTTATTTTAATTTAATTTCAATAAGATGCGTATAATAATAAACTCAAATTTTATATTATTATTTATTGATATCAAAAGACTTTAATAATATCCTTCACGTTGACAGTTACTTATTCTTATCTTGTTTGTTACTATTTTTAATTATAAGACTCTGCCCTCTGTCTTGGCCTTTTTTTTTTATTGACTATTACTGTCAATGTGTCAAATCATGAATAAGTGACAGATTTAGAAGCATAGTATACTGAATAAAATAAACCAATAAGGTACACTTTTTTGATACTATTTTTATGACAATGATGATTTATGATGTATTTTTGATTCATACAACTGAAAAAAGAATAGGAATAGATTTAATTATAGACCTTAAAGACAACCATTTTTTTTTCAATGTAGTATATAAGAAGACTCTTCTTCTTCTTTTTTTTTTCCTACATTATTATTCTACACATTAATCTATTTATTTATTTTTAATATTAATAATAATAATACTAACAAAATGAAATCTGCTTTCGCTCTTGCACTCTTTGCTGCTCTTGCTGTTTTCAGTAGCAATGCTAAGCCAGTTGAACCTTACTATAAGATTAGTGTCAAGTCTGAAACTGAATTCTGTTCATTCTTGCCTCCTCATCCTGGAGATTTTGTAGCTACTACTGAAAGCAGAGGCAAGGCCTTCTGTACTAAACCTGGTTTGGGTGGTGAGGTCTTCCCTGAAGGTTTTATCACAGCTGCTCACTTCTTAAAGACTGACAATTATGCTCAAGTCACTGGTAGATTTGATCGTAAAAAGTACGACTTGCACGCCTCTGATGATGGTGGACAATACGATTACCATGATGTTCCTTGTGCCAGCTGTAACGGTTACAAGTACTTTGTCAACTTGGTTGGTCCTAATGCTGATACCTTCTGTATTCGTTGCTGTAACAACTCTGAAGATTGTAACATTGGTATTTCTACCTATGGTTGTGAAAGAGTTATCCCTGGTAACTACGACTATTAAAATCTAAGTGGACTTTCTTTAATATCAACATATTACTTTACTTTATTATATCTTTCTTTTTTTAATGTAATTCTTGTAATTCAATAAACTCATTATCATTATTATTATTTAAGCTTATTTTTTTTTCCCCCCAAGTCGTCTGTGCAGCATAATAAGTTGAAGTGGTTAATTACGTAATATTTGGAAATACTTTATAGTGTCGCGTTTGATGACTTTTTTTTTTTTTTTTTTTTTATCGAACGGAGCCTGAATTTACTTTTTTTCAAGTCTACTTTTTCTTTTCTTTTTCTTTTTTTTTTTTTTTATTTGTTGATCACAATGTCAATTGAACATGTTGATAAACTAGAAAAAATTCAACATGGTATTTTTTTTTGTCTTTTCTTTACGTGAAATATAACTTAAGTAAAAAATAACTTATTCATCTTATTTAGAGATAACCTGCACTATATGTCAAGGCATCTTTGAAGATCCTCATTCTTTAAACTGCGGTAAATTTTATTTAATTCATATATAAAAAAAAATTAATTAGAAACCAAAAAAAAAAAAGGTCACTGCTATTGTGGACAATGTATTTTTGAATGGTTAAAGAATAATAAATCATGCCCTATATGTCGAGTACCCGCTATACGTCAACCTATTCATATCATTACTTTACAACAATTAAGTAAATTCATAGAATTCGAAAAGATCTATTCTATATACATTTATATATTAATTAGTTGTATAGGTAACTTCTTTAGACCTGCCAATGCTATACCCTCAACTCGATTAACTCGTGCGGATTGGATACAATTATATCCTATTGATAACCAAGCAAACTGTATTCGTGATGAAGATGAAGATGGTGTCATGTAAGTCAATATCATATACATATATATATATATATATATACATAGAATCTCATTAACATTATACACGTATAGTTATCGTTGCTCACAATGTGGTTGGGAATTAGATGAAGAAAACTTTTGTTCAAATTGTATGATTACATTTACTGTAGATCGTCCCAATAATGATAACTTTGAAGTATCTGATACAGAATCACATCATGAAGACGAAAGGGATTTGTCAGATTTTGTTGTTGATGATGATGAATCTATTATTTATTCAGATGATAGTCATACATTTCCTAATGAACAAGAACCTGTTGAAATAAGTGATGGTAAATATTACATATATGAAGAAGGTTGAGAGACTTGTTTTTGATAAATATCCTTCTTTTTTTTTTTTTTTTTTTTCTAGATGATGAAGAGCGTGTATTATATAATAATCGTAAACGAAGAATTGAATTAATAAGTGAAGATGATGAAACGGATGATGATACTGATAGTAAGAGTGTAATATCCATAAGTGAAGAAGAAGATGAAGATGAAGAAGATGAAGAAGAAGATGAAGATTTACATCGACGATCTGCTGTTTCAAGGTTTATAGATGATTATGCAGAAGACGAAGATGAGATTGAAGAAACAAGAAAAAAGTCACCAGAAATCGATAAAATTACAGAAAATATCATTAGAGCAAAGAATAGAATGATTTCAAATAGTTCAAGCAATTCGACACAAATGATAAATGACAGTGACTCTAATGAAAGCAGTTCTGACGAAAGTGATGTGCCTGATTATGAAAATCTACTAAGCCATTTATCTGATAATAATGAAGCTGAGAACTCATCATCAAATAAATTAGAAAAGAAAGATAAAGATGAAACATCGAATCCTAAAGCTGGTAAAAAGAAAGATAAAAAGAAGAAGAAAAAGAGCAAAAAATCATCAAAGAAAGCTAAATTAAAAAAATAATAATAAAACTCCGCCCTATTATTCTTTAAGCACTACACTCAATTAAAATTTTTTTTTTTTTGTTGTTGTTCCTTATTTGTTTTCTTATGAAATAATGACTACAATAGATAATGATTCATTTGATATAAAGTAAAATATAAAATAAAGGACGAGAAAAAAAAGTTAAATAATATTAAATACTTTTTTTTTCTTTTAGTTCATTAGAAATTCCTACATCTCCTACTCATATCGCTGATCAGCATGCTGAATTGGAAAGGTATGTTTATACAAGTAGTCATCAATGGTGAACAACAAAATTTAGGTTTATTGCTTTTTTTTTTTTTTTTTTTTTCCTCTCCTTAGATTTTGCACTCCAGATTCTTTTAATGCTTCATCTAATTACGTAAATATATTATTAACAAGTCATGGATACCCTGTCCCTCTTTTATTTGATTCAGTAGAAATAGCTGATAAATGTAAAATAGTTAATTGTATTTATTCTCTATTAAATGATCGAAAAGTATGTAAAACAATGTAATACACCATACCATAAATTAATCATTATTTTATTTATTTATTTTAGACTGATGAGAAAGAAAAGGAAGAACTTGTGTCAGTTGTTAATCAATTAAAGAAAGAAAGAGAAACTTTAGAAACTCAAATGGTAAATTCAATAATTCAATGTATACTATTTTTAACGTTAAATGTGGTTTAATAGATTCAATTGAAACGTAATTTACAACTGAAAGAAAGACATAACGCAGAGATTAAAGACAAATTAGAGTAATTAACATATTTTATATCAATCATATCTTGGTATTAAATTCTATTCCCTTTTTTTCTTTTTGATAGAACAACTGAAATCAATTATAAAAAACAACAAGCACAAATGAATAGATTAAAAGAAGAGATATCAAAAGCAAAGAATAATATGCAATATATGAAAACACAATATGCTGTAAGTAGAAATAGTTACATCTATACCTTTGATATATTCATTTTTTTTTCTCTAGCATGAAACAAAGAAACACGAACAAGATTTAGCAAAGACACAAGAAAGACTATTAAAGTTAATGAACAATAACTATAAAGTCAATATTTCATATTTAAATATGAACAAATATTTTGATACAACTACAAACAATGAATCAGATAATGATCAAGTTATTCAAACACGAGCAATGTATACAGATTTATTAACCAAGTCGAATGAGAAAGAAGGAAAAATGCGAGTAGAGAGTGAAGAGTTAAGGGCAGCATTAATCAAATTATATACAGGTGTACGTCGATTATTAGAATCCCAAATACAAAGATTTGAAAATGAGATAAAGAAACAAACGAAAAGTCGTGATTCTTATGATGAGGCTGCCAAATTTCGTTTGCCAATGGATTGTGGAGGTAAAGAAGCAGCTAAACAGGTAGAAAATCTGCTGGACAGATTGAAAGAGGAATGGGATCATCAGATAAAGAATCAGCCTAAAGAATACACAGAAGATGATATTAAAGAGTATACGGATACAATAAGTTCATTGGAGGAAAATGTTCAGAACTTACTTCAAACAATAGATGATATAAAGACTGAATATGAAGAAAAGATGAGAATTTACAAACGATTTGAAGAAGGTGATTTCTTTAATACTCTATACCCAACACCTAAAGATGCATATATCATATCAGAGTAAGCATTATAGAATAATAAGCTTTGTACCTATTTCCAACCTTTTTTTTTTTATAGTTCTGAAGATTCTTTAGACGAATTACAATCAAGTAATCTCCTTAAACAACAACAAATAAAGAAAAAAATGTTACAAGATCAACGTAAGATAACTGAATCTGCCATAACTTTGGGACAACAGAGAGCCCAGTTAGAGGTATTTTTTTTTATTTTTTTTTAATTCATACATTCATACACTTATACGTCTTATTTAGGCTGAACGATGGGCTTTTAATGAAATGAAACGTGAACTTGAAATGCAAAAAGTGTTAAGTGATAATAATCATTATAGTAACATACCATTACAGTCAACAGAAACAGCAAACAACACGTAAGTTCTCAATAGATTGAATTACTATTGGCCTATATTCATATTACTGATTATATAGATCTACTACAAATACTTCAAGTCCCAGAAACATCGCTACACCAAATCAAAAAACAATTCATCGTAGACCGACATTAAATGGAATTAAAGGACCCCCCTATAAAAGACCTAGATCCTTTTTAGGAACTCCTTCCATTAATTAATTTATTCAAGTGGAATTCATCTTTTTACATATCTTTGATCTTGTTCCTCATTTACTAATTTTCCCCTCTCTCTCTCCCTCTCTCTCTCTCTCTCTCTCTTTTTTTTTTTTTTCCTTTCATGAATCCATAAATAATACACCAACTATTCTACAATGTATTATCTCACCCAATGTTCATAATATACAAATATATAAAGCGTATCGTCTATTTTTTTTTTAAAAAAATTTACATCAGAATATTCTGCTGCAATTTAGACTTTTATTTCTTGGAAAGTTGAATGCTGCCAAAAAAAATAAAATAAAAATGGGTTGTCTGCTACTCTTTAACGGAGACGACGAGCTTCACGTTCAGATTCCAAGAGACAGAGGATATCGTTCTCACGAACGGGACCCTTGACGTTACGGATGATGGAACGGTTAGTGTCGTCCATGAATTCAACGCGGACTTGGGTGACACCACCACGAGAACCGGTACGGCCGAGAACCTTAGTAACTCTAGCGAGCTTGACGGGGGTCTTTGAAGAGTCCTAAATTCAAAGTAAAAAGAAGAAAGTAAAAAGTTAGATTACCGCTTTAATCATGCACGTCTCCTTATGCTCCATATTCAAAATTAAAAGAGAACGGGAAGGAGAGAAGCAAGGTTCTCGTAATGAATTAATATAGTAAAAGTTGAATTCCATTTTATATCATTTGATTTTTTTTAAAGAAAAAACATAATTGATTTTTTTTTTTTTTAATTGAACGTCGTAACGATTGTGTTTATTGCATATATGTCATAAAATTCTTCTCTTTCATTATATAGGAGTTTTTTTTTCTTTTTTCATCCATCGTTCATTATCTCTCTTTAATTTCGAATATGGAGTTTGCGTGTCCCTTTTCTTTCTTTTTTATAAAAAAAAACAAGTCATGATGCCTTACCATGTCTACAATCGATAAGAAAAGGGAGGATTTGCTATGCTTCAGACCTCTTGATTCCTTTTCCCAACAACCAAGTAAATAGGAAGAGTCCGAATATCACTAGAAAAAAAAAGTTCGGACCGGACTTGGAAAGTACTTGAATTATTTTTATTACTACTGGTGGGACAAGTCGTATTATGTAATAAAATAATAACAGTGATAAATATAAGCAAGAAAAATTGAGAAGTTTTTTTTTTTTTTTGATAATAATGAACATAAAAGAATGAATTACAAGATATCAATAAAATGAAATTTCAATAACATAAAGGCATTTTTATAAAATATACATAATTATAAAAAAAAAAAGTAAAAGCAAGCAGTAGATAGAATAACTCGAATCATGGAAGGAAATAAAAGAAGCTATTCCAAAGTGTTTATTAAGCCAAGCATTTTGATTTTTGTTTAATTTATAATTTGGGAACTCCGTTTTATTTGAAGCAACTGTCAAAAAAAAAAAAAAGTTTAATTTTTTACATGTATTAAATAGAGATGCTTCTTTTCATTCATTCTTTCTTTCTCTTTTTCTTTATTCCTCTCTTTCTATTGTGTACACACACACACTACAATGGAAGAAAAACTTTACAGTTCAAATGAAAATGACTCTTCTACAACATTAAATGATGAAGACAATTATTATAATGATGATACTGATGGGTTATCGACCTTAGATGATGACTGGGACACATCAGCTACAGGAGATGATACGATTGACGTACTATCGTTAGCATTAGAACAGGTTACTGTACAAATTCATGAAATTAAGAATGAAATTCAAACTAAATTATCTTCTGAATGGACTTCAATAACCAAGAATCGGCTACAGAAACAGAAGTTACATCTTGAAGCACAAAGGGCCGTTATTCAAGAGCGACTTCTTCGACAATATACTCAAATCAATAATCGTATACATCGAGATGCCAAGACAATGAGATTACGAGACAAGGTTTCATTTGTACTTGGCGTAGGTAACACATGGATTACACCTGTCATTGCTGCACGAATCCCCATCTATATTCCAATCTATTATACCGTTCAATCCTTTTATCTTATCACGATTCGATACTTTATTTATAGATCTAAACGATGGCATTATTTCTTTTTTGACCTGTGTTATTATGTTAATCTCTTAACATTGTTATTTTTATGGGCTTTCCCTTCTTCTACTTTGCTTTATACTGCTGCCTTCACACTAACGAATGGACCTGTGATATGGGCTATTATTACTTGGCGCAATTCATTAGTCTTTCATTCACTAGATAAAGTCACCTCTGTCTTTATCCATATCTTCCCTGCTTTAGTGACCTATACGTTACGTTGGCTACCTGTGCTGCATCGTGATCCCGAGATAGCACTTGCTTATCGGAATCTTCATTTTCCTGGTGCCTCTCAGATGCCATCCACGATGGGATGGTGGTACACGTTAATCGTTTCCACATTATTTTATTTAGCGTGGCAGATCTTTTACATTGCCGTTGTGGTTATTGCACGAGGAGATAAAGTCGAAAAGGGATCCTACACTACCTCCTACTCGACCTTATTAAATGACAGTAGTGACAGCAACAAAAAAAAAGGGAAGAAACCATTTATTTTGAGATTAGCTTGCATGTTTGGTGAAAGATACAAGTTACCTATGCTTATCTTTTGGCAGTTTTGGTATACTCTAGGAACATGTGCGCTTACTTATTTCTATTACAAGTCATTTTGGCTTCATTCATTTTGTTTGGTTACCATGTTTGGTGTAAGCGTTTGGAATGGAGCGAGTTACTATATAGATGTATTCTCGAAGCGTTATTTGACTGAAGTAGAGAATCAATTAGCTGCATTCAAAGAGAAAAACCTGCAACCATTAAATCAAGTTAATATGTCTGTTGGGCAACAAATGAATAATACAATGAAAAAAATTCAATAGAGAAGAAAAGATAGATATACATTTATAAGTATTCAACCTACCATCGTCATGTGCTTTTGTTTTGTTTTGTTTTGTTTTTTTAAAAAGAAAAAAAAATACATGAATAATAGAATAATATCAACCTCTTTTGTACAGAAGAATGTCTTTTTTTTTTATTACTACTAGTATATGAATAGAATTGGAGAGAGAATATGAATAGCATATTTACATGCCCTTAATATATTGGGGATTCTCCTTGAATTCATTTTGAATAATGCAAATAATAGTCTCGAGAGCTTCTAGCCAATGCTTCATTTGATCAAGTGTAGCATCCGAAACAACACCAATCTTTTCATAAAAAGTTTTACGATAAGGACAAGCTTTCATAGCAAGCTATATAAACATGTATATTCAATATCACTATGATGACGATTATTATATCTATTCAAACTTACAGCAAATACAGGACGAATAAGCATGTTATGATATTTCTTTAATGTTTGTTCATAAGCTTTAGTAAACGAAACATTTAATTCTTCTTCTGGATTAGCAATGCTACGACGTAAAGCCTGTGCTGTAAAATCAAGTCCTCTATTTCGATTTATTTTTTAATATCAAATCGGAATAATTTCCCTTATCTCTCTCTCTCTCTCTCTTTCTCTCTCTCTCTTTCTCTCTGTTTTTTTTTTCTTTTTTTTTTTCCCTTACCTGGTCAACCAAAGAAGGCCTTCAGTAGCTACTCTCTTCTTTTCAGGGGCTTCAGTAGCCATCAATTTTTGAAGGGTTTCATTGATTGAAGGATTTGATATATAGCGATCTGTGATTTTCTAATAAATTATAAGCATAGGTACTATAGACTACACTCGAGCCAATTATTTTTAATTTACCTTAATATTACCATTCATATCACTTTGAACAACAGAGAATGCAGAAGATCCAAGTAAATCTAGTCATCATTGTGTATGATGAGCAAAATAAATAAATAAATAAATAAAAACCCCCCCTTCCCAATAAATAAATATAGAATGTACCAAAAAGTTTAACAAGGCCTTTAGTAGCTTCAAGAAATTGAACAGTATCAATACCATTACGAGTATTGACTTCTGTATAAGAAAAAGGAAGAGTATCGAAAAAAGACATTATTTTATTTTTTTTAAAAGAAAAAAAAAACGAACAACTAACTACCCTTTTACTCTATTTATAAAAAGATAATTTGAAGTCCAGTAGTTATCTATTTGACGAGGAGGTAACACAACTTTTAATGAGTTATTATTAGGACATTTTTATTTTCTTTTAAGAAAACGCTTTCTTTTTTCTTTCTTAATTTTCAATGCTTTATTACTGCAAGCCTTTTCCTTTTTGTTATATTTTGTCTCCATACAATCAAAGTCATCTCTAGCTTCATTAACAGTTCCCTCATTTCTAGCTTCATTATTAGCAGTTCCTTCATCTTTATCTTCATTAACAGTTCCTTCATCACCTCCATAATCTTTGTTTTCTTCAATGAACTCTGGCAGATCGACTACTTTTGTTTCTTTATTGTCATCATCAGTGTTATCTTTATAATATGCAATAATATGACTATATGAGACTTTGTAAATCTCAAGACAGTTTTGTTTAATCTTTTCTTTTCTATCTTCATCTGCCATTCGTTCATTTACTTTTTCTGCATAATTAAGTAATAAATAAGCTGATAATAGAGTTGATAATGTAAACAATAATGGCAAATGATTTTCCCTTAATTCCCTTTCTATTCTATCTAACATTGAATGTGAAGGTTTACTTTGTTGCTCTTTAGCATTCTCAAAAAGCAAGTCCATAAATGCTTCCCCTTCTTCATTCATAAAGGCCAAATAGTGATCCTCTCTTGCTGAATTAATATAATATAAAAGATGATTTCTAAATCATGTTATAAGCAAGATTTATTTTATTTTATTTTATTTTTGATAAATAGTTACCTTCCAAATACTTGAAGCATCTTTACTGCCTTTTTACAGTAAAGATCAAGCTCATTAAGAATAAGTACTGAATCATGTTCAAATTTAGCTATCCATTTTTTCACTTTATCTATGTATCTCTTTAGTCGTCTCTTTTGCAATACCATTAAATGATTTTTAATATAATATCGTTTTGATCGAAGTGCTTGTCCTCCCTTTGAAGGTCTTCCACGACCTTTTGGTGGCTTCTTGTATAGCATCATTGAATTGAAATCCTTTGAAACTAATAAGATGATCATGTTAATATATATATATATATATATATATCTATTTACAATATCAGGTTTAATACTATATTACCTGCATTCTTTCGGTCCCTCCTAAGTCCAATTACTGATGTGATCATATCGATGGAATTTTGTAATTTATATATCAAGTTTTTAATATATTACGAAAACATAAATAAATAAATAAATATTTTTTTTTTTAAGGCACAACAACAATAGAATAAAGTCCTCTGCATTTCACCGGACTAATTTTTTAAATTTGAATAACAGCACTATACACCTTTTTTTTTTTTTCTTTGGCAAAATGATGCTGCCAATAATAATACTATTGCCCAGCCATCTTTTGAAGGGTTTGCATGCTACTCCCTTCAATGTTTTCATGACTGCCTTGCGGGTCGTCTTATTTAATGAACACTTGTATATGTGACACTATTTTATTGTTAGATGCGACACTACAATTTATTAACATGGCAGTGATATAATCTATAAAAACATGGGTTGATACAACACATTAACATTGTTTAAACTACTTTATGTAAATGAACTACATGTATCAAAATTAAAGATTAGTTGTTTTATTTACATTCGAGAGAAAGGCATGTATGTAAGTTAGTTAGTTCAAGTAGAATAAATTTTTGTTTATAATGATTTTCAACTACTCATAAACAAGACATTCAAGTAAAATAGAATGAATACATTTATATATTTACTATTAGTATCAAGATAAGAAATACATATGAAACGGGAGAGCTAATTTTCTTGATATGGAGGAGGCTCTTCTGTGATTATCTCTTCTTCTTCTTCTCGATTATCTAATTGATAATAATCTTCACTTCCTCCTCCACGTTTTAATTTACTATAAACCCAATTCATTCCAGGTACTTGTTTCCACCATCTTTGATCATGATGCTCATTCCACACTTGTTCATTGGCTACAAATGGTATATTATTTTCTTGTTGCGTGAAAGCTGAATTTTGCCATTTTTCTATTATCACTTTAATTTGACCCACTAATTTCTTTAGTTGAGCACGGCCTATGAGTAAAACGATCACCATACCGCCCGTAACTAGAACAGCTATGACAGCAGCTTGCCATTGATCGCCCATTGTCCATCGAGGTGTATTATAATAATATTGAGGGATATCTTGTCGAATAGAGCAAGTATGATTCGTGCAATGACCTGGAATGCCATCAATGCCAAAATAACATTGCATGTTATACTGACAAAAGCTCCCTAGGGGTAATTTCGGTTGACAGGTTCTTGTCTTTTTATCGCAATAAGACATGCTACTACAATTTCCAATAAGTTCTAAATCTTGGACATCAATCACTTGAGGTCCTCGATAGTCAACATAGTTTATCAATTCATCAGTAATGGGTATAGTATGACAAGGCAAGCCAGTATCATTTTTTATACTGTGAGGTGTATATATGAATGTATATATAGGATCTATACTCATTTCAAATCCGCCTTTATCTACAAAAGAAAAAAAAAATAAGAATTTCTCCAGGTTTTTTTTTTTTCTTAATAATAAAAGATAATTTACTTCGGTTCTTGCAAACAAGACCAATATCAGTTGCGTAACATCCATGTACAGGATAGAATTGACAATTTGCAGGATCAATACAGTGTTGTTCATAGGCTATAACTTCATATATTAGAACTACTAGCACCCAAAAGAGGTACATGAGCAATGAATTATGAAGGGAAAAAAAAAAAAAAAGAAATAAATAAATAAATAAAGAATCTTAATTTTAGATTACAACAACCTAAAATTAAATGACTTTTATCTGAGGTTAAAGTTTTTTTTTTTTCTTATTTCAGCTAAACTGATTCTTTGCAGCAAATATTCATTCATAGTGAATTGCATTCCGTTTTAATATTATTAAAGGAAGGCTTTATTACGTTCGATCAGCTGCTAAATGATGAGTTATTACTAGTAAATATGTGTTAACATGTAGAATCATGCCTATTGAACTTATTCATAATAAGTCAGTTTAATATGAATACAATTGTACAAGTAAAGCATATTAGTATATTATGAAATAAAATAGGGTCAATCAATTTACTGACAGTGTTATTAACAATTTATTATGTATAAAATGAAGATGCCGTTAGGTGAAATTCTATGTACAAGGTTATATTGTTTATCTTAATCTACTAAGGACAAGTAGGGCATTTTTTTGTTTTTAAGAGATTAACTTGTATTACAAGTATGATATATACATTTATACACAATATGTTTAGTAGCATTAGATAAAAGATGGGTACATGAGATAGAATAAAAACAAATCCTAAGCATATCTTCAACAGTATTGTTGTTCTTCGTATTTTGTGCTTAGCTGTTATCTGCCAGATTCTTCTTCAAAGCTTAATGCTACAGGAGCATAAATAGTCATCTATGCTAATATAAATAAACTTTGAGCACAGTATTTGTATCTACATGGTTCATTTTTTCTTGACAGTATATAAACTCGTGATTTAACCAAATAAAATACTTTATTACAATAATAGTCTGTACATGTCTTGAAAACCTATAACTTCTTGTAGACTGTAGCTCCATAATAAAGAAGGTAAATTGCAATATTTATCTTATAATGATGAATATTCACAAAAAGGAATAAAATAAAATAAAAACTTGTCAAGTAAAACAACAAGTTCTTCTTCCTATTAGCAAGGGAATACTATCTTTTCTAACATTAATAATAAAAATAGACCAGTATTCCACGAGCGGAGCTTGTCAAAAGTGCAAATCTCGTGATTTATAAAACTGCAAAAAAGTCCATGATGCTTTGCTCAAGTAAAACTCTTGCTGCAATATGGTAGTAGATATACCGACGACAATTAAAGAAATTCACATTTTTTTTTTATATATATATATTGTATTGATCAATATTAAAAAAAAAAAATCAAGTGAAACATTAAAAGAATGATCAACAAGCAAAAAACATTAGTAAAAGAAACATTAAAAAAAAAAATAGTTTGAATCTGATAAATGGTTTCATTCATTACTACTCAGTTTACAATTTATACGGTATTCACTAATCATTGGCTATATAGTTCGCACTTTCTTAAAAAAATACCTTTAATAGTGTGTATGCTATAAATATTAGCATTCTCTAAGAAGCGTCGTAACATAATTCCCTATTTTATCACTGATATTAACTTTTGAGTATATTTATTATTGAAAAATATAAAAATGTATTTCATTATTAATGTACAAAGAAAAAAAAAAGATAAACGAACATTAAATATTAATCTTTTATATGTAAAGAGCTATATACTATTGCATTATTTAAGAGAATTATTGAATTTATAATTATCTAATACAAAAAAAAAAAAAAAAAAGAAAAAAAAATTAGATTCCTGGAGCTTTCTATATATTCTTAAACTTACTCATAATTCCTACAAGAGAAATTTCTTTTTTCTTATGTAATTCCTTACGAGCTTCTATTTCTTCATTATCAAGTTTAATGACTAATACAGGACAAGGACAATGTTTAGTCAAATAACTAGAAACAGAACCTAATACAGCCCTGTATAATAATGATTAAAATAAGTAATATTATCCATTATTCAATATACAAACCTTTTAACAGCACCAAGGCCACGAGAACCAGTAAGCAAATAAGCTGGTTTTACTATACGACAAAAATCAGTAATTGATGCTTTTGGATCGCCTTGAAGAACTTCTGAGGAAACATTTTCAAACTATAATATAAATATATATCTCTAAGTTTATAATACGATACGCAATAATATTTGCTATAGTTTTACTTACACCAGACTGTTTTAATGTCTTAATAATTTCCCATAGCATAGCATCTGCTGCGTCGTGTACAATAGTATCGTTATGACTGACTTCATGAATACCTGAAGTTTGTTGTGAAGATAACATAGAACTAAACATGGTACGATAATCGGACTGACTAACTACATTGATCAGACGAATATCATCTGTTGGATTTATCAAACTAAGATGAATTGCTTTTGCAATCATAGCGTCACTGTAATTAGAATGATCATAAGCAATGACAATAATGCGACGCTTATGCTGTCCCTTGTTCAGACCTGCTTGATCCATAGACACATCTTGCTGAGGCTTTGGAAAGAATCCTTCAGGCAAACGATTTGCGTTTTCATCTAATCGTTGTTCAGCACTAGCACTAGTAGTAGTAGTAGTTTCCATTATGTTTATATGTATAAATAAATAAATAGATATATATATATATATATATATAAAAAAAAAAAAAAAAAAAAGAGAAAGATGAACTTCGGCGACTATTTTTATGCAACTATCCGGATAAAAAATTATCTTGTTTCAAAGTCCCCTGCTATTAAACTTACGATTAAAAACAGAAAAGTATATGATGCTGTTTATAAATATTCTCTATATTTGTATCTATATACTATTAATTCGAAAAAATATACATGTATATATATCGTTATTATATTTTTCCCTTGAATTTCACGGCCTTTAATGTACAAGTATCGTTTTTTTTTTCGCCTTTCAACTTTGTAGTCATTGGCACATAACGAAGCATGTTTGGCAAGCAGAAGCCGTTATTGCTTATTGCTATCGCAATCTACCACGACATAATAAAGCTGACTTTTCACCTCTCATCATGGATAAAACACACCTGATCGTAAGAAAGAAAGAATAGTAGCAAACAAAGGATGAAATAAACTGGACAACAACAACAACAAAAGATTCAACAAGAGCCTTTCATGTTAAGATAGCATTCGTGAGTCTATGATTATTGTGTCTTGATATAATTAGTCTAGACTAGCATAACGAAAAGTGAATGACCAACAGATCCTCCCCCTCCCCCTCCCCCTCCCTATGTTTGCAAGATAAACTAATAAAAGTAGGTATAAGATAGATGACTGTATTTGAAATAGTGCACCCTTGGTGAGCAAAGGCCTGTAAGGCTTTAATAGTACTGTTTTAAGATGTTAGTGTTGTGAAGGAATTGCTAAACCTAAGCACATAGCGTACTTGAGCTAAGAGGTTAGATATCAGGATTGTGGTCTTTGAAATCTTGGGCCTTTGAGATCCTGGGACTTTTGGGCTCCACTCTGTTTTCATTCACATAACTTGACTGAACCAGGAATTAGAAACTTTGTGGCCTTTAAGATATTGGGCAACTTTATTGGATGCACAGTTCTTCTTTTTTGTAAAATCTTACTACCTTAGAGGTAACAAGTATACTTTTTTTTTTTTTTAAAAAAAACAAGTGGGTGATAATAGTTCTTGTTACCTCTTGTATATCTCTTTCATATCTTCAAGTATCCAAGAATGAATGGTTTCGGTAGAAATAATGTATATCTTTTAAGAAGCTGTATAAATAGATCTCATCTTAAATCATTAATAAAATGTTCGACTTTTTAGAACTATTGTTCGGTCTCATTAAATTTACTAGTATTTTTATATTTTGATATTTTACTAGGAATATCACAGTCTTCTTATTCTTTTTGCCTTGCTTCTGTAGCTTAACATTAATTACCTGAGTCTATAAAATGTTAAAAAAAAAAACGATACTTGTACGTCAAAGGCCGTGAAATTCAAGGAAAAAAGCCAGTATTATTATTATTATTATTTTCTTTTTCTTTTTCTTCTTACCCTATGATGCATATATAATTTATTTACTAGTCAGTTTAGTTTATAAATTTTGCACATATAATAATTTTAAATCTTCCTTTTGGTGGTGCTTTTGTTGAGATCTCTGCAATTTTTCGCCCTTTCAAAAATTTAACCTGTCATTCCTCCACCCTTGTCCTTGCCGGATACATTAATTCTCTCTCCTTTTATCTCTATTACGCCTTTGATGATAAGAAACACAACTAACCTCGGTCTAACCCAAGTTGTAAAGCAATCTATACGAATATTATCAAGACGTACATTATCAACAACTAATAATGTCAATCCTCAATTCATCATTTCTCCACAACTTAATCTTGAATATTATGCAAATAACACGGCTACTATAGCAGCTAACATGACCTCACGTAACTATGAGACAGATCCAGTATATCGTGTAAAAGAACTCTATGAACAACGATCAGCTCTACAATCCCAATCTGATCAATTACGTGCGGATCGAGATGCCATCCAACAAAAGATTCGTCAATCATCTTCTAATTGCGATCGTTACGTTCAAGAAGCTAAAAATCATAAAGAACGATTAAAGCAAATAATGAATCAGTTAATAGCAGTGGATGCTGAACTCCTTGAACAAGCGTTACAGATCCCCAATGAAACACATGTGGATGTGCCTCGAGGATCTGAAGCTAACGCACGTGTGATCAAGACCGTTGGTAAACCTTTGCAAGGGGACGCACTTGAAGATCATGTATCCATCGCACAACGGTTAGATTTGATTGATTTTGAACAGGCTTCACTTATTTCGGGATCCAAGTTTTATTATCTCAAAAATGGAGCCGCCTGGCTTGAATGGGCTCTTATCCAATATGCAATGCAAAAGGCAGCACTACGAGGATTTGAACCCGTCTTGACGCCCGATATTGTTAAAACATCAATTGCTTATGGCTGTGGATTTCAACCACGAAAAAGGGAAGCGTCTCAGATTTATGATGTATCAACACCATCAAGTAATACGCAAATGTGTTTAGTAGGGACAGCTGAAATCCCTTTAGCAGGCTTAATGGCCAAGAAAATGTTGAATGAAGAGGCATTACCGAAACGTATGGTAGGGTTTAGTCATGCTTTCCGAGCTGAGGCAGGACATGGCTCTGCTGAGGAGCGAGGTCTTTATCGTGTTCATCAGTTTTCTAAAGTGGAGTTATTTACTGTCACTACACCTCAACAAAGTGAAGCAATGTTAGAAGAATTAAGAGAATTACAAGAAGATATGTTTCGTGATTTAGAGCTTTGTTTCCGTGTTTTGGATATGCCAACTGAGGAATTAGGAGCAAGTGCCTATCGAAAATACGATATAGAAGCTTGGTTACCCGGTAAAAATGGTTGGGGAGAGGTAAGTTCTAGAGTGTTTTATTTTAACAAAAAAAAAAAAAAAAAAAAAAAAAAAAAAAAAAAAAAGAATAATGAATATAATGTGGATAGATTTCGTCTACTTCAAATTGTACAAATTATCAATCACGTAGATTAGATATTCGCTATTTATCAAAAGATTTTAAAGAACAAGTAGGAACTAAAGATGTACGAGTCCCTTGGCATATTAAAGAAAAGTGGGTAGATTACTGTCATACTTTAAATGGCACGGCTATGGCAGTGCCTCGTATGATTATCGCTCTTTTAGAAACTCATCAACGTCCAGATGGCACAGTTCATATACCTTTACCTCTTCGTAAATGGATTCCTGGTGAACCAAGTGTATTACAATAATAATGTATATACAATAAATTGTATTTATTCTATTATTAGATAATGCTACATGTATATAGATTTTATTAGACTCCATCTTTTGTGCACTTTACACTGAATTTGATCACGATGTGAAAGATCATGAAATAAATTAAACCTATTATGAAAATTGTCAATATTGCGGTTTAGATGTAATTTATACCTTTAATACATCAAATCATGATCTACTATCTACTTATTAATGGCAATATGCACGTTGAGCGTGTTTAATTTTACAAATGATTGCTGCTTTCATTTCATTTCATTTTTATTTTGAAACTGTCATAGATTTAAAAAAAGAAGTTCTAAAAATGGTAATTCGATTATTATCATTATTTTCAAGCATAATTCAACAACTTTTTTATTTTATTTTTATTTTTATTTTTTTTCCCTTTTTATAATCGATTTCGAAGCAAATGAAAATATTAACATGGAATGTTAATGGATTAGCAAAAACATTACAATATTATCCTTGGTCAGAAAAGAAATCATATAAAGTAAAATAACAAAAAAAACAGAATAAAATGAAAGGATTAGTAAGCTCATCAGTACATACATTAATGATCTTATTCAATTCTTAGTACCTACTTGATGAGCTTAATTCGGATATTATTTGGTAAATAAGAGCTAGTCTTTTGATATGTAAAAGTGTAATAATACTAATATAGAAATAAAAAAAGTTTTCAAGAAGTTAAATGTCAACGTTCAAAATTAACAAGGGATATGGCGATTGTTCCAGGTTATCATGCTTATTTTTCATTCTCAAAGGTCAAGTTGGGCTATTCAGGCGTTGCAGTCTATGTCAAAGATACATTTCAGCCACAGCCTATTCATGCATATGAAGGAATTACAGGTGTATTAGATGGTGTCGACAATAATGATTTTGTGTATGATTTAAATACACCAGCAGAGATATTAGACGCAGAAGGTCGTTGTATCATTTTGGACTTTGGATTCTTTGTGCTATTTAACATTTATTTTCCAAATTACTCTAATGAAACAAGAGCAGAATTTAAAATGGATTATCATGCTTGTGTACAAAAGCGGGCCGACTATTTTATGAATAAAAGGGGAAAACAAGTGCTGATTGTAGGTGATGTGAATGCAGTCCACGAAGAAATCGATCATTGTGATCCAAAACAAAGCATGCTAGATCATGGTATTGACGATTTTAAAGATTTGCCTCATAGACGTTGGTTAGATAATATGATTGAGCCAAAAGGAGAATTTATTGACACGACACGACACTATCATCCTAAACGTGAAAAAATGTATACCTGCTGGAATACAAGGATTAATGCAAGACCAAGTAATTATGGAACTAGAATAGATTATATACTAGCGTCCTCAGGTTTACGACCGTGGCTTCAATATTCAGATATTCAGCCAAATATAATGGGATCTGATCATTGTCCAGTATATGCAGAATTTTTATCAAATATGCCACAAATAGCAGCAAATCACAACGAGAATGATACTCGAACCAATTCTTCATTACTTTTGTCTACCAATTTCCCTGAATTTAAAGAACAAAACAAGTTATCAAACTATTTCCTAAAAAGGACCGAACAGCCTCTACAACAACAAGCTATTACAACACTAAAAAGAAATCATACTCATACTAATACTAATAATGACAGTCATCAGAATAAAAAGACTAAACGAAATCATATTACTGTGGATAATTTTTTCATTAAAAAGGACAGTAACATTTTAAAAGCAACTAGTAGCAATCACATTCATGCAGAAGAACAAAAAGAAACAATAAAATCCACATGGAATTCTATCTTTAAGCCAAAAGAAATACCAAAGTGTAAATTTCATAATGAACCATGTATTGAAAGGACTGTAACTAAAAAGGGCCCTAATTTGGGTCGTATCTTTTATATTTGTTCAAAACCTGTTGGACCACAGGATGGTCCAAAAGAAGATTACAGTTGTAATTTTTTTCTATGGAAACAACAGTCCAAGAAATAATAAAATTTGTATATTTTTATATGTGTATAATATATAAATACATGTATATTTTTTATTATTATTATTTACTACTACTTCCACGTGTGAGATTGTGCTACAAATATATAGGATAAGGAAGAAGAAGACGAAGAGGGTATATTTAAATACATGCATCTATGTATTTTCTTTTTTTAGAAAAAAAAATACAACTACGAGCAACATTCTTTTGCACCGAAACAAAGACATAAAGCTGCTAAACTATACATGAAAAGTTAGGATTTAAGGCTACTATAAAGAAAGAAACAAAAAAAAAAATTCTCTTCTCATACCATCCCCAACAACAAGCATCTTTTGATCGAGCAGGTTGTCTATAAATGATGACAGTTTGTGGAGGTGGAGTTGAATGATAGTAAAAACCACATGATTGATTTTGACGTATACTTTTATCAGTACAATTCTGAAATGAAGATGGCTGATAGGCTGGAGGAGGAGGATAAGCTGTACAGTCAGCTGTCAAATCGTCTACTAAATGATGATAATTATTATTATTAGGTGAAATAGGAGCTGAAATATGATGTGCCCTTTTCTTGTTATCCATTTAAATAGAAAAGGAAAAGGAAAAGGAAAAAAGAAAAGAAAAAAAAAAAAAAGAAAAGAAAAAAAAAAAAAAGGCGGTTGTGTTAATTGAGTCTATCAGTAAAATTTATTTTAGAAAAAAAAAATCAAGGGCACATGAACTATAACTTTATCCTAGATAATGTATAAGGTAAAATGTATACAAATCGATATAGACATGAGATTTATATCTTAGCAACATAAACTTATCACTTGGAATAAATATTGAAAAAATATATAAACGATGATTATTCCTTATAATTATACACTTCTTATTTTCCATGTGTTACATATTTTATATATTCATTATAGGACGAATTTCACAATCCTATTTGACCAAGTTCATCTTTGATATTCATTCAAAACAACTTTGCCCGAGACTTTTTATCTTTTTTTTGTTGTAATAAATCAATTAATTTATCTTTATATCTGTATGTTTTAATCTAGATAATTTAAAGAGAAATAAAAAAAAAATCATCTCGCTTAACTTCTAATATTTCAGCAAGTATGCAATGCAATGAATTATATTACTATAAATATATTGTAGTTTTCGCAAATAAGCTTTTTTCTATATATGGAAATTTTATTTAATTTAGTAAAGCTCGATTGAGTGTGAGTAATTTTAAATAGAGAGAAGAAAAAAAACAAGGAATATTATACTACATATTGTAAAATAATGTATTTGTATCCAACAAAGAAAAGTCGATTCCGTAAATAACAACAGCAATAATGATTGAGGATTGATAGCCATACTTTATTGTATCACATTTATAGTTTGAATTATTCGCTAAAGAAGTATTCAATAAACTTTTCGATATACTCGCCTAGGGACTGACGTTGGCATTCACGTTGGTAGTATATTGAGGATATATAAAACAGGGTCAGCAACAGTATTAAGTATGTGTAAATAAAAATAGAGGTTAAGGTATTGCATGATGATATGAGTCTTGATGAGCTTGGGTTTTTGATATTAATAAGCTTTATGAACACCATCAAGCACTTATTCCAAGTGCAAAGATTTGTGTACTGGATTATTAGTATTTTTTTTTTTTTGTGTAAATAGAAGCGAAAATATTGTTTCAATATAGCAAAAAATATTAAAGCATTGGCTTTAATGCTGAGTATCTATCAAGAAAAATATTATATAGTGCTTTGTTCATCTTTGATAGTCTCGCTCTGTTATTTTTCTTGCTAATTCGAAAAATTAGATTGTCTTTCAAGATAAGACAGCTTCTCTTTACTACTTCAGCTTTTATATTTGGACTAAAAAAAAATGAATGAAATCATAATAGAAAAAATATAGGTAAAGATATGTAAGCTTATTTCTTTATATTTCTAAAATCAATTATATTATGCATTAAGATATTATCCATTGCTTTGTATCGTCCTATCTTTTTATAATTTGACTAATATCACTGTTTCTTTTACAATCACTATTGAATTATTGGCATTTGCTTCTTATATGTTTTAGAACACGGACAATCTACTTGTCACACAAACCTGACTAATTGCGTCAAAGCGTTCTTGTCATTAAAAAAAGCTTGTAAATGCATAATTGCAGTTAAAAGTTTCACTATAGGAGTAGAGCATTATTTATATTGTAAACAATTATAGAAAAAGCGTTAAAACTATAAGTGACATGAAAATGAATTACAGTATACTATCAAAAAAAAAAAAAAAATAACCTAAATAAAATGAAATTAAGAAATATATACAGTCAGTATTTCTTATACTATACTAAAGGCTATAAAGCGTAAAAAGAGTAAAGGAACAGTAAGCACGGTAAAAAAAATATCCGTTTTATTATTTTCTATCTTTGTCAAATGTATCTAATAATTACGTTCAAAAAATGATCTAAGGTTAATTCTGTTGCTGATATACTGATAAAAAGTATGTTCCATGATGCAATAGAGTGCCTTAGTATAATCTGCTGCTTCCAATATTTATGTTTACTCACTAGAATAAAATTACGTTGTTAAGAATATAATAATATAAGCTGTGTCTCTTAATGGATTTATAGCAGTTTTATAATCATAGCAACATATAGGTTCCTCTCCCAAAACAAAAAGGTTTTTGTTCATCGTCTGAATTTGAAGTGTAAAAACTATATGAGAATGTTCAATCAATAATACTGCAAACCAAATACATAATTAGAACACATAACTACCTGATGATACCTTGATACAAAAACTACTGCCTCTTTTACAAACATCTGCAAACCGATCACGATGGTATATATTATTCTCCAGCCCACTTTGGCAAAAAATGTGAACCTGTGCTGGATATATTGAATCATTGTGTTTCTAATTTGCTGAAACAACAGATTATATAAGAAAGCCATGACACCTTCTGTAATGGTCCAAATGCCCAAACGATCTCTACTTGTCGTCCAACCTTGATGAATGATCCTATTTTATAGCTCTCAATAATATGTATGGAGCATAGTCAGGTACTTCGTTGGCGTCTTGGTTGGCTCCCTGGGGGAAAATCTCGTCCCTGTCCTTTCTGTTCTGCAGTTAATCTTTCTCATGTTCATGCTACCGAATGTCTGCACATACACCGTCGTCTACAATTGTCCCAGATCCATCAAAGACCCTCTTTCTTTCTTACTCAATTTATTACCCCTGAAAAAACCAAAAAATGTTCCATCTATCTCTTTCTGGTCTGTACGTTGGTCTGAAATTTGCGTGACCCTACATGAATTGGATCATATTTTCCATGGTGAAGATCTTCCTCCCCCTCCAACTGATATCGGTGCTAGTTTGGTGAAATGGTTGCAATGATAAAAATGCTAGTGTTTCTGTCTTGTTTTTAATTTTTTTTTTTTTCTTTTTATCTATTTTTCTTTCGTTTTACTTTCCTCCTTATTATTTTTTTTCTTTACTCTTCAATACTTTTTTCATTTTCCCTCTTGACTCTTAGTAGGTTTTTTTTTTTAACTCTTAACTTCGCGAACTGGTTCAGGCAATGCAGCTATTCAAACTATTGTGCTCATTATGGCCACTTTTTTTTTTTTTTTTTTTTTTTTTTTTTTTTTTAATAAATTTATCATTTAATAGTATGAGAATGTTCGGTCCGAACATAGTTTTCGGAGAAATTTTTCGATCTTTTTTTGGATTTTTTTTTTTCAATTATGCTGACCTTGAGTGATTGTGTGAGTAAAGTGTATAATGAGAGTGGGGGAAAGGAGGGAGGATAATCTAAAGAAGTTTGTATAGGTTAATGTAACCCTTCTCTTCATCATCTATATTTAGACATGTCTGGATCCAATCGGTAAGCATATAACGATATATTCATGGGATATTAGGAATGGATTGGATGGAGAAAAAAAAATTAAGTAATGGAATGGATATAAAGAATATGATGATTGAGATGCTCCATGAATCAGTACAGAGAAATCATGTCGGAACATTCAACTCATCTACATTTTTTAGTTTGTACAGCAAGGGTCGTGTTTTGGGTTATGAACGTGCTAAGCGTAACCAAAACCCTAACGTTTCTTTGATCCAAATTGAAGGTGTCAAGACTACTAAGGATGCTCAATTCTACCTTGGTAAGCGTGTTGCCTACGTTTACCGTGCTCAACGTGAAGTCAATGGTTCCAAGATTCGTGTCATTTGGGGACGTATCGCTCGTGCTCATGGTACTAACGGTGTTGTTAAGGCTCGTTTCCGTAAAAACTTGCCTCCTAAGGTCTTTGGTGCCTCCGTTCGTGTTGTAAGTATTTATGTTGTAAATGAAAAAAAAAAGTGATCTATTACTCATTTTTAATTCTTTTATAGATGCTTTATCCTTCCAACATCTAAACTTTGTTTAGATAATTAATTCAATGTATAATAAAGCAACCACACACATATATATTTATATATAGCCATGAAGAAAGGAACTCGTATCAATGTTGTATAATAGTTATTACTGTATATTAGGAAATCAGAAAAAAAAAAGGGTCTAAAGAGAGAAGGTTATAAGCATGACATGTATGTTAATATTAAAGAGTGTAAGGAAATAAGGAACATATTTTTTTGAGCATAAATTACGCCCATCAACAATTTCAAAAATTACTTTGTAAAAATAAACACAAAGTATATGAATTAACCGACTAGATTGTCGAAAATCAAAGATATTACTTTGTCCAAAAAAAAAAAAAAAAAAAAAAAAAAAAAAAATAACAGTATAAAGATGCTAGTTAATATAAGCGTTTAAGTCAAACAGGCAGAAGTGTCTTCGGATAGCTTTTTTTTTGGCTTAAGGGATTAAATACACAGACGAGTTTTTTAAGTATTTAAAATTATCTGTAATAACTATAATGTGCTATTATTCTTGTCACTTGTTATATATCTGAATAAGCGTCATTTATCAAGTCACTACATTTAAAGTAGACTTATTGAAACATAAATTTGCTTATTCATTTTGACATGTGTAAGAAAATTAATGTTTACATTCATAAATATGGAAATAAGCACACATTTACACAATAATGTCATTACTTCCCGCTATTTCTAAGTGTTATACGGTTTAACATTTATAATATACATTTAGAACACGTTGAATTTTACCATAAATAATATATTAACGTAGAAACAAGATAAAGGCATTTATTACAATAGAATTCACGTCATTTAAAACTTGTTTTACAGCTGGCTAAATCATGTGCAACGATTAAACTTTATCTTGTTTGAAAACACTCCTTTTTTTTTTTTTTTTTTTTTTTTACTATGGTGATTGTGTTTATAGTGATCAAGAATTTAAATATAGTAGTCTTGTATCCTAGCAATAAAATACTCTAGGTGATCCTTTTCTTTGAAAGCATGTCAAAGTAGAAGGAAAAGAAATGAATATAACAATTACTTTACTGAATATAATAAAGATACATTTTCATGAATAATATTGAAAACAACAGGATATTTTGTCTTCTATCCTAATTTTTATTTCTTCTTATCAAAGTTAAAAAAAAAATAAGATTTTCATCTGTAAAACTTAGTTTAGAAAACAGTATAATTCTTCTTTATTAGAATAAAGTTAGATTTCTTTTTATGGAATCATTTTAAATTCTAACAGTTTTAAACTTTTACGATTTCCAGGATAAATAAAAAAAAAGAACGTTAATAATTACCTATTTTAGATAGTTAAATCCGAATCAAAATAAAAAAAAAAAAAAAAAAAAAAAAAAGGTAGCATGAAGAATTTGACAGAATTCGTGTAAATAAATAATCCAGTGTTTTTCATTTTCCCTTTCCTTTCCTTTTTCTTTTTTCACTCAAAAAAGTTTATATTTCTGTAAAATTATTATATTATGCAATCTTGTGTTCGATTTTTAATTGTTTTAGCTGTCATTACTGCTTTTATTTGTACAACATACTCTGTTCCAATAGAAAACAAGATCAATCAAAAGATCAAGAACCCAAGAAGAGCAATTGAATCCTCTCAGTACTTGGCAAAGCGAGAACATGACGCTATCGATATTAACTCATCAGCCAAAAGCGGTAGCGCCCCTATTATGATGGCTATTACTACCACAGAGACTCCTAAAAAGATTAAGAGTGCTCATCAATTATTAGATGGTATTGTCTTTTTGAAAAAGCAAAACTCTAAAGCCCGTAAGGAAGCTGCTAAGGCTGCTAAAGCCGCTGCTAAGGCTGCTAAAGCTTCTAAAGCTGCTGCTAAGGCGGCTAAAGCCACCGCTACTGCTACACATGATTCTTAAACATTTATCATTTTTTTTTCTTTTTCTTTTTTTTTCTCTCTCCTCTACCCTCACATATACATGTATGTATATATGCATATAATATGTATTTATCTCTTTTCTTTATCTCACTTGTATAAATAACTGTATCTCCCCTTTTTTTTTTATTTCAATTTTTTTCTTTATCTTACTTGTATATGTACACGAGTACGTAATAATCAACATATTAACTTCAATAAACATATTCAACATTTCATTAAAAAAAAAAAAAAAAAAAAAAAAAAGACGCGACAAAACTCCGTATATTCCTTTTTTATTAGGTAATAAGATTATTAATTTATTAAATATCAATTTGACCCACAGCATCGCTGATACGATCTCTAAGAGCTTCAATAGCAGCCAACTTGCGTTCCAAAAGTTCATCAAGGTCTTGCAAATATTGAAAGAATTGTAGATTTTTCTGTTCCTTATCTGTTGATGAGGTAGTTAAATCAAGTGTTATACTAGTAACAAGTTGTATTTCTTGCTTATTACAATCTGCCATTTCATGTATCTCCGCACGATGAAACCTGACAAGCTCATCCATTTTGTTAAGGCTAAAGGATGGGAGTAAAGGAAAGTCATTTTTTTTAATTGATTCTTCTTGTTGTTTCCATGACTGGGATGTATGCTTGGATTCATCGAGTGATGCATACATAGAGAATGACCGAGGTAATGTATACGATTGGCGGTTTTGTTGTAAAGATAAGGGTCGAGACGATGTCTCATTGTTGTTGTCATAAGATTTTTTGCTTTGCTTATAAGATAATGTTTCATAACGAGGAGAAGATGGCGGCGATGGTGATAAGCGTGTTTTTTGAGATAAATTATTATTATTAGATGAAAATGTTGAACGAATCAACGGATTTTGTTCGTGAGGAAAATCAATATCAAAAAGATTTTCTTCATTCGTAAAGGCGTCTTCGTCTAATATATCAGATTCATTGCTAAAGTATTCATCATCATCATCATTATCATTATCATCTTCTTCTTCAGGAACACTATTACCAGATCCACTTGAGTTTCTTTCTGTAGGAGATAAATGCCGTCTATCTTTTTCACCTTTCAACTCCTTTACTCTAGATAGATATTAATATACTATTGTATATCATAAATATATATATATATATTTATATGATTTAAAATTACCTATCCGCATATCTTAAAGTATTTAATGTATGCTCACTATTAGAACCATTAGGGGAAATAGTAGCAATCATGCAGGTTCTAGAGTTCCCCACAAATGAATCCTTCAATACTTGAGTCAATTTACTTTGTCTAAATGGTGTATGTTTTTTGTCTTGATCTAAAGCACGAATACATTCCTTTAACGCCAATAAGCTTTTATTAATTTCTGCTCCTTCCATTCTATAAAATATAAGTTTTAAAATCTACAGCTATAGCTATATATGTATATATTATGTAACTCTACCTTGTCTTTGTATCTGCTTCTCCTCTATCAGCACCTCTTTCTGAGCCAGCTAAATCGATAAAACATAATTTACCATGAATTTTTTTTCTATTATTTGCATGTTTAAGTAATATTTGAAGTACAGCATGAGAACGAGACGAACTATCATTTGCACCAGTAGAACCTAAAAAAAAAAAAAGAAAAAAAAAAAAAGAGGGGAGAGGCAAGGAAGAGGGAAAATATATATAAGTAATAAAGAATTTTTTTTATCTCTTCCAAACTATAACTTTACCTGTACTACGAACACTACTGCCATATTCAAAAACTTGTATTAATTTATCTACATTATCAATAGGATATTCACGTAAACCAGAAATAATAACGTTTTTCTTTCCATCTTCACGGGCAAATAATTTTTTTCGATCATTCAAGAGGTCATAAAGCTGTCCCTGGTATATTTCATATAGACCAATCCAAGCAGTTAAATAATTATTTTCAGGCTTACGAAGCATGTTAAATATATCTTGAGCTGCCAAAATATATAAACCATGATTAGGGTCTAACATTGTAAATGTCTTACCAGACCCTGTTTGTCCACTAGAGTGTATATATATATATGTAAATGTATATAAATACGATTGAATTGTTTCATGATACAAAAAAATTTATACATTACTATGCAAAACAAGTCGCTTTACCGCCTTTAAATATATAGTGAACAAGTGGAAGAGCAGTCCTTTGATATACACTATCATTTGGACAATCTGAATCAAAGACATCATCAAATGTAAAAGAATGTTGTTCAGTATATTTTGTTAAATCTAATCTCAATCTATAATAATAATTTAATATATTTATGTATGTATGTATGAATGGATATTTATACATGTGTGTGCATAAATTTTTATTTGTTCATGGGAACTTACTTTGGCTCATTAATTTGTAGACTTCTAGTACCAATTGTAGGCGCTACATCCTTTTCACCTTTTTCTAATTCTTTTCGATTTAATGGTCTCTTTCTAACACACACTCGAATCTTTTGATTTAAATCACTAGGTGGTAATAAACCTACGACCTTTTGATTAGGCTTTTTTGTTACTGTTGTAGGTATACCATATGCATCTAAAAGCGGGGCCGAAGTTTTGTAGATTATGTCTTCATCATGTTCAGAATTAATATTATCTAAATAAAGAGATCTTCTCAATTCTTGTCTACGATCTTTTCTTTGATAAGAAGAGAAATCAGGCCGTGGTGCATCTGACATTGTACGGTTTCTGGCTAATGTAGTTGTATGATATCTTTGTTGAGGGTGTGGAGAAGAAGGTGCTGTTGACGTGTTATTAGCAGCAGCAGCAGCAGCAGCAGTATTAGTAGCATCGGTAGTATTTATATATGTTTGTGAAGTAGATGGCTTTAGGGTTCCAATAATACTTTGTCTTCTAAGACGACTATTAGTAAAGCTTTCAGGTATAGGTAGTCGACTAGAGTAAGTATTTGGTCGGCGTAAACTAGTTGTATTACTAGTAGTAGATGTATCATTATATAAATCTGAATCTCTTCGAATAGCTTGTACTAATCCAAATATCTTTCTTTTATCCATTGAGTCTGTTATGCCTAACTTTGAATAGTCTTCTAAAGAAAGCTAAAAAAAAAAAAATTAGGATTTCGCTAACTAAAATAAATAAGTTTAAAACAATTTACCTGAGCTAAGCTTTGAAGATGAGTTATGCCATGTGTTGAAAATCTATATAAATGTAAAATAAAAGGAATGAGATGAACACAATAATATATACACATTTAAGTATATATGTATATCTATTATCATTTTACGTTGAATAAAACTTTTTTTAATAAAAAAAAATAGATGGTTATTAAATTAATTCATTTTTGAAGAAATCTTTATGAATCATTTAAAAATATTCATTACCTGATCAAGATCATGTTTTCGTAATGTATCAAGGAATATAGACACACTCATCCTAATGATGTTAATCAATCAAATTCAGAAAGTTTAAATAAATATTTATAAGAAAGAAAGAAGAAGTAAACTAAAAAAAAACATGCGCTTTGACTAAACTTTTTTTTTTTTGAACAAGTCGATTTAAGATTAAATTAAGGCTCAGAGTATACTATGATAAAGTCTGCTATTATATAATAAGCTATAACAAGTATCATTAAGCCATTATAAAAACAAAAGGATAATATATGAATAATCGATTTGATATATCATTTATTCTTTCAAGAAGTTAAAACCATACATTTATAAACTATATGATTGTCCAAATTTATTAATTATTTCTTCTAAAACTAAGCCCTTTATCTTACTAAGGAAAAAAAAAAAGTATCCCTATAATATGTTACTCTTATTCCTTTGAGGTAGATGATGTATACCTATTATTACATACCATAAGGCTTCGATCTTAATTTTTTAGATATCAATACCATATTCTATTATGTTATTAAAGGCAATAATTTATCTATAGAAGAGGCTTATATGTTTTGTTCTAACTATTTAATTTTAAGGAATTAATCGTTTTCATAAATTAAATAATATATTGCTACATCTGGATTAATGAAAGTATGCATAGGTTGCACATTTAAAGCCAAATAAGCTTAAAGCATTGCTTTAAATTCAGCTTCGTCTAATATAAAAATACTACAGAAAGAAATCGCATTGTTACCTATTCTTCCTTCCCTCTTCCTTTTATAATTTTATATCGGGGGCATCAATAACATTTGTACTATGTTATTTACCTTTTTTTCTTTCTTTTTATGAAGTCTCGACATTATGATAACACATCAAAAAGCAATTGTAATATTGAGACTATTGGAAACTAACTTTTTTAAATATTTATAAAGAAACAAAAAAGGAAAGATAGTTGTTATAATTGCGAGTTGACATTTAAGGAGAGAAATTCAATATGATAATTTAACAACTTTATTCTCAATTTTATTGCTTAGCAACTATAAGAAGAAAAAATTAATTACTATGAAGAAGGATGTTTCCGAGTTTATTTAAATAGAATAGAATACAACCTCCTCCGTTTCTATGAATTCACACATGTGATTACTGTCTTTTTTTTTCTCCGAGAATTATTCGCGGTTTCTGAAATTCGAAAAAAAAAAAAAAAATAAAAAATAAAAAAAAAAACTGACATTATGAGTTTTTTTTTTCATTTTTTTTTTTTCTTCCTTTCTCTTTAGATGAACAATAACGAAGAACAGCCAAAAAAACCAAATAAAAAGTTTGCTGTAGGTGACCTTCCACCATCACCTACTACAAGTACGGGTACAATACCAAAGAGACCTACAAGACATCACGTTAAAAGACGTTCTAGTGGTCGAGTTCATGTTTCTAAATTAGCTCCAATGGCAAGAGCTCATAGCAGTACTAATATTGATCCTGAGAATAATGAAGAAAAGAAGCCTACAACTATGAAACGCTCTCAATCCAATAAATCTTTAAATCGACTTGGATTATCAGAACGCAATAAAAATAATTTAACAGGCTTAACTCCTGCTAATAAAGAAGAAGAGGTAGAAAAAGTTGTCATCTCTCCTCCAACCACACCTCCCTTGTTGATATCCGATAAAAAGCCTCCTACATTCCCTGTTTCAAATACAACACCCGCTGCACCTATAGAACAAACACTTACTGTCACAGCAGATGATATATTAGTGACACCTGATAACAAAAAGAGACAGTTATTAAAATCACAATTTATAGACCACCAACCAACAACAACAACTATTACTCAACAGCCCTCAGAAATAACAAGTACTCAGCAAAACTTATTATTACAACAGCATCAAGAAAATGATATGGCTCATTCAAAAAATAAATTTCAATTAACAAAGGAAATAGAAAGAATGGGTCGAGAATATCACTTTGTACGTAAATATCAAGATCCAATGATGGATAGTCTTATACGATGTCATCAACAAAACAATAAACCTTCTTTCATGTTATTACAGCGTACTTTATCTTCTACTTCCATGACCACTAGTAGTAGTAGTAGTAGTAATAGTAATATACCTCATATGGAACAACGTAGACAAATTTTATTAAATAATTCAGCGTTTCAGCAACAAAAAAGACAGCAAGATCAAAGGTGGAGTGCAGGTAATTTTATAGAGCGTTTATTTTTTGGAACTTCTTAACTCCAACATACCATTCTACCTGATGCGTTACCTGTTAAAATGATTGGATTAGATGTCATTGGATGGAATTGGCACACGCTTGGTATTGCTGTAATATGTTCACTGTCATAAAACTGTATAATCTCCTCTCCTGTCTCTCCTGAATAAATATCTACGGTTTGATTCATGTTGCCAATAATCAAATGTTGAACATCTAAACCATTTACTTGATTTGTATTCCATCTTGCACGAAAATTAGTTACCCATCTTTTGGTTTTTTATATATATATACATACATATATAAATGTGTGTATATAGATAATGTATTAGTAAAATAATCCTAATATATACGTGTTAGTTATTATATTCATATACCTTCCAGTATGATTATTATGTTTAATGGCTGATTTTAATTCAACTGTTTTATTGTTTTTGTTTAAATCAAATAATCTTATGTAATCATCATAAGAGGCAGTTGCAAGGATATCACCATTAGGTGACCAATAAGCACTTGTAACAGAGTATCCATGCTCAATTGATTGTAATGGTTCTCCTACTTCCCTCTTTCTCTTATTCCACATACGAATATCCCAGATCGTTGTTGTTCTATCATTGCTTGCAAGCGCTAATAGGTTTTGATCTACTGGATTTAAATGAAGACAGCCAATCTTTTTCTCTTTTGGTGCATGAATCAAAGGTGTATCTCCTGTTCGAGAGTCAACTACGCCTACTTCACCATCTGAAGTAGAAAACCAAATCTAATAAACACATATATAAATGACTACAAATGAACATATATAATTTATTGAGTCACTTACTATATTGCCTGTTTGAGTTATATCGAAGCATGTAATGGGATAAGTTTCTCCACCAAGATTCATAGTCATAAATTCAGCTTTATTCATATCATAAACTCGAAGTAATCCATCATAAGAAGATGTTAATAATTTAGAATTATCAGAAGGATTAAAATGCAAATCCGTGATGTTTCGTGTATGAGGCTTATATTGATATACAACAGGGTCTTCAGTTTCCTCTTCTTTTGCATTAACATCCCAAATACCAAGATAGCCTTCTGTATCTACTGCACAAGCAAGAAGTTTTGCAACAGAGGGATGAAATCTATAATTTGTATAAAAAATAAAAATTTAATTCAGTAAAAAAAAAAAAAAAAAAAAAAAAAAAAAAAAAAAAAAAATCGTTGGCTTTATTATTTATGACTTACAAATCAGCTGTAATACGATTAGGTGTCACTTTGACAGTAGCCCATTCATGTTGGATCTTTAAATGTTCTAATTGACTTTTTAAGATTTGATCGGATTGTTCACCCTTTTCAGTCTTGATCCTATCTTTTTTAACTTGTGTATTAGGTACATCACGAAGAGCATCTTTCATAATGTCTACTAGTTTTTTTTTATCTATTTCATTTAATGCATCGATTGTTTTGGGTTGCTTTGTTTCAAGACTGACAATGTCACTTTCAATCTGCTTTTCTGGACTCTTACCACGCAATCGAGCAGAGGAACGAGTGGGCATGCGAGGTTCTTTTTTGATTTGTTTAGGTGTATGTTTCTTAATGCTACTATTACTTGGTGAAGAGGTCGCTTTTCGCTTTGTTGTTGCTAATACAGGGATTTCTAAACTGCGTAGTAGTTCTTCATTAGCTCTATAATATTATTTATTTTATTTTTTTAAAATAAAGTTATACGGACATGGCTATTTTTTTTTTGTATTTTAATTTATATTTCTTCTTACTTTATATTCTCTAATCGTTTTCTTTCGTATTCTGATAAAGCAGCCATTTTAGGTTTGTTTTTAATAAAACTTAAAAAAAAAAAAAAAATAATAATAAAAAATGATCTCTTTTTTTTTTTTTTCTCATCTTTATTTCATTATTCTGAAACCAAAAAAAAAAAAAAAAAAAAAAAAAAAAAAAAAAAGTAATAATAGAAATAATAATAAATATACATAGTCTACTGATGGAAATGAATGAAGTATGAATAAACAATTATAAATAAGTTACAAAAATCCTGATTCTTGTAAAAGACGTGTAATCTTTTCATCTTCCCGTTCCCTATTTATATTAAAGAGAGAAATAATAAATAAACATATAGCCTTTTTTTTTTTTAATTTTAACCATTGTTTACCGTGGCTCTAATTTCAAACTCTCTTTATATAATTGTTCTTCATCTCTCGTACTAATCAAATTTGATTTAATAAACTTCTGTATTTCCTCTACTGACTTTAGCTGGTATAATGACGACTGATACTGCTGAATCTCACGAATCACCTCTGCTGTTTTAGCCCTCTTTGCAAAATTAATCAAAGAGACTGGCTGACCTTTTGCCTTGAGCTCATCTGGATTACCATCCTCAATAAATGTCAAGTCCTGCAGATAAATCCCCAAAAATGGTATACAAGGTGGGTTGATAGAATGAATGATGGCTCGATATTCAACAAAGTTTCGAATAGCGCCCATCAATTTTCTAATCTGTTGCAGCGTTGCCGTGGTACGAGTTCCGACGACTTCCCATGTTCGTCTAAGACGACCGACAGAGCTATTATCAAAGGCAGATAAGATAGCCATACAGGTGTTGAAGTTGTTCAAGATGCGACACTTCTCTGCGACTTGAACCCAATATTTAATAATCATAGATCGTTTCTTGATGTCTTGTTGACTGAGAATCACATCTGAGACCCATGAGGTGACTTGGTTACAGTATTTGATGGAGGCACGAATATTGACAGCCACTGTTGTAGTATCGTCTTCACGAGACCATGCCTTATTAAGACATTCGATGGGACGAATGGCGCTATACAATTTGAAATCCATGATGGTCAACTGACGGGCCATTTCTAATGTGTCAATATCAAGTAATGTTAAGCGACGGCGAGGTTTAGGTAAGATAGGCTCAGGCGGATCAGGTAAAGTTAGGATCATCTTCTTTAAGCGTCCACTAGGCTCACTTCGACGTTGTTCAATAAGGGACTCAAGCTGTCCGTTAGAAAATTTCAATGTGGTACGAATATGATTCTGTGTAAATTCTAAAAGATGATCAAGAAGTTGATCTGCATTGTCCTCATCGTAATAATAAAGTTCAAGCCAATTTTTGAGAACATTAAAGACACGCAATCTTACTAGTTTAAGCTTCTTTTCTTCCCATATCAAGGACTCTTCAGGCGTGAGATCGGGGGAGCAGACGAGGTTATAGCGATTTTTTAGCAAGTTGAGTAACTCAATGGAACTACAGAAGGACCTGTAGGTTAAAAGGAAAGTATTGATAAATTTCATATCTAAATAGTCATGTGAAGTTAAACGTTCAACAAGAGCAGGTAATGTACCACCTTTGACTTGACCTTCCTTGTTAAAGATGATATCGTTAGGCTGATAATCATAATCAAGATAACTTGGACGTCCATCATTCGTCATATCCGTTACTGTCGATATAATAGTAGTAGTAGTAGTAGTAGTAGTTGAGTTTATATTTGGATCCGTCTCACCTTTAGGAGTCATTTTAACGGTTGACGTATCATCACCGAAGAATTTCTTCAATCTTCGGCTATATAGTATCTGTTTAGATGGTGCAGTTTGTTGTGAAGATTGCATTATAGATGAGGAGCCTGACAATGTTGGTTGTTGCTTTAATTTTGATGATGGCAATATAGACTCAGAATGATGACGCTCCAGCGTTTCTGATAATAGAGTTGAATGATGACTCATATGTTGTTCTTGATCATTATTTATTTTCTTAATAGAATCTGTTGTGGATAAAGAAGTTCGACTGATTGTTGTCCCTCTACTTTTATTTGCCAATCGAATTACAGTTTGACAGATGGAATCAATAGGTTTAAATAAATAGCCTGTTGCCTGTTTTGCCACCTTTAAACGATCCGAGATTCCGTTTGTAGCATGAGTATTTGTTAAAGTTTGCAAATGAAACAATAAAAGGCCAAGACTGTCGATAAGTTTATGTTTCCCCTGTTGAAGTTCAACCATATCCTCTTTATACTGCTCCTCTACCTGACTAAAATCTGTTTCATCAAGGTAACCCAAGAATAAGCTTGTCTGATTAGACAAGTTTTGAAAATGAGTAAAGAGTCGAGTGGCTATGGAAGTAATATCGTGTAATAATGTCTCTTGACGGATCGAAGAAATAAACTTGATAATTATTTCAGCTGAATCTTGAATACAAGTTCCCAAGGTATCAATATTTTCTGCAAGATTAGGTTGAAGACTGTACCGTTGATTATGGATGGAAAGCGTGGAAGGAAGATGGTGCTCCTCTTGAACATTACTTGGAGGAATCCATTGTAACTCATTTGAGACTAATTGGATTTTTTTCGTTTGACAAGTACTAATGAAGTTACGCACAGCTAACAAGAGCTCACTGGATTCAACTAAAATTTTGTTGATTAGTGTTTGATGTTCTTTATCTGTAAACCTCTGAGGAATTTGAGTAGAAAGAACAAGTTTGGCCATACTTGCAATGAGACTATGATGTTGTGTTCGTAGTATTGCATTTGATTTAACATTAGGACTGTTCTTGTCAAGTGTTGAAGAGCTGATGAGCATAAAGCGAATGATGTTTACAATCTCGGCAGCATTTGGTGCATAAAGATGATACTGATTATTTTTTGCGGCTGTGACGAGCTGTTGTAGAGCAGTAGCTATACAAGATGAAATTGTAGGCCAAGTAAGAGGTTGTTTATGAAAATAGGTATGACGTATTAAAGATAATCGACGGGAAGATAATTTGGGCATTTCAGTAGTAATACATGTTTGTTGCTGCTGTTATTATAATATATGTAAGTATATAAATAAATATTATTTATGAAGCCGTTTATATATATTTATATATCTTACTTCAAAATCATCGTTCATTGAATTTAGAGTTATGTTACTCTGGTTAGACCAGATAGTTGATCCATATTCACTCTGTTGATATATTGAAGATGGATTCTTTTCAGGTACAACTAATGATATTAACGAAGGTAATCGCTTTGTCATCAAATTTGATATATTTTCTTCTTGCTGTTCAAATCTTGTTTCATCTGTACATGGGTTAAAATAATAAATATTTGATCCATCTTCTGTTCTTTGTGCAATCCAGTCATCATTTTGTCGTTGATCAGATATTAAAGTATTATTAAACGTCAAACTAAGTCTATATTCTCTACGAGTTGTATTTTTACTGCTGTCCTATATATAATAGGAAAAAAAAAGTTGATGTTTTAAAAGGAATAATGATAATAATAAGAATAAGAATAATAATAAGTTAATTTCATGATATGTACTAACCTCTACAATGACGTCGTCTGTTAGGATTTTGACATAGTTACTGGGAAACCATCCTCGAGCTCCGTTGCAACTAAATAAATTTGTTAGTTATTTTTTTTTCCTTAAAAATATATATATATATACATGTATATATATATAAAAAAAAAAAGAAGAAAAGAAAGTATATGTCACTTTACAAACCATCCCACCATCCCGAAGCTAATTTATTTAAAACGGTAATAATATCACCTTTATTGAATGACAATGATGAAGAATCATTTGACTTGAAAGAATAAAGTGCTTGTACTTGACAAAGAATGGGTATCGTTGGAGACATATTATTTATTAAAAAGAAAAGAAAGGAATCAAATAATAAACTTTTGTTGTATATTTATATTTTGTTCTTCTTCTTTTTCTTCTTCTTCAATCTAAAGGTATAATGTATTTTCTATAATAAAAGACAAAAAGCACGTTGAACAAATGTCACCTACTTATTTAATTTATGAAGAATAGCCCTTTTTTTTTTTTTTTTCTTTACCCCGAAAATAAATATATAAGTGAAGAGCCGTGTAACATGATTTTTAAAATCAACACATCGTATTTTTGTTGCCCTGACTTTATAAGGTAAAGTTTGGTTTCAAAAAAAATCGAGAAAATATTATGAATCGTGGATCAATCCTTTTTAGTTAACTTCTACTGAAAACTTGTGCATAATAAAAATACCATTCAAAGATATACGTTCTGTACGAAATAAAATAAACACACTTTTCATAAATATGTATTTATGCAATGAAGACTATTAGTTTGATTACACTATTATAATTAATATGTATACGACTAGAATTTGATCTTTTTCTTTTTTTTTTCCTTTGTTACACTTCTTTTCTGTCAGTCAATACCACGTGTATTAAATAGATTAATTTTTGTATATTATACAACAGTACACATATTTCTAAAAGGAATCATTTATGTTATTAAATATAGAAAAAAATATCAATATGGTATATAGTAATAATAATAATAATAATAATAATAATAATAATAATAATATCAGTTCTAATAGCCAGAGTAAGCACGAATCTTTGGTCCCTTAATCTTCATTAATAAAAGCAAAAAAGCCCAAGTAAAATTAAGCATACCAAAGAAGAAAGTGACCCAGCCAGGCCCTACTGCATTAGTCATTGGATTTGCAATTAAACTGAGTACACAAGACCATATCATTCTTACGAGATTAGCAGCTGCAGTTACACTAGCACCACGATCTGAAACAGCATCAACAAGATAAGACATAGCAGGGTTGAAGATTTGTACCATAGCAAAACATTGAAGACCAAACATAATAATCGATACCCATATACTCCAGCCAAACTGAACAGGCCAACCCCATAAAAAGAAAGAAAGTGGGTTTAAGATAAAGGCAGCTGGCCAAACATTAGGAGCAAGTCGATCTTCAGGAATAACAATGCCATTTCTTTTTGCTTTTGCTCTATTCAAGAAATAGTCGGATAATTTACCTGAAAGCAAGGAACCAAAAACTTCACCTAATCCTGGGGAAATAAAAGTCAACCCAACAAGTCCACTACTTAATCCATAGGTTTTTGTATAAAGAAGAGGAAGCATATTTTCAATGGCAAACATACCACCAAATGCGAAACCTGTTGCCATTGAAAACACAAGTACAAATGGGTGTCTAAGTAAAGCCTATATAATAATAATAAATATAAGTTTTAGAATACGTATATAAATATATGTATAAAACTATAAAGATTTTTTTTTTTTACAAGTGACGATAATGGATTCATCATTTTAGACTCCACAATCGTATTCTGTTCTGATGAAGCTAATTCTTGATCTGCTGCTACTGACATTCTTTGTGTCTTTTCATTATCTATATAGTTATCGACAGTTTTACACTCTTTTCCCCAGACACTTTCTTCACGATAGGTTTCTTCCATAACAAAAAAGACAAGAAGCAAAAGAATACAGCCTAAGACAAACAAAAGCCAAAATACAGATCGCCAACCCCATCTTTCAACTAAATAACCACCAATGATAGGTCCAAATAAAGGACCTGCAAATTGACCGGTAAAATAGATACCTAAGGCATTACCCCTTTCATATACTTCATACATGTCTGCTACTGAACTATAATATTATGTAAGCAACATAAAAACTTTTTTTGATTTGATTTGATTTAATTTGATTTGATTTTTTTTTACCCAGCACCAATAGCCCAAGCTGATGATATACCAATTGCTTGCAAAATTCTCATTCCAAGTAAAACACCAATGTCATTAGCAAAACAAGCAGCTAATGATCCAACAGTATATATAATAATGGAACCAAAATAAACTGGTCTACGAATTTTCCAATGATCAGTAATGCTGCTGTAGAAAATGGGCTATCAATGAAGAACAAAAAAAAAGTCAACATCTTTTTTTCTTAACAAATCATAATGTATATATTTACAGCAATACCCATAAATAGCATATAAAGTGAATTACTAAGAGTAACCATAATAGAAGGACTATCTAACTCTACTATGACTTGTTCTAATGCTGGTAACTATTATATGGTGTTATATAAACTAGAAATAAGGCTTATATATATGTGTGTGTATATAACTTACATAAATAGTTGAACAAAATCCAGGAATAATAGCGATAAAGCATACAAGTCCCAATAATGTTCTTTTTCTCCATGTAGGTAATAATCTTGGATCATTTTCGACATCGATCTTTATTTTAAGTAAAGATCTCCAATATGACATTTTTTTTTATACAATTATTAAAAAAAAAAAGAAAAAAAAATGAATTAGCGGATTTTTTTTTTTTATTTATTTAGTAAAATGATTGAATAGTAGAAAAGCTATAAAAATTGGGCATGAGAATAGATGTTAAATGGCGTTAGTAAGATAATAGTAGCATTATTGCTTCTAGAGAAATGCACATGATAACTATTAAGTGATGGTTTACATCTGTTTACTCCAAGACAGTTTAAAAAAAATAAAATTTGACTATCTTTAGCAAGAATAACAGTAGCCAAATCAAGTTGGTAATGAGGAGAGTCTCTATTTAGAATATCCAATTATCACTACGGTCTGGCATAATCAGAGTTAATTGTTACCCTTTACTTAACTCCAAGTTAAAAAATACCTGGAGAACAGAAAGAGTTTTAACATATTTACATACTTCTTCATGCTGTATAATTTTACTAAGAGTATTGTATACTTTATGAACACTGCCAAGTAAATATTATTCAGTTGTAAATAACCTTACCTATACTTTTATGAAACCTAAGCAAATGTATAATAAATCATTTATAACCGCTTTCTTCCTTGTTTTATTCAAATGACTACTTTAAAATCTATCAAAGAGAAAAGATTCTATATTTTCAGAAGAAATTTATATTTAGACAATCGCGCAGCCATTCTTTAATTTAAAGCTATCTATAACAAGGTGGATCACAAACATTGACAAGATTAGATTATACCTTATAACCTCCAATCTATGTACATACTTTAGTCATTATTGATCCAGTTTTGTTATTTTTTTACTACAAGGCAAAGTCAAATTCCGAAATCTTCTCTTCAGATTTATTCGTTAAAAGGTACACTGAAACGCGTGCTTTGTTGCTATTATTTATTTATTTAAAAAAAAAAAAAAAAGCTATTCATTAAACTGATGTAAATTAGTATTATTATTATACAAAGACTTATTATTTGTGCTACTGAATTACTGGACATAATTCATTTATTAATATTCTCCAGACAATTGTTTCTTCTATCTTTCATAATAATTATTGAGGAGTAGTTGTGTTGCTACTTTCTTCACTAATTTAATGAACATCTTTTTTGATTTTCTGCACTTATAATTATTTAATTTGCTAAAAGCACAATTTTATAAGATTAAACAGAGGTGTGCAAAGTGACAAAAAAAAAGGAAATTTATGTGTAGAGCTTTTAAAATTTTACATAATAAATAAGGCATTAAGATAATACTCTTCATCTAGTAGTTTAAGGTATTATTTGAATATCAAATTGTTGATGATAAATTCTCAAGTAGCTTTACTCTTCTTGTGAATGAATAGAGTTTGATCTACAGAATCAAAAAAAAACAATTGACGATTTTATATGCCTATGTCTAATAGTAATTGCTCAATCTATTATTCGTACCTAAACTGTCCTTTTATATCTACAATAAGAATTTGATTGGCAGAGTTATTATAGTATGTATGTAAAATTTAAATTAAGAAAAAGATCAAAAGTCATATGTTTTATCCTGCTTAAAGAAATAAATAAAATAAAAAAAAAGGAAGAAGGGGAGGTCTTGAATCCAAGTTATACCGAATGAATATAAGCTCTAACAACTTTTGTATATTGCGAACTTTATACTGTAACATTAAACCTTATTTGTCTATAATAAGTTTTGAATAGATACATCATTCTATATTATATAAGATTGGTAAAGTTTATTTAAAGCGAACTGACCATTTATCTAAAACCATTATGTTCTTACTAAATGTGCAATTACAAATATTTCAAGTATATGTGCAAATATGTATATTTTTAATTCATGTGTAAGAAAAAAAAAAGTGGCTAAACATGCTAAATAAGGAAACCAACTGAGTTTTTTTTTCTAAAAAAAGGGGGGAAGAAGATAGAAATAGGAACAATAGAACCTTAATTTAATGGTTACTATAACAACCACGTAATAAATAGTCATTGCAAAGAGCTAATTTTAATTATATTATATACTAGGAAAAGAAATAATATAATATAAAACATAAATAATGCTTGTGGTTTTCATCTTCTGATTTAATTAAAAACGAAAAAGAGGATAAAATACATAAAAAGCATATTATTGTAAACAGGTACCAATAAATAAATAAAAAAGAGAGAAAAAAAAACTGTTTAGCAGTCAAATAATTGTTTTTGTTACTTTTAAGATCAGCCGCCGCAGCACATCCTTTTTTTTTAAAAATCATGACTACGTATTCACTTTTCTTTTCATTTATTCTCTTTTATTATTATTATCTACATATACACACAATTCTCTATTCTTTTCTAGCTACGCAAAAAGAGATAAAAATAAAGAAAACTTTCTCCCTTTTTTTCTTTTGTTTTTTTTAAAAAAAAACAATAGAAAAATTAAAAGTATAAAATAAATAGAAAAGGGAGGAACCCTTCAAATATTTCTTTATTTATTTATTTTTTTTAAAAAATCAATAAATACTAAGGCAGAGGAAAGCACGTATTTATTGAATGAAAATATAAAATTATCAAAAGGAGAGAGATAGAGAGAATTAACTCTTTTATTATTTCAATAAATAAATTAGCCAAAGACTCGGTTAATTTGTTGTTATTATATTACACTGTTTTTTTGGCATCTCTATGGTGATATAAATATATACATTTATATACTTTATATGCATGTACGTGTATATACAAAGTTAAACAGAGATCAGATTATATCTAACAATTAAAAAAAAAGAAATGGATAATAGTAAACAATCAAGCAACGATGGTAGTAATCCGCACAAAGATAATCACCATAGTAACATGTTGAATAACTACCAACATTCTATTCTTCCTTCTCCCCCATTACGACCACAGAAATCGCCTTATGAAGAAGAGAGTTGTGATCATAGAGGAAGACCTCCGTCGTCCTTCTCCTCCTCCTCTTCCTCCTCCTCCTTTTTTAACAGTACAACTACTTTACATCAATCATCAATCGAATTGATAGTTAACAGTCAAGATAATTATGTCCTTCAAGACTTTAGAGATTTTCTGCATGCTCAAGAAGAAACAATCGAACTTCCCTCCTCAAACCACCCTTATTTCTTCATGACAAATGAACAGCAAATTGATTTTGATATTTATGATTTATTAGATAATAATGACGATGACATGTTTTCTTTTTGTACAAAATCTGTTGAAGATCTTTTTCCACAGTTACTTACGGATCATAAAAAGTAGCTTGTGATCTCCTCTTTATTAATGTACACACACACACACACACATAAAAAAAAAGTTATACTTTATTTATATTTATATCCCTATTCATTTACACTTTATTTGTATTTATACATATAAAATTATACACAATTCTTATGTTATTTTGATCTATGGCTTCCCTCCCCTCTCCTCCCCCTTCTTTTTAGTGACAAGGAATAAACGGAAAGTAAGAATGACTTATATCCCCTATCTTAATTGACAATTTATAGAAAGCTATAGTAGTAGTAGTACGTGTTCTTTTCAATATGAAAAATACATTCTTCATAAAGTATTTTTTTTTTGTTTTGTTTATTGATTATTATCATTTAACACTAAATAATATACAGTATTTTCGGGCGCCCTTTTCATTGAATAAAGATAATAAGTGAATGCAATTGAAAAGGTAAATAAGGATTGTAGAATAAAAATCAAAGCTTTAAATGAAAATAGAGTTATATACTTGACATAGACTATTCCAATTTTCAAGACTAAAGATGCAGTAATCGATTCTTCTTTTAAAAATCCATTTAAAAGTATCTTATTTGACTTTTGTTGTTCAGGTAGAAAAGCTCGAGTAGGAGAACTCTCTTGTGAAGTTGATGATAGCTGACTACTAGAGCAGGATAGAATAAGATCACTACTAGATTGAATATCTTGCTGCAGAGTGTGGTACTGTTGAACAAGTGCTTGAGGAACATGATACTGAGATATAAAGGTTTGTGAAAGTTCATGTGGATGTTGTGGATCATAGTGCTCACTTAAAGTTAAAACATCAAGTAAATCAAGGTCCGAATCTTTTCTAAATTTTGATGATGAAATACAAGTTGTGGAACGTTGTTTATGCATTTCTAGCCCTCTTTTGTTTTTAAATATGTCATGACAAGTATTACATCTTATTCCTCGTTTGTCTGTCATGATTTAGAATAAAAAACGGGAAGAGTAAGAGAGAGAAAGAGAGAGAGAGAGAGAGGGTTACAAAGGATGCAACTACAATTATATTAAAATGAACAATAAATAAATGACTTTAGAAGAAAGAAAAAAAAATTTAAAATAGATTTTATTATAAGAATTAATTGTTAGTAAAGTGCTACTGTCTTATTTTTGCTGGAAAAAAAAACGGTTTAGATAAAGAGATTTTATTAGATCAAATACAAACTAAGAATTAAACCTTTTCTAGAAAAAAAAGGCTTATATTGAAAAGCTGTATGGTTATCAAGGTGGGGTACCAATTAGCATCTTTTTTTTTTGTATCCCAGCTTTTATTAATGGTAACTTTATTTTGTTTTCTACTGTAAATCTCTCTCTTTTTTTTTATATAAATATATACATATATAACAAATAAATGTCAATTGAAAGTATTGATCAGCTTATTCATGCCATTGCCAACATTTCTCATGTTGAGAGGCCTTACCTTGAAAACCTTTTAGCTATTAAAAAATTGGAAATCATGAAGGAGCCAATTGATAAAGAGCATCAAGATGCACTTTCAAAAGTGTAAGATGAACAGGACATCTATTCCCAAAAAAAAAATTACTTAATCTTTATATTAGCACCATGTGGGAAACACAAATTAACAATTTGAATTCATGGACACTTCAATGGCTGATTACCTTTTGTACAGTATGTATTTGTATTCTCTTCAATAAACAGTTATATTTATTTATTGAATAAACTAGTGTGGTTTAAAAACAGAGAAACAACAAGCAGAAAAAGGTTTAAAGAAAGCAAAAGAATTAGTAAGTGAAACAGAAAAGCAAGTACAAGCAGAAAAAGATAAAATCCATACAGTTGAACTGCAGAACGAAAAATATTCAATTGATTATCGTAATCTCGAAAAATATCGTGAAGAGATGACTGTACTTTTAGATAATGTAAGTCATAGAAAAATAGAATAAAAAAAAAAGGAAAAGAAGTCTATACACATTTATTTATTTTATGAATAAAATTAGGCTTTAAAAGATCATAATCCTACTGTAGATACTATCAAGGATAATATTGAAGATTGTAAGAAAAGATCATGTGAGGTAAATATAGAGATTTCTTTATATAAACATGTATATTAATAAAATCGAATATGTATAAAGAAATTCAATAACATCGAAAAACTTGAAAAAGTAAAAGAACTATTAAAAACAGCTGATACTGCGATATTAGAAGCTATTCTTGAATTACGATCATCTGTAGTAAAAGAGAGTTTAATGGGTGAGGGCAAGGTTTACTTTCCTGAACTTGCTTATAATTGTCTTAAACAGGCTCGGGAAGAATATCCTGATTTACCTGGATTCCAATCCCCTACAGAATACAAAAATGAAGCTGATAACACAGGCGCTTATTATTCACCAATGCAGAAATATCTTTGGGATGTGCGTCATAAACTGGCTGAACTCATCATTTGGTGTGATAATGAAGCTCTTTCTTTATTAGAGGACGAAACTCAGATTCAAATTGAACTTGGATCAAAAATTGATGAATATAATACAGAAAGACGTAAAATTTTAAAGGAGAACATATAGAACAAAAAAAAAGAGAATGCAGGAAGGGTTAAAACTGACATTATTATGAAAAGTAAATAAATAACATGTTAATATTTAATTAAGTATTTATATACTTTAAAAGGGCTATTTTATTATAAAAATATGGGCATTATAAACGCATAAAAACTGTCACAACAAGTCACTTAATAGGATCGATTTTAATTTTTTTTTTTTTTTTATTATTTGAAAGATTCATAAGGGTCCTTTTTTTCTTCCCTTAAAAGTAATAATGCCTAACGCTAGAAAAAAGAAAGCCGCCAAAAATGAAGACTTCAAAGTAAAAAAAAAAAAAATAGAACCAAGTTTATTTGATCCTTTTTCTTAACACTTTGGTCCTTCTTGTTTTTTTTTTTTTACTTTAATTAGAAAAAGAAACTCAAGGTGGGAAAGAAGAAGGCTCTTCCCGACAACTATACAGACACTTCATTTAAATCAAAAAGTAAAATCATCAAAACTGAATACATTGCTTGAAAACAAAAAAAAAAAAATAATCCCTAGTATTTATTTATTTATATTTTTTGAAGGTATTATTCTTCCCAATCAAAGTATAAATGAAGATAAATCACATGAGATTACAACAAGTCGAAATCTTACTTTGTCAGATCTTGTTGTGCAATTAAAGCATTATAACTCTGGAGTTAAAAAAGGTATAAAAAATTAAAAATTATATATCTTGGAGTATTCCGTAAAGACATTACTAAGAATTATTTTTATAGAGGCACTTTCTGGTTTATTAGAACTTTGTAATAGTCATCCAGAACTGCTAGTTTCTTCCTTGGGTCAAGTTGTTAATGGAGTCCTCAAGCTCTTTATTGACGATGTAAACAAAAAAAAAGAAAAGAAGAAAGAAAGAGAGAGAGAGAGAGAGAGAGATTTGTTTTATATATGCATATACATATACTTATTCTTAACTTTTTTATTTTGTTTTATTTTATTTTTACATAGGACCGAGAAGTGAGGAAAGCAACATATAATTTTTTAAAGGAGACGTTTATAGATATTGATCGAGTTGAACTTCAGCCATTTATGCCACTTTTAATCATCTATACCTGTTCAGCCATGACACATATCTTTGAAGACATTCGTTTAGATGCTGTCAAATTGATGAATTTATGGATTCAGATTGCACCTGATATAGTAGTGACCAAGTTTTGGGGACGTGTTACGGGCAACTATATGAGTTTACTTACTGTCGATTCGAATAACATGAATACAAGTGGCGGCAGTACTAATTCAATTGTATCTACATCAGGTACAACACCCATCACAACAGCAAGTATGAAGGCAGCTGTTAATAAATCACATTTACATATCCATAAAAATAAGTTAAGTCTCTTGACGAGTCTTTCAAATTTCTTGGAAGCTGGTCTTTCTGAACAAAGTAGACATGACCCCTTTTGGTTTTTCTTGAATTATTTAGACAACAATAAACATACAAAGGATGCGTTTAGGCATAGAATGTCACAGTATTGTTCAGTAGACAATCAACAAATAGTAGAGTGGAAGGAACATAAAGCAAAGATTGGATTTATACCTATACATAGTATGGTAAATACCATGGCTCCTTATTTATCAAAATCAGCTGAATTTGCTACATTTTCACATTTACATCTTTTTGATAACACAAATACAACAAATCAAAGTAATATGTCTACAAATGAAGCGATAGATTTGCAACATAAAGAGTTTAGTACTGAGGAAAGATTAAGTCACATTAAGGTATGTCTTGAAGATAACAGCTTGTTTCTTATTCACTATTTATTTATTTTATGTATTTTTTTTTATTTATTTAAAAAGCACTTGATTGAGACATTTCAACCTATTTTGGTTGCCTCTTGGCTAGAAGCTGCACCCTCTGTCTTTATGTCTGTGAGCACAATCTCATTTACTCCAGCACTTGAACTCTTGTATGAAATCTTAAAATTGTCGTTAGTTTTATGGAGAGCTATGATTGGATCCGAGAAAATTAAGACATTATCTAAGGAATGGCTTCATCATCATTTACAAACATTGCTTAAGCATTTTACTGTCTACTTTCCATTTGGTGCAGATTCGTTCGGTAATCGTGGAGCCAAGGTGGATGAAGTGTTGCAATCCATGAATATTATGCTTTGTGAATTGACATCCTTGTTTTTATTGGCGAAAGCCATGCAACGAACTCACACTAATAATACACAGCAACGAAGCGGTAATAAGCGTAGAAAATTGGTACAAGAGGAAGAAGAAGAAGATGATGATGAGTTTAATTTACCTGATTGGGCAGAAAGGGTAGTAGATCATGTCTTGGGAGTTCTTGGTCTAGATGATGCTGAAGGAGACAAGAATAGGTTATCATCAAGTTTCAAAACAGAAAATTTGATTTCTTTATTACCTGCCATTTGGGGCTTTTTGAATTGTCTAAGTTATGAAGAGAGTATCAGTATGTTCAAGGCTACTCTTGGGTATTTTCATTTTTGTCAGCCTACTTCATCATCCAAACGAGTGCTATTAGACTTTATTATACGTATTTATTTGGTAAGAAGCTAAATTTAAATAGTTGCTTCATGTTATTTTATTTTATTTAATTACTTGTATTATATAGATCCAATCTACGCCAAGTTATAATGGACAATTTACTATTACAAAGCATTCAGAACTAGCCAATATATTAACAGATTGGGTGGGAAGTCTTCCCAAGATGCTTTGGCAAATACGTTCCAATCATGTAGAAACAAGCAGGGTAAATATATATATATATATATGTACATGTACATGTATATATATGTGTATATATCTGTATACATATAAAGCTAACATATTATTTCTCTTAGACAATTTTAAATATTTTATGTGATATAGTGAAGCGTGGTGACAAAGATCTTTTTGAATTAAGCACATTATTAGAGGTTGAAACAAAACTGGTGCCTTTCTTTTTTGTCAATCTTGCCAAGGGACCCCTATATGGGCCCTTTAATGATTTACCTGCAGATGTACAACAGCGTGCGCTCGATTATGTATTCTATTTAAATAGTGGATCTGAAAAAATGGCGTCTGCCATTGAACAATGTAAAAAACAACAAGACATTACTGTTAAATTATAGAATAAATGGTTTATTATTATTCTCTATCTATTTCTTCTTGTGTTTTTGTCTTGAGTGTTAAAGCATGTACGCCTTTATTTTGAAGTTCATCATCCAACAATCCATAAATTAAGCGGTGGCGTTGCATTAAAGTCTAGAAGGAAAGAAGAAAAACGGAAAAAAAAAAATTAAGTAAAATAAATAGCTGATGAATAATATTTACCTTTCCTTTGAATGCATCAGAAACGACTGTGACACTATAAAATAAAGATTTTATTATTCATTTTGATAGAGTCCTTTATATAAAGCCAATATTATACCTGAAATGGGTTTCTTTGTTGGTATTACCCCTCATAGGTTCATGATGGGCATGCAACTGTGACTCATTAATAGTTTCTAAAATAGTAGGATTCAAAGCTTCTGAAATCTAAATGAATTACATTGAGAATTTAATTTTTTTTTTTTTATGAAGGGGGGGAAGGAATTACTTTGCTTTCGATTGAAAGTTGAATGGGACCTTTATCTTGTGAAGTCATAAATTCCTTAAGAAAAAGTGAACTAGTAGAAGAATAGAAGCGAATTGAAGGAGTTAATAATAAACGAGAAGACAAGAAAGACATGATAAATAAACAACAATAGTAATAATAAATTACTGGCGATTAAACCAGGTCTCGGATAATAAATAAATAAATAAAAAATGAGTTTTAAAAGTATCTATTTTATATTTTATTCTTCTTCTTCTATTATTTTCTCAATGTAATCTTCCTTTACATCATAAATAGGTAAACTTGTTGAATTAGCAGTTTTAATTTGAAAGGAACGTATGTTTTCTTCACCACCCGGTGTTGCTTCGATAATTTTTTGATAAGCAGACATAAAGTTTTCAAAAGCAATTTGATAACTCTGCATGGTGGTGGCAATTTTAACTGCATAACACGATCCAGTATGAAAATTCATGTAAGTTGATTTGGCCGTACGTAAAATTTCTTTTTGTAGATCTGGTTTATAAATATCAATGGGAATGGGTTCTCTTTTATACACATATAAATAGATAGTGTCAGATTTTGCTTTTCCTTGTATATTCGATTTCTTTTTTTTTCTTTAATCTACCTTCTCTTTTTATATACTTCTTTACCCAAAACCTTGTATAGATCACTAATGATCTGCTTTTGAGCCATAAACATGTCGAATTCCTCCATTAACTTTTGCTTTAAATCGGGTGTATTATATTGTTTCTTGAGATGCTTCAAGTCAATCACTTTATGCACACCTTTAATTTTCTTTTCTTTAATTAAATCTTTATGTTTTTGTTGATTGTTTTTTGTAAATAAACAACGATGCACGCCAGGTGTTTGACAGCCATGTTTAAGAACACTAAAAAGCGGAAGTTGTGAATCGGGGGGTTTTTTTCTCACTCACTCTCTCTCTCTCTCTCTCTCTCTCTCTCTCTCTCTCTCTTTCTCTCTTTCTCTTTCTCTTTTTTTCTTTTTTCTTATACAATGTGTTTATTGCTTACATTCGAGTGGGTCTGCCTTTTGTAAGAGTAATTTTATTAATTGTTGATACCATTAGCCAAACAGCTTCTTCTTCCTTTTCTGCATGTTCGGCTATATATTTATATAGTGCTTTAAAGGACTTTTTTGCCTATGAAATTAATGTTCAGTCTTTGTTCTTTTGAAGTTTTGGTATTTGTATTGCTTTATATGTATATATATATAGAAAAAGAGTACTTTTGCTTCGTTAATTTGCACAGACATCTATAGTATGAAAAAAAAAAAAATAAAAAAAAAATAAAAATAAAAAAATAAAAGATAATGTAATAAAGTAGGCTAAGCCTCCCATAAGTTCATCATGTCTACCTTAAAAAGGCTATGTGACTGTGCTTCAGCATAGAGTTCATCAAAAATGTTTTTTTTTAATATACATATTTCTTTTTTTTTTTTTTTTTATTATTCTAATTAAATATTTAAGCCAACATGTCCAACGAGAACATTTTGTTTCAAGATATCTTTGATATCAGAGATATGGACCCTCAAGGAAAGCGATTTGATAGAGGTATAATTAAGTCAAGCATAATTTTTTTTTAAACATGTATGAATAACATAAATGTATGTGTTTTTTTGAACATAGTTTCACGTCTTGTAGCACGTTCTGAAAATTATGAGATGGATTTAACATTAGATTTTAATGTTGAAATTTACCCCTTGAAGGTTGGAGAAAAGTTTTCATTAGTCTTGGCATCTTCACTTTCACTTGAACCTAAAGCAACTACAACAGAAGGAGTTGAAAAGAAAGAAAGCTGGCGTGAACGTGCACCAGGAGAACGTGATTTAAGTGATGAATATGAATATGTTATGTTTGGTAAAGTTTATAGATATGAAGATTCTAATAAGGGAGCTGCAGCTGGACAACAAGTGTAAGATTGATTTATTTATTTACATGTATAAAAATTATGAAATGATGGATTTTGACATTTTCCTCCTCTTTTTCTTTATATACATATAGCTCTGTATATGTTTCTTTTGGAGGTCTTTTAATGTGTTTAGAAGGCGATTATAGACATTTACAAAATTTAACTGTTGGTGAAAACATTTATTTGTTAATGAGAAAATAATTTTTAGAACCCAATGTAATAAAAATATTGTAAATATAATCTTTCTTTCTATTTATCGTCTTCAATAGCCCATAACCAAACAGATTCATCATAATTTTCAATCAGATCTTTCTCTTTTCTATATTTGGCATGCCAACCTTCGAATCCATTTCGTAAAACTTTAACCTGTAAAAAAAAAACATAGCCATTAACGAATAAGTTACAACCTTTGAATATGCTTTTAAAAAAAAAGAAAAAAGAGTACTTTTTGATCACAATTTTTGTTTAAATTCTTTAAAGTTTCCATATAAATACGTGCTGATTTAGGACCTATTAAAAAAAAAAAAAGAAAGGTCAAGTTTAATCTAAGAAAAGAATGAAAGTTGAGTCAATTACCTCTCACTTGTGAAAGTGCACAATGAAAATAAATGATGGGAACTTTGGAATATTCAGTAATAAGGTTATTCACTTTATCATACATTTCATTTGCTGGCACATTAATAGCACCAGGAATATTTCCTCCCTTTGAATAAATTACAGAATTAGTCTTATCGAAAACATAACACAATTCACAAGTCATTCATTATTTACTCTATAATCGTCACCACGAACATCTATAATAGCATAATCTCTACCGGGTAACTTGGACTTGTCTCGAATTAAGAGTTCAACTTCTTTAGGCTCTGCGTAAGTAATTGAACTTGACATTATTTAATAAGGAAAGAAGATTACTTGAAAAAAGAAAAAAAAAATGTAGACTATTATTTTATTGCTGTTGATAAAATAATAATATTTAACACTAATAAATTTTATCAAGATAGGAACAATATTACCCTATGTATACATATTATATATTTATATAGTGTACTATAATTTCTTTAATATAACAACACACAAGGAAAGGATGCCTATATTTAGTTCAAACTTAATGTGATGCCATTTATTTATAAGAATTAAAAAAAAAAAAAGAGACAACGTAATTAGGGTTAATGATGTTGTGTTGTATTAAATACAGATGAATTGGATGACATTGTAGATGAAAAAGTAGATGAAATATCATGTTCTAATAGTGAAGAAGGCTTTAGTCTTTTACTACTTTCATCAATGAGAATAGGTTGAATCTCTTGCTGAGATTCATAAACATAAATTTTATGCAAGTTTTCATCCTCTGGTAAAAAATAAGTAGAAGAATCTTTACTTCTTCTCTTTCCTCCTACTTCTTCTTCGTCTTCATTCTCTTTTATCATAGTAGAAGAGAATGGCTTTGAATGACGTTTAAATTTCGCTACTGCTTGTATCTTGTAGAGTATAATACGATCATAGAAAGAAAGAGAGAGAGAGAGAAAAAAAAGGTTAAAAAAAAAGAAAAGAAAAGATAGAATTGGTATCAAATGACACTTACAACTGTAAAGATATGGCTTACACTTGTAATAGCACTTTGAATATCTTCATCTGTGATTTCTGACAAAACAGAATGACAATTTTCTTCTTGAGATATCATGGGTTCCTGTCCATCATGAGTCACCCATGGATGATTCTAATTAAATCATGTTCAAGTAGGTATGTATGTATGTATATCTATAGCTCACTTTTTTTTTTTTTTTGTATTTGATGAATTACCCTTAATTCTTGCATTAGAATTCTTTTTGATGGATCCTTTTCTAATAGTCTTTGTAAAAGATCTATCAAAGATGGACTCAAGTTCTTATTGTATTTAACCCTGTATATAGAATAAATGAATGAATGAATGAATGAATGATTGATTGATTATTTGCTTTTGTTTTGTCTAATAATAATAAATCTGTATATAACTACTACTTGCGGGTCACATTCAATCATTTTATATAAATCCAATATATTATCATTTGCGAATGGGACATGACCATGAACTAAGCAATAAAGGGTAACACCCATTGACCAAATATCCGCGGCTTTACCTGATACGACAGGATTCCTTTTGGCTGTACATAGTTCGGGAGGCATAAATGCTGGACTACCTGCTGTAGATTGAAGTGCATCATCTCCCTTTACAAACATTTCAGATACTCCAAAATCAACGATTTTTAGTACATTATTATCAGCTAATAAGAGATTATCCGGTTTAATGTCTAAGAGAAAGAAGAAAAAGAAAAATGGAAGGGAGAGAAGAGGTTCTTGGTTAGTTTATGTATGTATGTAAGAATCAAATAAATGGAATGTATGTATATACCTCTATGAACAATGTCGTTATAGTGCACTATTATGTATTAGTTAATATCAATCGTTATAATTACTTTAAAAAAAAATGTTCATCTTACAATACTCTATACCAAGTATCATTTGTCTAAAATAAAATCGAGAGATTTTTTCAGTATAAGGTGTAGCAGATTGATTTAGATTAATATGCATAATTACACCTTTATGCGCCATTTCCATCACTTTTTATTTATTTATTTATTTATTTTTTTTAATTACGGTGATTTAATATCTTGGTTAAGACACGTCTTTTTCTTTTTCTTTTTTTTCTTACCCATATAGAGAGAATCATGAGTAGGGTCGTCTAGGATCTCATATAGTTGAATTACATTACGATGGTTTAATTTTTTTAAAATAGCTACTTCAGAACGAACAAGGTCTAATGGATTATTCGAACCAAGTTGTTCTCCCAACACTTTGCCTCTGTGATGTTGTCTTAACATGGCTAATTGTTTTTTTCTCTTAAGTCGTAATTTACTAAACTCTTTAATAGCCTTATAAAGAAAAAAAAATATAATATAATAAAAAAATAAAAAAATAAAGGAGGATATGATAAAAAGTCAACTTTTCACCAAGAAAAAAAAATAAATGAATGAATGAATGAATAAATAAAACTCACATATTTCTTATTGGTCACAGTATGGATGCCAAGATGAACAGTACCAAAGGTACCATGTCCTATCTCTTGTTGTAATAAATAATGATTTATCTTTCTTAAACCTTCCTTCGTCTCTGATGTGGTGGCCCCAAGTGTTTCTATGACAACTGAAGTTGCTTCTTTCTTCTGATCGGTCGCTTTACTAGGTGATTTAGTATTGACGGTTGTCATGACACTTATTGTTTCCCCTTTCCGAGAAAAAAAAAATAAATAAATAAATAAAATAAAAAAGGAGAGAATAATTATTTCTTTGTACTACACACAGTGATTATAAAACAAACACACGGACCTCCTCCTCCTCCTCCTCCTCCTCCTCCACTCTTATTTAAATTTCCGTCGTTCTTTTAAAAAAAAAAAAAAAAAAAAAAAAAAAAAAAAAAAAAAAAAAAAAAAGAAATAAAATCTTTGCTAAAAATTACAATGAAATTATAAAAAGAAACAATATTTTATTTTGACTATTACTGTACTGTACTGCACATCAATTTTTATGGTTATGACAAAACAAAAAAAAAAAAGTGGGGTTGTGTTTTATCTTAAGAGAAGGAGAAGGATGGGGGGGAGGAGGAGAGAGAGGGAGAGAGGGGAAGAAAAAAAAAAAAAAAGTAATTACCTTTACCTAATATAAAACTTGAAGAAATTTAGATAAATATGTATATACATACACATGTTTCTTCTTTAATATCATTCCATTTTTTTTTTTTTTATTGAGGAGATTAAAAAAAAATCATGATTATTGTTTTAACTTTTCCGATCTGAAAAAAGATAATAAAAAAGAGCGAAAAAAAAAAAAAGAGGATGACTATTCTATATATCAAGTGTTGCGGGGAGAAAAGACCTGGAGTAAAACATAACCAAAAAAAAAAACTTTTGATTTATAATATAGTTTCGGAAAATCGATAAATTTATTCACAGAGAGAGAGAGAAAAAAAAAAGTTATATACAATGTTAAGTTCATCACATAATGCAAAAAAAAAAAAAAAATGTATGGTATGGTATACAATAAAATGAAGAATGGGGTGGGAAGAAAAATAATAAAATAAAAACGTGTCTATTTATACTAAAATGATGATGAAGATGAAGACAAAATCTATACAAAATATACATGTACATTTATATACACGTATATGCATATTGAGAAGGTGAATTAAGGCAACACAGAATGAATAGAAGGAAGAGATTTATCAACGTAAGCATATTGACTTGTAACAATAGGAGGCAAGACACGAGCTTGAGGAGGACGATCGAGAAGATCTAATAAACTTGCATGATGTTGAGTCTCACCCCCAGGAAGAGGAGGTCGGATGAAAACAGGCTCAGTTAGTTTACATTCAAGAGGAACCAACTTTTGTAAACTTTGATTTGATGATATGAGACGAGGAGAGATTTGAGGAGATGTCTCTGGTGTAAAAAGGAACTCTGCATCAGAATCCGAATGATGTTGAAAGTCATTAAAATGTGAACTTGTTGTAGATAAAGCTGGAGAGGGAGGCATTGAATGATGAGCGGTAAGAGCAACAGCAGTAACAGAAGGAGCAGGTGTAGCTGTACGAGCTCTCTTTGATTTATTCTGTCTACGTTCTCTTCTTTTATTAGGTGAAGTATGAATACGGACATGACGTGTTAATTCATCTGAACGAGAAAAGCGTTTTTCGCAACCTGGAAAAGTACATTTATGAGGTTTTTCACCTGTATGTGTTCTAATATGTCTAGTTTGATGTTCAAGACGATAAAAGGACTTGGGACACATAGGACATTTATATGGACGTGGTGTATTTGCTTTATCGACAGCTGCAATAGGTCGTTTTTTATTTTGTTGTTGTTGTTGTTGTTGTTGTTGTTGTTGTTGTTGTGACGGTGTAATAATAGGTAATGAATTAGATAAACATAAAAGACTAGAAGCTGCTTGATAAGCCATTTTTATTATTATTATTATTAAAGAATCAGTTTGAAATTAAAATGAAATTAAATCAAAATATTTATATATAAAAAAAAGGGGGGTAAAAAGAAAAAAAAAAAAAAAAAAGACAAAAGGAAAACATATCGCGTATTTATAGAAAAATAAAGCTTAAAAAAAAATAGGAATTCCATATTCGGTAAAAGAGCGACAACTGGCTGATTTCAAAGATTAGGAAATTGGGGGGAGGGGAGGGAGAGAGGAAAGGTTGAAAGAGAAAGACATGAAAAAAAAAAAAAATATTAGTTGGTTTTAGTTTTTAAATGAGACAGTGTAAATCCCAAAAGCAGATAAGGTCAATTAACTAAAAACAGCAATCAACAAATTCACACGTACAATGAAATTTAATATATATGAGCTCACTTGCTCCTCTATTTTATGTCATCTTCTCTATGAAAAAAAAAAAAAAAGTTCACACCTATTTTTAATGGCTTGTGCTTTATTAAACTTGGTGTGTTAACAAAGTAGTAATGTCATAATAATAAACAAAATGAAAAAAAAAGCCTCCTTTATTTTATTTTATCAAACGATCTCTCTTTTTTTAGCTCAATATCACCCCACTGTATAAATCATTATTCCGATTATGATTTCCGTTGTCTCCACGATTTTTATGTTTGTTGTTTGTTTATGCTACTCCTAAACTTAAATTTAAGCCACATGATTGACAGTCACATTCTATAAACATGATTGTGTAGTTCACAGAAAAAAAAAAGCCTATTCATCAGCGTTATACTTTTACTTTTATTTTTTTATTTTATTTTATTTTTTTTTTTTGTTCTTGTAAACGCGTAAAATAGAAATATAACATGTCAACTAAAACAACTGTAGCAACAGATAATTTCGAAATCTTTAAACGAATTCAACCTCATGAATATTTAAAACGATTTCTCGATCAGGGAGTTAGACCTGATGGAAGAGTATTAAATGAATTTAGAAAGACTATGATTACTTCAGGTGCCATCTCTACAGCTAATGCAAGTGCTATGGTTCGTTTAGGTGGTACAACTGTAGTTTGTGGTATAAAAGCTGAGGTATGTGAACCCAGAATAGATGTTCCTAAAGAAGGTTATTTAGGTTAGTTAAAAAGGAGAGAAATAAATTGTGTAAATTTTTAATATTTTATTTTTTTATTTTATAGTTCCCAATGTTGAATTATCTCCATTATGTTCACCTAAATTCAAACCTGGAGCGCCCTCTGAAAAAGCACAATCTGTATCCGAATTTATTAACCAACTTTTCTCAAAGTAAAATAAAAAAAAAATGAAAGATAGAAGGGGGAAACTCATTGATTTATTTTATGGAATAGGTCAGCCATTTTTCCTTTAGAAAGTCTATGTATAGAAGAAGGAAAAGCAGTTTGGGTATTATATGCAGATATTGTATGTCTAAATTACGATGGAAATATTTTAGATGCTAGTTTATTAGCTTTAAGTATTGCATTAACAAATTGTAAGTAAAGAAAAAAAAAAGGAAAGAAAGCTTTTATTTAGAATACAATCAACTTTATTAGTAAAATTACCCAAATCAGAAGTGACCGAATCTATGATAGTTGAATCCGATCCTAAAGAATTCCTTCCACCTATTCAACTCTCACGATTTCCTGTATCATCTACATTTTGTGTATTTAATCAACCTGATGTGATTTTATCAGATCCAAATGATACAGAAGAAAGTTTAACAAAAGAAACAATGACACTTGTTATGGATTTTGATTATCAATTATGTCGAGTTTATAAAAATGGAGGAAGTACGATTGATAAAGAAGGATTAAAGCAATGTATTGAAAATGCAAAACAAAGAACTAAAGAAGTAAAGGCCATGATTGACCAAATATTAACAAAATAAACTTTTATTTATATGAATATGCATCTATTTGTGTGTGTGAAGAGAGGGATTGGGTTATTTTATTATGGTTACATTTGTCCCTTAAAATACAAGAATGTGGGGGAAAAAAAATAGAGATGTGAATTTCTTCTTTTTTCATGTGAGAGAATTATCCTATTTGGTTGTCAATCCGCGGTCTATTTGACATATTTATGAAAGGTTACCATTTCGTCATTTGCATTTTTGTGTAATCATGATAAGAATTATACTTTTTTAATTTTTCCTCCATATTTTTCATTCATCGATAAAATAAATAGTAAATTTTTTTTTTATTACTCCTCTCCCCCCCAAATGAATATGAATCATACTTAATATGAGACCACTTTTTTAATTGAATAAAAAAAAAAAAATGTATCAATAGAGTCGGGATTGATCGGTAAATAACGATTGGTTTTTTTATTATCCTTCTTCAGGGTTCTCCGCAAAACATGTTCTTCATCCAGATAAAACACAAATCTTGTAGTTGTAGTAGTCATTTTATTCTTGAGTGAGGTAGTATAATAAAATTAATAAACTTTTTTTTTTGGTGTTGTACGAAATAATAAATGAATATAGACTCAGCATATATGTTAATATCTATTTTTCTCACATTGATGTACATTATTTCTCATGCTTTTGTTACTAGTACTACTTGTAACTTATGTAATAGCTTACTTTTTCCGTATAATACACACACGCCAATTCTCTGTCTTTCGAAACCGAACAAAACAAAAATAACTAAATTTTTTAAACTTTAAAATCCTATTTGTTGAAATAAATATAACTGTTTATTTTTGTAAAATACGGAAAAAAGTTACAAAAAAAAAAAGAAAAAAAGAAAAAGAAAACCAACAATGATCACACGAGTTTTTAAAAAAAAAAAAAAAAAAAAAAACGTGGCACATGTTTTAACCCCCACTTTATATCGCACAATTTGGGGAAATAACCAATTTAGAATTTTAATTAAAGTTTTCTGACCCTTTTTTTTCTCTTTCTTTCCAGTCATTTTTCAGTACTTAAGGAATAAATACGAATATTTTTAACAAAAATAAAAAATAAAAACCAGAATTATTTTTCTTGGATTTTTTTCTTTAAAAAAAAAAAAAGAGAAAAAAAAATTAAACCTTTTGGACTCTCCCCCCCACTTTTACTTTCTCCTCTTTTCTCTCCTCTTTTATTTATTATAAAAATAGGTAATATAAAACAATTTTTTTTTTTGTTTCAATTTCGAAATAAAACACAACTGTTTAAAGAAAAAAGAAAAAAAATTTTTTTTATGGTTTGACCTTTTTTGTAAAAAAAAAAAAGACTTTAATAGATTTAATTTCAGCAAAAGGGGTATTTGATAAATGTAGACATTTTCAAGTTTATACAACAAACAATAAACTATAATTGACTTGAGAGAGCTCTCGTATAAAAATCAAATCCATGTCTTATATATGCGTATAAAAAAAAAAGAAAGAAAAAGGAAAAGGAAAAGGAAAAGGAAAAGAAAAGAAAGGAAAAGAAAAGAAAGAGATACATAATGATAGGGTGAATTTAACTTCCAGGGGTAAACAGTCATTCTCTGCTGCATAAGAAACCGACTTTATAATTTTTGTTATTTACTTTACCAAACATGACTTGACTATTTTGTTATTGAATAAATAATGTCATATTATTCAATAATAATCACGCCCTTTTATGAATTGAATAAGTGTAAAGCTGAAATAAGGAATCATAGAACGATGATAATAATCACACATGTATACATATAAAAAAAAACATCTTTTAGAGCATATTAGCTATTGCATGTTAATTAAACTCATGTTCTAGTATTTTAATTATTGTAAGTCTGTTTATTATTATTAGACCAATAGATGAGAGTCTGGGGCTAACGTAAAGTATGAATCGATAAAGTGGGGGAGCAATAGTGGAGTTTTTTTATTTATTTATTTATCTTATTTTATTTTTCACTTATTTGGTTTTCGGAGTTTACTATCGGCTTGAACGGAACAAATTGCTCCGATATATTATAGTTTATTATTTTAAAGTTTTATAAAGAAGAAAAGAATAACAAAAGACTTATTTATACTGATTAGTAAGGAAAAAAAAGTGCAAATAAAGAAGAGAAATAAACGTGTATTGACAACTAAAATCATACACGTTTCTAAAATAATGAGAATGACTATTATTTCGTATTTAAATCCTTTTTTTCTTTTTTCCGCGGAATTTATATCCACATTTCTTATTTTCAAGGGTATCCAAAAGTTCTGTTCGTTTTTATAGACATAATTGAGTCATCATTCTTCTTCTTTATCAATCCTATTTAACAGATATATTATAAATTGTACTTTTTTATTTATTTATTTATTTTTTTTTTTTTTTTTTTTTTTTTACTTTGAAATGCTTTATTTTTAGAAGCAATTTCGTTTCAAGTCTACAATTGACACATTGCTTTGTAATAGCTTTTGATCTTTGTTGAGAAAAAGGTGTTTTCAAGCAATATAATTTAAAATAACTATTCTTTATCAAGTGAATAACAAATAAGAAGAATGCGTCTTTTTTTTTTCTTTTTCTAAAATGATAACAGCCTTATCATTAAAAAAAAATGAAAAAAAAAACTAGGGCTTATCAATTTATTTACAGAAATAGTTTTTATTCTATACGATTATATAAAGCAACTATTTTACTACCCAAGTGGAGCATGAGAATCTACTTGAGAAAGGAAAGTGTACATTATGAAATATATTCTACATATCATAGAGTAAAGTAAAGATAGGCAATTCAAGAGATAAATAAAGAGGGGAAGGTGACTCGAGAACAATCCTATAAGAAAAAAAATTTTTTTTGTTTTGTTTAAAATGAATGAAAAGAGGATATTCAACGAAGAATAGTAACTGATGGCAATGATATTTGATATAGAAGTGCTCTAATGAATAGTCGAATGCGGTCTATATTTAGATAATAGATACATGACTACAAGCAAATGAAAGGATACTCTATATAAAAGAAAAAAAAATTCGAAAAAGGGTAAAGTAAAAGAAGACTAGTCTCTTTAATGTAAATGATTTCAAATACACAAGTGCAATTTGTTTCTATATGAACACTCTCTCATTTACCTGATGGTTCACTATGTGTTAAATAATTGCTTGCTTGTCTACCTACTCATTATTTGCTTTTAATTCTCAATGGTATAAATAAATAAATAAACTCACCTACTTTACCCGCAATTCTATACTGTGAATGATTCATATTTAAATAAGCAATCATTTAAATCATTTTATTATATACTGCTATGTTGATTCACTTTATATGACAAAAACTGTCGTGATTGACGTTGTTGAAGTTTATAATTTCTTATTACTTTGCTTTTAAGCAACAGAATGCATGCTTCTGGTCAGTCAGACAATTCGTTTTAGCACTATGGAATGATAATGACGGATTGTATCAGTTGCAGCAGCTACTAGCTTATTGGAAACAACTACATCATCATAAATAGACTAATAACAAAAACGGGCCTACCCTATTTCTAATAAAAGCATCATTTAGTCATATATTAATTTTTGCTTGTAAACACCACAAAGATATATATTTTGGGAAAAAAAAAAAAAAAAAAAACTTGTAGCAATTGATAATATCTCTAACAAACAATTTGAATATGCAGCAACTTGGAACTAGAATTTTCGGTAGGAGGAGAGAGCTTATCATAAAACATATAGTCTAATTCGTGGAGAATGATACATATTTCTGACCAGAGGATAGTCGATGAGGAGCCATCATATAATGAACAAGGCGGTTTAATAGACAACTGTTTCAATAAAAAATTATATTAGATTGGGAACTGAGTGAGAAAGATATAAACGACAATATATGTGTAAACAACGGATTGAATGAGATCTGATAAACGCAAGGCATATTTGGATGAAATTAAGACGTTTTTTTAAAAAAAAAAAAATCCTACTCTAGTAAATCAATATTTTATATTTATTTATGACTCAATTTCAATAAATAATGATAAAACAGCTTATTGAGTAATTGTTTGACTAGAGTATATAAGTTTCTTACAGTAATTGAGCTTATTAGTATCGAATATTTACTATTTGATAAATCTGAAAATTACTTTGTTATTGTGGAAGAAAAAAATTCCGCAATGTGACGACATCTTTTTTTTTCTTTTTTTTTTTGAGTTCAGCCAATATGAAGGGTACGAAAAGAAAGGTACAAGTCCATTTAGTCTTATTTTAGTGCTTATGTGAGGTGGTAATTGTTGTGGCGGCGGTTGTATGATTTCATGAATGGGCCCTGGATTATTGTTCTTTATTTTAACTTTATAAATTTACTTGTAACCTTTATTCATAGTATTTTTTTTTTCTTTGTTAAACATCTATATTCAATAATAATGTGAGATTGGCTATATTATATTGAATGTACAAAAAAAATATATATATATTTCATTTATTTATACTTTTTTTTCCCATTTATTTATTTCTTCTATTTAAAAATTATAGAATGAATCCTGCTTTTCGTTTAACATCTCAAATCTCTTCATCATGCCAAAAACGTTTATATTCTAGCTCAGCTAACACAACAACTAAGCCTAGTATTGCTCGTAGTGGGTAATGCGCTTTTTATAGAGAATGCATATACATATTTAAACCAAGTTGCTAATAATAATAATAATAAAGATTTATTGGATTTTTACTAGGTGTTACTACAGCCAGTGCAGCAGGTTATTATTACCTTTTAGGTGAATATAATAGTGCATCTGCTTCTCTTTTAATATCAGTTCAAGAGCTCCAAGCATCAACTGAAAAGGTAATATATAATATGATTTAAAATTCTTACAAGAATTATTAACAAAATAGATGCATATATAGGTGAAGGATTATGCACGTAGAATCGAAACAATTGACAGAGACGTTACTAAATTAAAAGAAATGGCTGCAACAAAGCAACAACTATCCGATTTGAAAGTTGATTTTCGTAAATTATATGTAAAGTGTGTTATAAATAATCAGATTATTTGCATATTTACATGATCTTCATACTTAGGACACGCTTAATATCGAACATCTCGAATTGAAAACACATGTTTGGGGTTTAGGTAAGATATATAAACCTGGTTATATTTCTTAAAGATTTTTTAATAATCTTGTTAAATCTTATACAGAGAAAGATTTTAGTAATAATCAACAACAACAAATGAATTCTACAGTTATACCAAATTCAACCAATTAAATTCAATGTTTTCTCTTTAAGACTTATTACAGACAGAAAAGTAATGTAGGCTTGTAATATTATCAAACGTCTTAATAAAACCAAAAAAAAAAAAAAAAAAAAAAAAAAAAAACTAGTGAGATAAAAAAAAAAGAATAATAATAGATATCATTCCGCTTAGAACAAGGGAGGAGAGGAGAATAAACGTTCGAATGCTAATAGTTACTTTATTAAATGGACATTGATTTACCTCTTTTTTGTTTATATTATTTTTACCATTTTTTGATATATAAAATAATTCACATTAAGGAATATTTGAAATAAACTTACTTGTGAAGTACTGGCACAAACCTAATCAAATAAATATATACATGTATATAACTACTGGGCTGCTCATTGAAACAAGACAAATAAGGACAATACAATAAACTTTTGCACTATAATTTTTTCTAAAATAAAAAAAATAAAAAATAAAAAAATAGAAAAAATAAAAAAATAAAAAAAAAAGTAAAAAAAATAAATAAAAAAAAAAGTAAAACAATACAAAACAAAAATTAAAAAAAAAATAAACACACCCAGTTCACACACTTGTACATGCTATTTGTTAGGATCCTGTTCATTCTATAAACAGAAGATCAACCAATAGAAGTGAGATCAACAAGATGGGGAACTCATTGTTTTGTAATTTTCTACAAATTGCAAAATTTTACTCTCTACGATTCAATAACAAATTTTTAATATTATCCATAAATCAATCAATAGATAAACATATACATGAATATAGTATTAATAATTTTACAAACTTACATCTTGTTTCTTTAATATGAGCAAAAGACAAAGCTAAGATAATATTGCTAATTTAGGTCTTTTTTTTTTTTTCAGTGAGCAATAAATGAGGAACTAGTAAAGCCTCTTATTAGGTATCTATAGTGGCGTTTAGAATGATTTTGACTGCTTTTTCAGGGTACACATTTAATATACTTGTAGCTTTCCGTAGCACTTGAAAGTGGATCAATCAAGATATTTAATGCCCGTTAAAATTTATTGGTTAACAACCGAAACAATACTTGTATATTTGTATTATAACAAAAAAATTTTTAAAAAAATTTTCATTTAACAGAACCTAATTGTCAAAAGACTGAATTCCTTTTTTTTTTTTTTTTTTTTTTTTTTTTTTCTTTAACGTTTTTGTTCCTATTCACAAAACCTTTTTGTGGACTCCCTCTTTGATTTATTCTTTTTTGAACTTTTACGCTCTAATCCATTCTCTATAATTTATAATCAAAATGCCAGCTGCTGCTGCCGCCAAGAATAATACTCAGAGCGAAATCCAGAGTAAGAAGATGTCAGTCGTCTCTGTTACTCCTTCTGAGGTTGAGACCAAGAAGGCCATGGATATTGTTAAGAAGCTCGCCGCTGCTTCTGATGAAGAACGTGAAGCTGTCGCCGCTGAACTTGCTGCCATTGTTAAGGCTAACGGTATCCTCTCTCTCAAGTCCGTTATCGATGCTCTCAAGAAGGACATTGCTAGCAAGAAGAATGCCGGTGCTCGTGCTGGTGCTATTGCTGCTATCGTTGCTCTTACCAACGAAAACATCGATAGTCAAACTGAACCCTTCGTTGTTCCTTTCCTTGTCAACCTTTTGGAACTTCAAGCTGACAAGCAAGCTGCTGTTAAGGCTGCCGCTGAAGCTGCTGCTAAGAACTTGGTTGAAAAGATGAACCCTCTTGCTTCTCCTCTCATGGTTCCTTACATCCTTGAAGGTCTCGGTAACTCTTGCAAGTGGCAAACCAAGATGCTCTCTCTTGAACTCTTGGAACTCCTTGCCAAGAAGAACTCTGCTGAATTCATTGTTGCTATTCCTGATGTCATCCCTGTCGTCTCTGACTGTATGTGGGATACCAAGACTGATGTCAAGAAGAAGGCCACTGAAACTATGGGCGTTATCTGTTCTCTTGTTGATAACAAGGATATTGAACGTTTCATTCCTGCTGTCATTACCTGTATCAACCACCCTGAGAATGTCCCCGAGACCATTCACTTGCTTGGTGCCACTACCTTCGTTCAAGAGGTTGACTCTGCTACCCTTTCCATCATGGTTCCTCTCTTGAACCGTGGTTTGAATGAACGTGCTACCCCTATCAAGCGTAAGTCTGCCTTGATTATCGATAACATGTCCAAGCTTGTCGATGATCCTGATGTCGCTGCTCCTTTCTTGCCTCTTCTCTTGCCTGCTCTTGAAAAGGTTCAAGATATCGTTGCTGATCCTGAATGTCGTGGTGTCGTCCAGAAGGCATTGGCTACCCTTAAGCGTATTGGTAACCCTGGTGTCGAAGTCTTCACTAAGGATCAAAAGAAGGTCAAGGTTGAGACCTCCATCAAGGAACTCTTGCCTGAAAACATGGATGACTTCCTCAACACTACCGTTACCTTCATGAACGACGTCGCTCTCTCCCTCTGTGTCTCCAAGAACTTCTTCAAGGAAGCCTGGATTAAGGCCCTCGCCCCTTATGCCAAGTCCTTCCTCTCTGCTGAAGATGCTGAAAACCTTGCTGCCTCTGCCTTGAACAAGTGTGAGGAAGCTGTTACTCCCAAGGACCCTGAGGAAGAAGATGATGAAGGTGAAGATCTCTGTAACTGTGAATTCTCTCTTGCCTATGGTGCCAAGATCTTGTTGAACCGTACCGCCCTTCGTCTCAAGCGTGGTCGTCGTTATGGTCTCTGTGGTGCTAACGGTTGTGGTAAGTCTACCTTGATGCGTGCCATCGCTAACGAACAAGTTGAAGGTTTCCCCCCTCGTTCTGAACTCAAGACCGTCTATGTCGAACACGATATTGATGGTTCTGAGGCCGAGACCCCCCTTGTTGACTTCATCTTGTCCTCTGAAGGTGTTGAGACCAAGGACCCTGAAGAAGTTCGTAAGATCCTCTTGGACTATGGTTTCACTGAACAAATGGTTACCAAGATGTCTATCGGTGAACTCTCTGGTGGTTGGAAGATGAAGCTTGCCCTTGCTCGTGCCATGTTGATGAATGCTGATATCCTCTTGTTGGACGAACCTACTAACCACTTGGATGTTGTTAACGTTGCCTGGTTGGAGAACTACCTCCTTGGTCTCAAGTCTGTCACCTCCATCATCGTCTCCCACGATTCTGGTTTCTTGGACCATGTCTGTTCTGATATCATTCACTACGAACCCAACTACAAGCTCAAGCGTTATAAGGGTAACTTGTCCGAATTCGTCAAGAAGGTCCCCCGTGCCGCCTCTTACTACTCCCTTGAGGCCTCTCAAATCTCCTTCAAGTTCCCTGAACCTGGTTACCTCGAAGGTATCAAGACCAAGGAACGTGCCATCTTGAAGATGAAGAACGTTGACTTCCAATACCCTGGTTCTGATCGTAAGCAATTGATTGACATCTCCATGCAATGTTCCTTGGCCTCTCGTGTTGCCGTCATCGGTCCTAACGGTGCTGGTAAGTCTACCTTGATCAAGTTGTTGACTGGTGAAATTGAATCTGAGGTCGGTACCGTCTGGAAGCATCCTAACTTGCGTATCGCCTATGTCGCCCAACACGCCTTCCACCACATCGAGAAGCACTTGGACAAGACCCCCAACGAATACATCCAATGGCGTTACGCTACTGGTGAAGATCGTGAAGAACTTGACAAGAATGATCGTATGAACGCTGATGCCAACAAGAAGATGGCTGAACAAGTCTTTGTCATTGATGGTGAGAAGCGTGTCGTCGAAGCCCTCGTCGGTCGTCGTAAGCTTAAGCAATCTTATGAATACGAAGTCTCCTGGGTCGGTCGTTCCTCTGTCGATAACACCTGGATCTCTCGTCAAAAGCTTGAAGACATGGGTTTCGGTAAGAAGATCGCTGAAGTTGACTCCGCTGAAGCTGCCAAGATGGGTCTTAACCGTCCCTTGACCTCCAAGGAAATTGAAAAGCACTTGTCTGAAATTGGTCTCGAAGCCGAATTCGCTACTCACTCTCGTATTCGTGGTCTCTCTGGTGGTCAAAAGGTCAAGTTGGTCATTGGTGCTGCCATGTGGAACAAGCCTCACATGTTGGTTCTTGACGAACCTACTAACTATTTGGATCGTGAATCCCTTGGTGCCCTTGCTCAAGCCATTAAGGAATACGGTGGTGGTGTCGTGATCGTTACTCACAACCGTGAATTCTCTGAAGCCCTCTGTACTGAAGTTTGGAAGGTCGACAATGGTCGCTTGACTCCCTCTGGTCACAACTGGGTCACTGGTAACGGTACTACTGCTATCAAGGAACAAGAAGCTGAAGATATGGTTGATGCTCAAGGTAACACTATTAAGGCTGTTGAAAAGAAGAAGAAGTTGACTTCCAAGGAACTCCGTAAGAAGAAGAAGGAGCGTATGGAACGTCGTAAGCGTGGTGAAGAAGTCTACACTACTGATGAAGAACTCTAAGCACGTAAAAAAAAAAAAAACATTTTCTTTTTCATATATAAACATATGTAGCATACAATAGCATTATTATTATTTTTTTTTTTTTTACCTTAGACATTTCACATCATATCAATCTCTTTTTGTTCTTAATTTCTTTTTTACATGTTTAAATTTTTATAAAATAAAAATTTGTTATAAATCTTTTTTTCAAATATATATATATATATATATATTTTTTTTTTTTTTTTTTTTTTTTTGTATATTATGTATATTGCAACTATTATTTATCGTTATGACATTCACTATTTTATTATTCAAGAGTAAGAAGGTTTGAATACAAAGAAAAAAAAAAGGTAATAAAAAATACTTCTTGTTGATATGCAATCGTAATTGATTATTAGTATATTTCATTGAAGAAAAATATATTCATTGGGTTTCTTTTTTGATTCTAAATATAATACGAGATTTAACCGAAATTATGTAAAAGGAGGGATGGAAAGGAATTAAAGGGACAAGGAAAAAAAAAAATAAGCTTTCTTTCTTTCTTTTTCTTTATTATTATTAAATGAATCTTCAACTACGTAAATTCATACAAAACTGAATTTAGAGCCAAAATAGAAAATAGTAGACATCATAGATTCTTTTGAAACTATTTATTTCAATTTCAAATAAAAAGCTATTATTAAGTTTCGTGTAAATGAAATCAACAAAGAAGTCTATAATAAATGTAAAATCTGTAGTATGTATATTAATGATACTAATATGTATTGACTGCATATAACCTGAACTACCGAATTTCACTGTCAGTAAAAAAAAAAAAAAAAAAAAAAAAAAAAATAGCTTTCTTCATATTATTTTCTCCTTCTACCCCTTTTCCTCCTCTTCCTCCCTTTCTTTTTTTCACACTAATAAACAATTGATTCTATAAAGGAAACCACCATTTTTACTGGACAATATAAAGGGATGATAAATAAAGAAAAAAGTAATAAAGTGCATAAAAGGAATTCTATATAATGCAGGTTTATTTCATTTTATTAATTATACGGTAATAATAGGAGGAAAAAAAAAGTCTATAATCTCGGTAAAACACACACACATATTAAACTATATCATAAAACTAAACAATCAAATGATAAAATAGAAACATTTATTTACTTTTTTTTTATTACTATAATCTACAATGTATTATATATCCTATATATCTTTTTATTTTTTCTCCTTTTTTTTTTTTTTTTTTTTTTTTTTTTTTTTTTTTTTTTTTTTTTTTTTTTTTGTCGAGACCCCCTTTGTTTCTCAATTTGATCCAGACTTACACGCACAGACACACGATAATTCACTAAACAACATGTCAAGTATTTTGTGTATGTCTCCTGAAAATATGTGTTTCTCGAGGGAAACTTACCAAAATATATAAATTTAAATCCTTTTTTTTTTTTTTTGCCACTTTTTTTTTTCCCTTTCTTTATCAATAAATAGATACGGATACTGTGTTAAACAAGACAAAAATGAAAATGCATTTAATTATTAACTCTGTCAATTTTCTGATTTTGATATATTTAATATCAGTGCAAGCTGTGAATGGTACACCTGATGGTAGACGAGGTATTGCAAGAATGATGAACTTTTCCGAAAAAGATCACGAGTCAGTAGTAATAGGAAAACGAGATAAAGTGACATGGTAAATAATATACATATTTGATGTGTTCTAATATTATTCATATTCATATCCATATACACACGCACATATATATATATATATATATATATATAGGTACAATGGATATGACCTTAAGGAAGCTGCTTGCTTTAGTAGAAATGGGTTGCCTCGTTTTGATGCCGGTGTGAATGACATGATTGGCGCTATGGTAAATAAATAATATATACACACATATATATATATACTTACATATACAAACATCCTATGAACATATAACTTCATTTATTATAGGCTATGCATAATTTTGAACAATGTAACAAATGTATGCAAATCACAAATAACCGACAAAAATCCAAAAAGATTGTAGTCCAAATTGTTGATAAATGTGCAGCTTGTAAAATTGGGAAATGGATTGATTTAACACCAGGAGCCTTTAAGAAGCTTTCAGAAGATGGTGACCTTGATGTAGGTGTGCTTGACATCAGCTATAAGCCAGTTAAATGTCCTGAAGGAGGTGTCTTTGATAAGTTAGCTAAAATGTTAGTAGAAAATGAGTAATCATCATATATATAGATATAGATATTATCTTTATTTCTTTCTTTTTGTTGTTGTTGTATATTATATATATATAGATGAATTGGTATAATACATTGAATAAATATAAATTAAATGATCAAAGTCTAGAACTTTAAACGGATGTCAAAAACGCTTTTTATTGTATTATACGTCATAAAATGTGGTAATGTAAATAATTACATAATCACGTTACACTTGAACTTAAAAAACAAATCTCTCCCTTTCTGTGTTTTATTAAATAATACATTTTATTTTTCTTTCTGTGATCCGATTGAATGTCGAGAACGCAAAAGACATGAACATGAGGTAATTTACGTACACTTTGAATTTCAGATGGATTTACAAAATAGACCCATTCATACGATTTACGACCGTAATTTGATTCCAAGGTCTCTTCTATATAATTACGAGCTAATGGAGTCTGTGACCAAAGCAAGATATGTTGAATCCCTTTATCCACTGAATAAGGAAAGTCATTAGGAAGAATAATGACCTTGGGCCGATATGGATCGATTACTACTTCTGTAGTAGTAGTAGTATTAACAAATTCTTTTAATTTAGTAGATAATAAGTAACTTTCGATTGAACCATATTTCTCTAAAGTGTCCTTCATCCATTGGTTATATATTGCTTGTACTTGTTCATTACGATGAATGCATTTTATTTGATTTGAAGCTATATATATATATACATATATATATATCAGAAGAAGAGTTTTTTTTTATTGGTTGAATTCTATAGAATTGCTTACAAACAAAGTAATATACTTCTTCCCAACTAAAAACTCTTTTTTCTTCGTTTTTAACCTTTTTTGGAACCACAGAAGCAACGTCTGCGGTAATAATAGAAGAAGAAGCAACAATATTTGGTGGCATAATAATCAACAATGTGGAGCAAAAAAAAAAAAAAATAAATAAATAAATAAATAAATTAAGATTTATCGAAAATGAAAGAATATTATTAATAAAAAGGGTCTTGCCTTTTTATATATGAATGATTCTTAGTCTAAATAAATAGTTGAGCTATTTGATTTGCTCGGATTGAGCGGTTTTATATTGGTTACATTCTGAGTGATAAGCAAAAATTGAATGTAGTAGGTAACTTATCCAATCTATTCTTTTTATTTTGACATAAAAAAGAAAAAAGGATATTTTATGTGTCTTATATATATATTTCCCTTCTCTCTCTCTCTCTCCACAATAATACGTCCAAAAAGAATGAGTCTGAATTAGTTTAAACAGCAGTAGAAATGCAACAGTTTTGAATAAGATAGATCGTATATCTAAGGGCTCTCTAGTAATTTCTTAACTATTTGCTTCTTGTTTTATGTATGTAAAATATTAATTTAAAACAAATTTCCTGATTATCTAATGAAAAAAACATCATCATTTAATTTTTACATAGGATAGAAAAGAGGATTATGTCATCAGGAGAAAGGGTGGAAAAGAAAACAGCTCAAACGATTATAATTTGATCAAATAGTATGCTTATCAAAAGATATTCAAAGAGAAAGTGATAAGAAAAAGTACATTTCCATATGTGCTGTTATTTCAGTAAAATTATTCAAATAATTATGGTATTAGAATTCATACTGTATTCTGGTCCAGACTTTTTTTTTTTTTTTTTTTGTAACTAATTTCATTATTGACTTACAACGCTCGTTCTTTGAAGACTTAAATTAAAAAAAAAAAAAGTTTGTCCAAGAACTTGGAGATAGCCACTAACTAATAAGATATAATTGTTATGTAAACCAGTTTACAATCGAGTGACTTGTTACACATACCATAACCAAGATGGTAGACATAGTAGACAATAATCGTAAAAGAATTTATGGATTAGGCATTTTTGCATATGAACAATTAAGAAGAATAGCATGCATTAGTTTCAGCTACAATTCATTGTTGATACTCGTTATTATGAATAAGGGCAATTTTTAAAGAGTTGTTATTAGAAAAAAAAAAGAAGGAAGAAGGAAAAGTAGATGATATTACAATGCTATCATTAGAGTGTAAGGTATTAAATAAATCTTTAGAGAAGATAATGTTATATTATTCTTTAACTATTTTATAGGCTATATCATTGTATAATACATATTAAAAAAAATCGTGCTATTGTTTCAAAAGTAAAATTGATCATGTCCTATCATTTTGAAGTTTAAAACTATCTAATTTCAAACATTTTATCTTTTTTAGGCCCAAAGAAGAAGAATTAATTTAATAAGCGGCGGCTAAAGAAGCTAAAACTTAATAGTTATTATTCTTCTATTTTTTTAAGCATAATAATACCCCGAAGAAGAAGTCAGTTGTATATCATTTAACTATGATAGTTATTGGACTCCAAAAAAAAAGCATTTTAGTTGAAGTCATTCATAATAAAAAAAAACTTTAAATTAATTTAGTTAAATAATATACAGCTATGCAATATTTAAAAAAATATTTAAAAAAAAAAGATAAGAGGAATAAATTCTACTTTTATTATACTATTCTCTTTTTATATTACAATAGCAGTTTTATTAGTAATAATCCCTTATTATTCGAATTTTAAAATACAAAAATATTTAAAACCAGTGAATTTCTTCCCCTGTTTTTTATTTTATTTTATTATTTCATTTCATTTCATTTTTTTATTTTATTTTTTACAAGATTCACTAATTGGAAAAAAAAAAGAATGATGAGATTGCAACAAGAAGAATGTTCATTAATAGAAGAAACTGATACGGGAGGTTTATATGAGTGTAATATTTGGTAAGAATTATTGTGGTGATACAAATCGCATGATAACAATGATAAAGAGCTAATAATGCTTATTTAGTTTTGATACAGCCACATATCCTGTTTTAACTTTTTGTGGACATTTATATTGGTAAGTAGTAGAATGGGGTACATACATATTACGATTTAAAGGGGATGGAAAAAAAGTAATAATAAAAAGAATTATAATTAGCTGGCCTTGTTTAGCTTTTTGGATTAAAACATTAAAAGTTCAAGAGCAAAAAGTGACTTGTCCGGTCTGTAAAAGGGAATGTGATGATACGAAAGAAATTATACCTATCTATGGTCGAGGAGAAGAAGAATCAGAACAAGAAAAGTAATAACAAAAAAAAAAGTTGTTTATTATTGCAATAGCAGTAACATCATGTACTTGAATTATTATTATTAGAAATATAAATATGATTTCGTTACCGAATCGCCCCAAAGGACAAAGACCGAAAGTTATAACCTACGCCACATATAATAGAAGCCATTATAATCATAATGAAGAATTTGGAGAAATTTTTACAGAATTTAGAATTGGTTCAAGAAATATTATCATTGTTTTATCATCAAGTGAACATCGTATTTTACCTACATTTAGATTAATTCATGTAAGTTTATTTCATTAGTAGCACTGATATCTATTTATTTATGACGACGAAAATCATTTTAATAGTCACAGTATTATCAAGAAACCTCTTCTTCCTCGATATGCATTGAAACAGGAAAAATGGGGTTTATATTTCGTCTCACATTATTGATAATTTCTCTTTATGTAATTGTGATGCTTTTTTACTAATTATACACTCCGCATTATTTATTACTGTTATTTATTATTTGCTGTAAATATTATTATGTAAGGAAAAAAAAACTCAGTATTGGTTGTTAATAAACAATAATGAAGAAGAAGAAAAAATTGTATAATAATAATTAATATATTATTAAGAAGAAATATTTGAACTTTTCTTATTTACTTTTATATTTTTATTATCCAGTTTTTGTTTCCTTGTTTGCTGAGTATGAACTACAAGAGTTATACGAAAATCATTAAATACATAAAGGGTCCTAAGGCAAAAAAAAAGGTTTATGTGACTGTTATCCTCTTTATCTTAAAATGCATATTATACACCTTTTCCAAAAATTATTCGTACACGTTGAAAAAAAATAAAAAATCAAGCAAGAAAAAAAAAAAAAACTCAAACACAGACAGAATAAAATTTTAAGCATATTTTTTTTTTTTTTTTTATTGGTGCATTTTTTTTTTTTATTGAACCAAATGTACGAAATCTGTCAAGCTATTAAAGTGACTTACGTTCTAAGCAATCATCAAACTTTCGTATCGAATACCTACAGAACCCTTCCAGATCACTCTGAAGCATATTATTGCATGTATCTCTTATACGACTAGTAAGAGTTTCGCTTTCTAAAAATGGCTCCCTTTTTAGCTTGTTTTTACAAACGGACTAAGCTTGTTCGATTGGATCCAGTTCAGAGAGGGGAGGAGGAGGGGGGGGGAAGTAAGCAGGTAAATACAAACAAAAGTAGCCATGATTCTCGATATAATGTCTTATATCTGGGTGCTTATGAATCGGTACATTATCCATAACAAGATAGTGTTCTTTAAATTCTTTATACCGATCCATAATATCAAGAGTACGAGCGATGAAGTTGAAGTAGTAGCCTGTAACTGTGCCAACTGAACTGGTATTTTCTTTCTTCTTTTTTTCTTTCTTTCTTTCTTTCTTTCTTTTTTTTTTTGTAAAATGCAAATGTGAGTGTAGTTGAGAAGAGAGAACCTAGGAGGTTCAGTCTAAGTTGATAAAAGGAAGGGGAATATGAGAAATACAATGAGAGACAAGAAACTCTTGACGTGTTCTGAGAATTTTTTTTTTGTTAGTAAAGTGATGACCGACTCAACAGTAAAAGGAGTATCATTGAATACAGAAGACCAGTGAGATATCCATATAGCTTCAAGTGTAGAGGCTATAGCATGTATTTCAGTCTTGGTATCTTCTTTGGAGTTGATTTTGAGGGTAGTAAGGGTTAGCTGGATAACTGAAGAAGAAACTTGAGGTACGGAGGGATCGACATACTTGTGCCAAACAAATTGCCATATTGGGAGTTTTAGAGGACAGTTGAATATAAAGTGGTCAAGTGTGTCGGTGTTAATGATACAGAGAGGACAAAGAGAAGTAGTGAAATAATCAGAAATCAAGCGATTGAGCAAAAATTTGTATGGAAGTTTGCCATGTAGATATCAATACCAGATATTCCGACACGAGTGAGACAAAGGTAAATCCCAAAATTTTGTCCAAGATATCGTCGGCATATGCTATTAATTTGACTGGAGATGGTGGTGATATCGAAAGTGTAGACAGAGGAGATGAAGGTAATGAGAAGCCAAGAAGTTGCTGCTTTTGTTGGATAAGTCGTAAAAGAGGTTCAAATGCTAAATTGAAAAGAATGGGGCTCAGAGGATCACCTTATTCTAATCCACATTGTTGAGCGATACAACGAGTGAGGAAGCCATTGACATTTATTTGAAGGCTGTTTCCAAAAAAAACAGACGATCAATACAATCAACAAGAGTACGAGGATACCCAAAACGGAGAAGTACGGCATGAAGATAAGCGGGGTGAATCCTATCATATGCCTTTTCTTGATCAAATAACAATCCAATGGCAGTAGAACGAGAATCCGAGGCATGTTCCATTATCAACGACATAAGAAGTCCATTATCTGCGATAAAACGACCACGAACAAAACCTGTTTGGTAAAGATTGATTAAAGTAGAAGCGGTGTCAATCATACGAGCAGTAAGGATTCTGGTGAATACTTTGGCATCGGTGTTGATAAGTGATATGGGGCGGTCGTTCTTGAGGTCGTCAAGAGGAGGTTTTTTTTTTGGGAGTAATGAGACACAAGACTGTAGCCAAGTATCAGGAATACCTGCAGCCGACAATGCATTGTTATAAACTGCCAAAGCAATTTCACGGCATTGAGGATGTTTGATGATGAGTTGGACAATTTCATATGGAAGCCCATCCTTACCAGGGGAAGACTTTCTGGGTGTGCGAGAAAAAGCATCAAGCAGGTCATCATAATAGATGGGAGATATGACGGATTCAGCAGCATTAGGAGATAACCTCAGGGATTCTGGAAGTGCATCGAGGATTGTGTCGATAGCCGTTTGGTCAAGATCATCAGGGGAGTATAAGTTTTGATAAAATTCAGCCGCTGTGTCTAACATTTCTTCTTTAGAGGAACATAGATTTGAAGTTGAACGGTGAATTAGCGGAGGTATCAGTGTTGTGTATATAATGATGTATTACATAATATCTTATAATATACAAATCAGAGTCATGAAGGGCCGAATGATATTATAGTTATTAGTTATACACTTTATGCATACAATATTATTTGATTTCAGTTTATAAGACATTCTTGTGATGAGAAAAATAATATTATAATAAATACTAACTCTACGAAATAATGATAAGAAAAACATAGTCTAAGGAGTTATTAATGATAAAGATATATGAATTATAGATTTTACCTATTAGTTATATATACACATTATTATTATAGTATTGTCTAATATACTAATTTATAAATATAATCACATACTATCTATGAGAACTCTATTCTAATTGAATACACTATATAATATAATGAAATTCATTCAAGTAGTACATTGAGGAATGAATATAATACAAAGAAGCTGGTTAGAATATAAATCTAAATGTCAAAAGTGTCGTTCCTATATCATTCACAAGTATGAACAAACGAGATTTCATTATTTTATTTCAAGAAAAATAACCGGCTAGATCAAGCACCAATAATTTAATATTTATTAGAGTTAACTGAGATTAATTCTCAGTCAGGGCAAAGACTAGAGCTCTAACACAATAACTTTAATTATTCTATGGGAAAATATTCTTCTTTCAAGATATCTGCACTCTGTTCCTGTCGCGAAGTAACTCGTTCTCTACAAGATATAAATAAGGATCCATTTTGCACTCATCTTTTGAAAATTCAGTTTTTTAAGCCTTATTTTTAAATTTTATTGATAATAAAAGTTTTATACAAAGTTTTCACAGATTTATTCTGTCTATTCTTTTGTTATCTTTGTCTTATCAACAAATAGTGTAAAATAAATTAATTTATACATGAAGATGGAAGAGGCAACTATTTCAATAAAGAAGGAAATGAAGTTAGAGTACTTCAGATGGAGATTGATGATCCTGATTACCCTATTACAGATGTTGTAAGTTATGGGGAATATTTAGCCTTGAAGCCTCCTGAGAAACCTCATAAGGCTGACAAAGTTGTGTCGAAAGAGAGAAGAAAAAAAAGTCTGGTAATGAGGAGCCGGACGTGAAAAAGAAAACATATCGAAACTACAAAAAGGAAGAAATGGACTATTTCTTCTTTCTCGTGGACACAAAAGGGTATGTCTATTTGTGGAGCAGCTAAACAAATAAGTGTTCCCGCTAGTACAGCTGCTTTATGGTATAGAAAAAGTCTTGAAGATCCAGATGAACTAGTCGTCAAAAGAAAGCCCAGAAGTGGAAGGCTTGTGGAAAGACCTCCTACCTTAAATGATGATCATCACGAGTACCTCATCAGTTTGGTTGATGAGGATGATTCAGGCATAATCCTGGATCAATGGATGAATAGATTGACCAAAGACTTTGAAGGGCTTGAGATAAAAAAAAAATAAAAATAAAAAAAAGAAAGAAAGAAAGAAAGAAAGAAAGAAAGAAAAAAAGAAGAAAGAAAATACCAGTTCAGTTGGCACAGTTACAGGCTACTACTTCAACTTCATCGCTCGTACTCTTGATATTATGGATCGGTATAAAGAATTTAAAGAACACTATCTTGTTATGGATAATGTACCGATTCATAAGCACCCAGATATAAGACATTATATCGAGAATCATGGCTACTTTTGTTTGTATTTACCTGCTTACTTCCCCCCCCCTCCTCCTCCCCTCTCTGAACTGGATCCAATCGAACAAGCTTAGTCCGTTTGTAAAAACAAGCTAAAAAGGGAGCCATTTTTAGAAAGCGAAACTCTTACTAGTCGTATAAGAGATACATGCAATAATATGCTTCAGAGTGATCTGGAAGGGTTCTGTAGGTATTCGATACGAAAGTTTGATGATTGCTTAGAACGTAAGTCACTTTAATAGCTTGACAGATTTCGTACATTTGGTTCAATAAAAAAAAAAAATGCACCAATAAAAAAAAAAAAAAAAATATGCTTAAAATTTTATTCTGTCTGTGTTTGAGTTTTTTTTTTTTTTCTTGCTTGATTTTTTATTTTTTTTCAACGTGTACGAATAATTTTTGGAAAAGGTGTAATACACATGCATGCAGAAACATGCCTCCTTAACAGTAAAAAAAATTATTAAAATTGTGTATATATAATTATTAAAAAGAAATAGATGGCATGTAAATATATATGTATATAAAAGAGAGGAAGAAGATTTTTGTTTTGTTTTGTACTTATTTCATGCTATAAATACCGAGAAAGTTTTTTTTTTCTTTTGGTTATAAAAAGAAAAGGAAAGTGATGTGTAGTGTAGTGTAAAGATACAAAAATGCCAAATGAATAAATATATGTATGTGTGTGTGTGTGTGCGATTGAGTGAGTGAGTATATAAAGAATGAATATATATATTATATATATAGTCCAAAGAAGGATGGTAAAAATACGAGTATATAAGGAAAGGATATATGTAAGTAAAAAAAAAAGAATAAATAAGATTACTCTATAATAAAAAAGAGAGAGTGAAGGGTAAAAGAGTATATATATATATTTGTATATATATTTGAGAGTGTGTGTGCTGTGGGGTATGTATGGGGTATCCTATTATTATTGGGTTTTTTCTTCATGAGAGTCATTGTTGCTTTGTTTCAAAGTAGAAGAATTGGATGCTATCGTAGCAGCGGCAGCGGCAGCAGCGGCAGCATAAAAGTTAGCTACCATCGTTGCCGTTGTTTTATCTTCCCCGTCATTCATATCCTCGTTTTGTAGCATGTATTTTGCATGTAAAGCTGCTGCTAAACTTGGACTAATTGAAAATTGAGTAGGAACACCTAAGCTGGCCCCAGGAGCAGAATCAACCATGACCATATTAATCTCTTCTACTAATCTCTTATAACCCTGTATGTGTTGAAGCTTCAGCTTTGTCAAATAATATTTGACACGTTCTGCAATACGCTGTCTTTCACGTAATTCAATATAAGAACTTGAAAGGATCTTTTGAATAAGGTTGACACCATGCACTTGATCATGAAGAACATCATCAATTAGGGATGGTACTTCCTGTTGAGAGGACGCTGAGAAGAAGAGAGCATCAAGAATCAAGGCTCTTGCTTCTGGTTCCTGACGTTGGTTGATAAGTTTAAGAATGGTTAAGGAAGCCAATTTATGAATACATAACTTGTTTAAATGAGGTAGAAGACGTGGAGCCAAGACACGATAACGACCAGGGATACCGGAGGTATCCAAAAACCAAATAAGTAAAAGTGCCCCATTTGCATTGGTAGCTAAAAGTAAGGCATGTTGTACAAATGCAGCAGCTATATATTTCTAGTAGTTAACAGTTAGGTTAGTATAAGTCAGTGAAAAAAAAAGGAAGCACAATACAGAGTTATTTACCTGTTGTCTCTTTGTCACATGAGGACTTTCTAAGGTAGCGCGAACTGCTCGTGCACCAAATCGACCCTGAGCGATCTCCCAACAGGAGTCAACAATTGCATCAAAGATAAATTGATTTCTATGAGGACCTAGACCCAAACAACATTGAACAACGTAATTACCAAATTGATCTAATAATAAGGCGGGTACATAAGGTTTAATATGATTACAGAGTAACGTAGTTTGAGAAGGTAAAAGTAAAAGTCGAGTGGTTTCAATAATCTTTTGTGCTGCCCATGTTCCATTTTTGTGGACACCAATAGAGGCTAAATAAGGAGCCACTTGTTCTAACATAAGAGATTTAGTTGTTTCTGAACATTTCTCGAATAAACGTTGAATGATGGTATTGCCAATATAATCTATACATACGAATAGATAGATACTTGAATATATAAAACACATATACCTATTTTTTATATAAAGACATTGACAACTTACCACTGCAGAGTTCAACTATTTCGTCAAGACATTCAAGTGCAATCACTTCTAATTCTTTCACCGTAATACTTCCAGTATCTAGCCTTTTTCGAATATCTCTTAAACGAGAAATATCCACTTTTCTTGATTGACCTAATTCAGGCGCTGCAGGAATAGAATGATAATATTTTTGAGGCAAATGAAGTGCTACAATAAATATTAAATAAATAAAAATAAACAAACAAATGAATAAATAAACAAAGTTTTAATAAATTTACCGTCAAAAGTCGGACCATCCGAATCATCTTCACCAAACTCTTGCATAATCAACTTACGCTCAGCTACAATAGCAGTAATGACACTATTAGAGTTATTGCCCATCATTTGCTCCATCATATAAACCATCCATTGTTGCTGTTGTTGGTCTTCCATTGTCATTGATGAAGACCATGAATGAAAATAGTTTTCCATTTGTTGTTGTTGTTGTTGTTGTACGACATCAACACTTGTTGTTGAATGTTGTAAATCATCTGCTACATTATTATTTTTAGAAGATAAAAGAGTTGATTTATGAGTAGCAGGTGTGATAGTAGGGGAGGGAGGTACTTTAGCAAAGCCAATCTTAACTAAGCCAGTACCTGGCCCCATAATTTCTTTATTATGAAGTGACTTCTTTGCCCGAATGGCATCTTCTTGATGAATAAAGTTGATAAAGCCACAATTTTTATGACTCAAAACACGGATAGATTCAATCATACCAAAAGAGGCAAAGATAGATCCTAATGATGCTTGTGTTGTATTTATCGGAATATTCCCCACCCCTATAAGAAGAAGTTAGTAAAAAAAAAAAAAAAAAAGATTGTATTTTAATAACTTGCATAAAGCTCTAGTGGGTCCCTGTGTTGTATCATATGTTGCAATAGGTGACTGAAAGATATGCTGTTGTTGCGGTGTTTCTGATGTCAGCTTTCCGAAACCAACTTTGACAGGATAGTTTGAATGTGAAAAAAGACGACAAAATAATTTATTGATGACGATATCTTTTGCTCTTATAGCATCCTCAACTGTAACGAAATTTATAAAAGCACAATCACGATCTGGTAAGAGTCGAATACTTTCAACGACACCAAATTGTGAAAAGAGAGCATTCAACTCAATTGATGTTTGACTAGTGATATCATATAACTGACCAAGCCATAAAGAACGCGTGGGAGTTTGTAAGAGTGAAGTCGTTGTGTCTATATTTTCAATGATATCTATATTGTTCATTTGTCGTTCATAAGATGACGATGATGGGCTTTCTCCTTTGAATGAATCCTATATATTTGTATAAAAAAAAAAGGTATTTATAGTTAGATATTACAAAGAAGGGGGAGGAGGAGGAGGAGATAAAAAATTTGAAGGAGAAAGAAGAAGAGGAGGAGAGAGATAAATAAAAACATTAAAACTCATTTTAGAGTAGAAAAAAAAAAAAAAAAAAAAAAAAAAAAAAAAAAAAAGAGGGGTAATGAAAGAGAAAGAGAAAGAAAAGATCAAAATAAAAAAAAAGTTACCCCTGTCCAACCACTGTCCTCTTCATTCAAGATAGGATGAATACCACTATTGGGCGAACTTGTAAGAGATACGTTAGGTTTTCTTTGTTGACGAGCCATCATTTCTATTAAATCTGCACTGCTACTTGAGCTTCGTAAGAATGGACGAGAAACAAATTCAGAAGAATGCCAAATGGATGGATTATGAGACATTAAAAGAGGACTTGTATCTTCCTGTTGATGACGTTTCATAAAGAATTGAGGATCAATAGCACTCATAGCACGAGGTCGATTCATATGATGTGAAAGTCGAAGTTGGGCTACAGAAGAACGCAAGTCTTCTCCCTTGTTACTACTAAAATAAGCAAGTGACTCATTTGTCTTATTATTATTATCATCATACCAATCATCCTTTTGTTGATTTTCAGATAAAGTATGAAGAGAAGAATAAGAATGACTGGTATGAATCATGTTTTCAGATAGTTTTTTTAATGATATATGATGTTCGTCCAAACCTAATGAAGCAAAAGTACTAGCAATCGTGTTATTAGCATCTCCTTTTAATAACTGATCTGTTGTAGGCGTAGTTGGGCTTTGAATCAATAAAGTATTTGTAGAATCATGATTCCAATGATGCAAGTTAATTCTATTATCTTCACTATTTTGATGAGTTGATATATTATAAGGAAATGAAGTAGGCATAGTTTCAGCACGGGATCGACGTAATAAATTCAAATTATCATGATTATTATTTAATGAATCGTTATTCTGTTCTTGAAAATGCCTATTGCTTGTTTTCCATAATGTACTATATTATTAATGCATAAAATGAAACTGACTCGAAAATAATGATAGTATATTTACCTTGAAATATTAATTTGTTTAGTATTGTGATCTATTGAAGATGTTGCAATGAGTGATGAAGGTGACTGAGTTCCTGAAGTAGTCATATTCCTTCCCTTGATAATTATAATAAAAATAAAAAAATAAATAAAAATAAAAATAAAAAATAAATAAAAATAAAAATAAAAAATAAAATAAAAAAATAAAATAAAATAAAATAAAAATTGATGTTTTATATAATGCTTAAATATTTTTATAGTCTATTTTATGATATAGAAGGATGCTTGACTTTATTTTCTTCTCTTATATTTAGTGTAAAAAAGAATAAAAATTAGTAAAAAAGGAAAAGAAATAAAAGTATATATAAATAGTTTTTTAAGTTATTTAAAAATAAAAAAAAAAAGAAGGGGAAAGAAAAGAATTAAAAAATAACGAGTTTTAATTTTTTTTTTTTTTTTTTCCTTGATATGTGAGCAGACGTGTTTGTGTATTTGCTGGTTTGTGTTCATTTACAAGAAGGAGTTCAAAGACGTCGGTTCACATACTATGTATGTAATCATTATTTTTTATTTATTATTCTTATTATAATGAAAGTAGCAGGGGCTGTGATATTCAGTAAAATATGTCAACCTCATACATAATAAACGTTTGCCAGTCGGTGATCATCCCGAACTATATTATGTTGTAACACAGACAGAAATTTAATAAATAATAAAGTGAGGAGAGAAGAAGATAAAATCAAATGTTGTAATTAAGGAATAATCTAACAGTAATCTTGCCCCTATAATTGTATTTCTTTACTGAAGAAGAAAACGTCAGGACGCAGATTTTTTATATATCATTTCTGACTTGTAAAATAATCTCCTGTTACTGTATATTTTTATTAACAACCACTATTTTTTTTTTCCTTTTTATAGCAATAATAAAGTTTTTAATATACAATACAATCTAAGGAAAAAAATATGTGTATGAAAAAGGCTGGGATTTCATTCTTTTTAACATAAAGAAAATTTTCCAATAATTGTCCTTAAAGAAAGAGTAATAGAAATAAGAAATCGAGCATCTATGTACAATACACTTTGTGTCAATTTATTGATATATACATATAAAGATCAAGTATAAAGTAGAAAAGAGGAAAAGGGACTCAAAATAATCTTCCCATATTACAACAGCGTTCTTCTTTTATAAAGGAAATAAAGCGCTTTATCATTGTGCCCTAATGGAAATCGTCTAAAAAAGTAAATAACTTTTTTTAGTAAATTTTCATGTTGTTTGTTTTTTTATACAGCCTATATAATTTGTTTTCAAATAAATCACTTATTTAATGAGCAGAGAGGCTTTACAAGATAAAGGATAGGGTGGCTATCAAATGTGGACGTTATTAAAATAGTGATAAACTTTGAAAAGAGTGTCTCAAGAGTTCAAAATTCTTGGGATCTTGAAATTATAGAATTTTGAATTCATCTTGGGATTTCTGAATCTTGCAATTTTTTCGTGTCTTTTTTTTATAGATGCACAAGTTATAGAATATTAAAAAAAAAAAAAAAAAAAAAAAAAAAAAAAAAAAAAAAAAAAAAAAAAAAAAAAAAAAAAAACGTATTACCATATCAACATGTCGTGAAATGAAATTTACCTTGTTGCTTTTTAGCAACCTGTCACATTTAAAAACTTCAAGTGCCGTTATTATAAATTATATATACTATCGTACTACAAAGCCTTAGAAGGTCGTATATCCATTTTAGACAAATCTATTTTTAGGCAATCCTTTTTATAGTGAACTACCATTATCTTCTTCTTTTGACCATAGAAGACTACTATGAACACACACACACACACACACATACGCCTCTTTTTTATTTATTTATTTATTATTTAATTTATTAACACAAAGTCATTCTTATTTTATTCACCAAAATATACATACTCTATCTAGGTTATCAGTTACTAAATTCCTTTGACTTGCTGTCTTATCGTTATGTTACATCCACACGATCATCCTAATTAAACTTTATTCAAAAAGATAATATATCAAAGCCGACTCATGTTAGATCAAGAAGCATAACTTGGGGAGAAGAGTAGCACAAATTCTATGTATTCCTTCCAGATATATATATCCCATCAGCTAAAAATTGTTAATGTTTTAACCTATTTTCAGTATGTTGACTTTTATTTTAATACATATTCAGTAAATATAGGAATTTAATAGACATTCAACAGCCAAAGTTTGTTTACACTTATATAAAGAGTCAGACAAAAGATGATAATTATCTTAAATTGATAGTGGTAAAAGAGTATAACAAGTAAAAGTGAAAGAACAGGAAGAAAAGCGTCAAGTGTAAACGATAATAGTTGGTTAGAAATCACATACAAGGATAAAGTAAAGAATATAAAATATAAAAACGATTGGTAAACTAATGTGATGCTTACTATAAAAGTAAAGGAATCCTTGAAATCAGAGAAATTTGAGCATCATAAAGACAGGTTACTTATCGTATCTTTTGGTAAAGGAATGTTCAGGAAAGATTCAGTCAAATACAGAGAGATCTCCAAACTGGAGTCACTGGAATTCTTTAGAGTTAACTAAAATTCAGTAAAAAAAAAAAAAAAAAAAAAAAAAAAAAAAAAAAAAAAAAAAAAAAAAAAAAAAAAAAATTGTTACTTCACTGCATAAGAATTTAACACAATTAAATAAACTCGAAGCTTATTTATATATTACTTTGAATATTGACGATCCATTAATAAAGTACTAAGGATGTAGTTTATAATTAGAATGTTGTCGAAATCCAAGTAAATGCATGATAAGCGACACTATCTATCATCATGAGACTATATGTAGTTTCTATTTAAAGATAAAAATATATTTTTAATTATCTAGGTGTATCTTTACGACAAATGTATCCATTAGTAGTGATACTATTAAAGCCCTTGTAATGACGAAAAAACTAGATAAACTATTTGTAACCTTAGCAACTTATTAGCAGCTTGTTTCCATAGTTAAATTGAGTCAGCTCGACTTGAATATGAATTCATTATTAACACTTTTAGCTTAACATTAGTATATTAACTAAGAAAAAAAACAATAAATTATGTCTAAAGGAACCTCTTTTTTGATCAGTAAGTTTTTATAGACTCCATTCTATAGCTACTTGTATACTACACTCAGTTAAATATATATGTATGTATATAGTTGATGGCCTATATTGGCTAATAGTAAGTTAAAACTTCATCCTATTTTTACATAATACTATTTTGTAAGGAAACATACTGTACCTTTGCTTCAATAAATATCAAAGGACCTTTAAATCTAATACTTTATAGAGTCCTTCATCATTCATTTTTGAATTAATAAATATTGAAGCCATTATATGCCTTTTGCATAACTTTGCTGTAAACTTTATTAATACTATGTTTGTGAAATCATATTTTATAATAATAATTGATATTACCTTTAATGAAATAGAAATGCTAATAGAAATATAGAAAGCCAAACTTTTTTTGTTACAAAGTGATTGCTATTTAGAAACATTTGTATTTATCGACATTCATCTTTTTTTTTTCATTAGTCTAAATTGACATCCTATTGTGTATATTCATATTTAATCATTAGACTAACCATGGATAATACACTTATTGATGATAATAGATATTTAATTTATCTTGTATAGATTATTTGTCATTTTGATTTATAGAAATAGAATATATCAAGTTAGTTTATATGTGTGTGTGTTAATTATCACTTGTATTTGATTTGACAGCTGAATTATAAATATACAGATATTTATATACTCGTACCTGGTTTAGCTGTAATTGATTATTACTGAATTTATATTAATGCAAGCGCCGTATGAATTTTAGCTTAATTCCCTATGTTATATAAGACAAGACTATGTTATTTGGATGGTATGTAAATAATAATATATCTCCAACGTAACCAAATTATGGATGTCAGCTGTTACAATACCCAAACCCCTCCCTTAATGACAAGACTAGACTAGTCTGATTGATGTCTATAATAGACTCTCTTTCCCTAATTACACACTTATTGTTCTTTTTTTTTTATCTCTCCTCATTTAATTCCAAAAGACTTTTTTTTTCCTACTTTCTTTATATCTTTCCTATTGACGAGACCAGAACAAATACAGTCTATTTCAGACATTTATGCACTCAATTCGGCCATTTAATTTTTTTTTTTTTTAAAAAAAAATAACTGTTTAAACATAAATTTCCCTTTATCTCCCTCCTCTCTTTTTCTCTTTCTCTTTCTTTTTTTTTAAAAAAATTAATTAATTAAATTGTGTTTGTGTATACGTTATATATAAATATATATATTTTTCATTACAGTGTATTCGATATAGATAAACTAAGAAAATAAAAGAGAGAAGAAGACTATGGGACTTTTGTACCGTGCTTATCTTGAAGGGAAAGCTGGAGTGTATGGATGTTCTAAATGCGGCACTCATCTAGCAACTACAGAAACAATTTTATCAACAGTAAATGCATACATATATCTATTTATATAGATGTTTTTATTTTTATTTCATTTTTTTTTTTTTTTTTTTTGTTTGATAGCAATTTCAAGGTCAACATGGTCAAGCATTTTTGTTTGAAACAGTGTAGGAAAGAAATTTTGTTTATTTTATTATTTTATTTTATTTTATTTTATTTTTTTTTTTTTTTTTTGCATTCATCTTTTCTTTTCTTTTTTTTTTCTTATCTATTATAGGGTTAATATTAAACTCGGTAAAGTAGAAGATAGAGAAATGACGACTGGTTTGCATAGAGTTCGAGATATATCCTGTATACATTGTTCAAAATTACTTGGTTGGACATATGTTAGTCATTTATAAATTTTACCTGATAATTGGAAATTAATCAATACATAACATAATCTAGGTAAAAGCTTATAACAGCGACAATAAATACAAAGAAGGTAAATTCATACTGGAAAAGAAGCTTTTAAAATTATATTCCGACCAGTGCAGTTACTGTTAAAACTATTGACAACAATTAATATACAAATATGTATATGTCTCTGTCTATGTCTATGTGTATATATATACATATATGTATATATATTACCACTCTATTATTTACTACACATATTGCACACCTTTTTTCTACTCTATACTATAATTCTTTTTATTATTATTATTATTATTACTGTTATTACCGTTAGTTTTCAATTCTGTATACGCATATATGTATGTATATTTACGTACATGTGTATATAACTGCCCTTTTTCTTTTCTCTCTTTCTTTTTTTTTTTTTCTTTGATTTATAATACGTTTAAAATAATATTTTATTTTAAAAATCGATATTAAACATATTCATTGTGCTTTGCTCTGGGCTAGTTCAAGAATAGGATAATAACGAGAGACTAGAAGAAAAAAAAATACCCTGTAGGATTAAGGGAAAAGGAATAAGAAGCTGGCCGATGACATTTTCTTTTTTTATAAAAAAGAATGGACATTAAGGATGAGAGCGTAGTTTATTATAGAAAGTATATAAATATTTTGGTATGATGATGTACATACAATACGAAAATAAGACAAATTCTCGATTATTAATTTAAATAAACTTGAGACAATACAAATAAAGTTTTGAATAAAAAAGCAATGTCTAGATATAGAAATATTATTAGAAGTAAAGTAATGCATTTAGTCGTTACCTATGCGATCTTTTAAAGAACCTAAAATGTTAAATCATCTTATTTAAAAAATGCTTATTATTTCCATAAAGAAAAAAAGGGAGAGTACTGATCTTTTCTGTAAACTACCTCATATTATAGGTCTTGAGATTGCCATCCTATTTTCTTTAAAAGGTATAAAATTGCTAGTCTAAATTGTTTCGCAATTGCTATAGGCAAAAATTCAATATGCTTATCAATTATCAGAAACAGTAGTACAAGTATGTACTTTATATAGTAGTATGCAAAGAATTCAAATTATATAACTACTGCCTACTGAAAAAGAAAAAAGGAATTATAAAAATAAAGATTATATGTTTCTTCAATGAATATTAGCCCCTCCTCTCTCTCTCTCTCTCTCTCTCTCTTTTTTTTTTTTTTTTTTTTTTTTTTTTCTTGAATAAAGTATCACTTCTAATATAACTTTCGTTTATAAATGTGGGAAGGCCTCTCAGTATAAGAATATCAAATGCATGTAAATATATATCATTCTTGCATACGATTAACTATTTTTTATTTATTGATAAATACATAGTGTTTATAACATAATGGATTAACTCAGGATAGTCCAAGATATATGAAGAAAAAAAAAAGTTATCATTTATTTCTTTCCACTGGACCATAATATAAGATCAAAGTTCTAATACTTGGTGTATATCCCTTTATAGAGAATATTTACTTTTATCTACTTTAGTGTTATGGCATATTTCTCCAAATAGAAAAGTGCAGGCTTGGATTCAATTGGTATTTTCAAGTCATTATGGATATAGGCACTAATAAGGTATATGTAACACTCTTCGTATAATAGTAAAGTTTATCTTTACTAGTCCTGCAAGTAATCTCAGATCAAGATATTATTTTTTTTTTCTCTCTCTCTCTAAAAATACTATACTTGTTGCAAAAAAGTATTCTAAAAAAGAAAATATCAATTTATAATTCAGTTCGCCTGATAATGTAAAATACATTTATTTATCTATTTATTTATGTAATATTTTCAAAACTGTATAAGGAGTCTATTCTAGACAGATACTATGTGTGCTCTTTTCACAACAATTGTTAGTAATTTCGTATCAGATATACTTGCCATTTATGCTTTAAATGAATACATATATTCGCAATAATAGGCTGTCATAAATATAATTTCTCTTTGTCGAATAGAAAATTTAGACCTGTTCCAGTAAACATATATAATACCTCAAATCTATATTAATGTATTTAACAAAAATTCTCAACCCAGTCTTATTTTTTAACCGAGAATATTATAATTCATATTTTTTTTTATCCCAAATGGATTTTCTAGTAATCACCTTTCCTGTTACTCATGATTTATCCCGAGCAACTCTGATATATATAGTCAATATCTTATGCCTAATTGGGGAATTTTTTTTTATGTTTAAACGTAACTAATAACGTTTTATTATTTATATAATCTGAAATACTGTATATGTGCTTCCTTTTTTTTTTGGGAATCATTTCAATTTCCGAGTTTTGTGACTATCTTCGTGACATCAGCTTCAAAATTTTTTTGAGTTTCTGTATAATTGAAAAAAAGTTATCAAAAAATAAAGACCTTCTAACGTTATTGTCCATTTTACAGTAAGTAATCTACAATTCTAATGAAAACCGTCCTTTTAATTAATTAAAAAAAAAAAGGAAGAGGATCGAGATTTTTCTTTTTTTTTTTAAAATTAATGTACTAATATTAACTATCTTTTTTTTTTTTTTTGCTATTATTAAAGTCATGCCCCCTAAGAAGGCTGTTAAGGAAGAAAAGGCTTTACTTGGTCGTCCATCTAACAATTTGAAGATTGGTGTTGTCGGTCTTCCCAATGTCGGCAAGTCTACCTTTTTCAACGCTCTCACTAACGCCTCTGCTGCTGCTGAGAACTATCCTTTCTGTACCATTGGTATGTATATTATTTAGAATAATAGTATTGGAACAAAATGAAATAGAAATGAACTAAATAATAATATATGGAAAACATAAATAAAATAAAAATATATTAGATCCTGAGGAGTCTCGCGTTGCTGTTCCTGATCCTCGTTTTGATTGGTTATGTCAACACTATAAGCCTGCCAAGGAAATTCCTGCTTTTGTAAGTAGTTTTATTTATTTTATTTTATTTTTTTTTTTTTTGTTTAAAATAGGGAGTATTAAATAGTAGATATAATAATAATAGTTGACTGTCATTGATATTGCTGGTCTTGTTAAAGGTGCAGCCTCTGGTGCAGGTTTAGGTAATGCTTTCTTGTCTCATATTAAAGCTGTAGATGCGATTTTCCATGTTGTCCGTGCTTTCGATGAGGCTGATGTTATTCACGTTGAAGGTGAATTGGATCCCATTCGTGATATGGAAATTATCCGTGAAGAATTACGTTTAAAGGATGAAGAGTTCCTTACTAAACAATCAACTGAATTGAACAATGTCACACGTCGTCTTGGTAATGGTGGTAATGCACAAGACAAAGCCAAGAAAGAAGAAGCAGCTATTGTTCAAAAGGTTCTTGAATGGGTTCAAGCTGGTAATGATGTTCGTCACGGTAACTGGACAAATAAGGAAATTGAAATTATCAACACCCTTCATCTCATTACTGCAAAGCCAGTTATCTATCTTGCCAACTTGAGTGAAAAAGATTATATTCGTAAGAAGAACAAATGGCTTCCTAAGATTAAGGCATGGATCGATCAAAACTCTGCAGGTGATCCTATGATTCCTTATTCTGGTGCTTATGAATACCGTCTCTCCCTTGCTACCTCTGAGGAAAAGGAAGAAATTCAAAAGGAAAACAATGCCTTCTCTGTTTTACCCAAGATCATCGTTATGGGTTATGCTGCACTTCAATTGATCTATTACTTTACTGGTGGTCCTGATGAAGTTCGTGCTTGGACTATTCGTAAGAATACCAAGGCTCCTGCTGCTGCTGGTGTTATTCACTCTGATTTCGAACGTGGTTTCATTATGGCTGAAGTCATGAAGTATGAAGATTTAAAGGAATTGGGTTCAGAAAGTGCTGTTAAAGCTGCTGGTAAATATTTGCAAAAGGGTAAAGATTATGTCGTTGAAGACGGTGATATCATTTACTTCAAGTTCAATGTTACTGCTCCTTCAAAGAAGAAATAGATACACTTTTTTTTTTAAAAAAAAAACACACAATTGATTAATGATACACATTTTGTTTATTTCATCGATTTCTGCATATAATAGAACAATAAAGTATTGAAAATAGATACAAAGTAGATGTTATGTGTACAGCTTTTAAAACCTTTTAAGAGTGAATTGATATTTATTGTAGTACAAGTAAACATATTAGATGTAATCCAGTGACAAAAGAGCATGAAGTTCGTGAAGTTTTTCTTTTTTGTTCCTCCTACAAAAACCGATTCTACAGGTATAGTCATCAGTATGTACATAATTGAGGAAAATCAATGAAAGACCGTAGAACATGGGATTAAATCAGTTTTCTCCCTTCATATATGTTCTATTATGATAAGAATCTAGTCAATCTAAGTTAACTTATAAAGATCAAAGAAATTATAAAAGTATTTTCTATGATATTCAATTGTAGTTTTCATTATTTATTTTCGGGATTAGTAGTACCCCAGAGAATATAGCAGACAATTTTTGACTATTCATTTTGATAAATTTTCATTTCATGCTTTGGAAGGAGGGGGTGAACAACACAAAAGAAAAAAAGGACCCTGGAACTATTATATTATTGGGTCTCTGTTCTTGATGTTCGTGTTGTGAAGCATGCTCTTGATATATAGTTTCATAGTAAGTTAGTATGTGTCTCAGCAAAGGAAGAATTACAGAAGGATCTTTAGTGAGTATATCTCTAGAAATATATATTACTGATAATTGATTTCTAATTTGAACGACATCACTGTTTAAAAATTGTAGGAGATTTGGGAGCGTGTTTACATTTTCAGGAAGCATATATTCTATCAAAATAAACTATTCCCCCCCCCATACCTCCCCATTTAGAAAGCAGTAAATGATTGTAGACAATCTTGCTTGATAGTCCTAATTTTTCAAGTTTCTATATTTACAATAATATCAATTATGTAGTTTATTTATTTATTTTTTCTGTTACATAATATAACTTACTCTGAAATACTTTGTAAGGACATTTATACAATAGTTGATAACTATGTTCTCAAAAACCCTTAACATAATAATTGTTATAGGAAGTAGCGACTGTTTCGTAAGCAGATGATATTATTTGGCCATAACCAGTTAAACCATCTAAGCTTACATTCAACATATTGCCATTTAAAGTTTGGAAGCTAGGCTGACAAAGAATGGATACTTTACAGTTACATCTCTTAATGTGATTTTCACCATAAATAAGTATACATATAGAATACCAAAAAAAAAGCCCCCTATTGTTTATTATAATAAAAGAAAAGAAAGCCGAAGCATGTCCATTGTTGAGGACATCTATAACATAACCATATTATACTAATATTCAATATATGATAAGCTATACATTATAATGTATTCCTTTTTATTTTTATTTTTATTTACATTTGTGTTTTATTTTTGATGTTAGTAAACTGTATATTACAGCCGCTTTCATCTTTTTTTTCTGGTAACAAGATACCGTAGCCTTCGCCCTTTACAGGCTTTTGTATTTCGGTGTTTACCATTTCGACCAGCGAAAGGCGCGAGCTACTACTACCTTTAAGCATTCTTTGTATTTCATAACTATCATGTTCTTCCTTCATAGCCTTCAAGATGTTATGAACACGTTCTAGCTTTATCTATTTTTTTTATCAAAAAATTAGTTTTTTTTTGAATTTTGGTGTACTTATAATAATACTAGTCAGACATACCTTTAAACACCAGAGCAAATTTCCCATGGCAATGATATTTTTAGTATCATCCATTGCTTTCGGTATTTGGCACTTGAAAACCTTATTCGAAATATATAACTTATTTGAGCAAAGCTCCAACACCCACAAATGAAGCGAATCCCCTATTTATAGTAGTTAGATATGGTTAGTTATTAGGATCAAATAATAAATAAAATTATTTACCCATTGCATGTAAATAAGGGATTTGTAGTTTCATTGCCGTTTCTTTGGTAGCAAAAAAAATATTTTTTAAAAGCTGCATTAAAAATTGACAATGCACCAAATGTACACTTGACATGATCGTAACCATACCTCCATTTTTCCTTCAACATCAACTTTCCAGAGGTTTCAAGTAAAAACATCTCATTATCTTCTTCATCAACTATACATCCATCTACGTTGTATTTTTCTTGAGAAGACTTCAGAAGGTATTCTCCAGGTATAAATTCAAGTAGTTCCATCGATTCAATCGAAACTTCAACTGCCGGCCAAACTAAAAGTCTATTGAAGTTTGATTCACTAATATTAAGTCGCTTGTAAAGATTATTTTTTTTTTTTGAATAACAATAAGCAGAAACGGAAGTATTCTTCAACAAAATCTACTTGTTCTTTTACAAGCTCTAATTTTTCATCCTGGGAATCAGTTACAGCAGATTCGACTTCTTTCCAGGCTCTAGTTTTCATATAATCGAGTATTTTGCTACAATATGAAAAACAAGATATGAAAGGACTTTCAATGGTATGTTCTTCAGACAAACCAATTTGATTATATAGTTCTTCAGGGATCTTGGGATTACATTTGATAGAGTAACCGCACTCGATGATATGATGTTTTTCGAGGCAGTACTCATGTTTATCACTAGACGCGCTTAGATAATGGCGCCATGCATCAAGCAATTCTTTAAATTTTTCAATCTCCCAAGATTTTGATTCATCTGTGTGGTCAACCTATAATTCATAAAGTTTTTTTTTTTTTTTTTTTTTGTTAGTAAATAACAAACTATAATACTTGTGTGTATTCTAACTTTTACCTTTTGTTTTTTATTATTTGAGCTTTCATAGTTATTTATAACTACACTTCCATTATTAATGGCAACACCACTATTAGTTCCAATGTTAACGATTTGATTCCCTTTTCTCTTTTTATTCTTGCTCTATAATAACTAATTTAGGAAGAGTTTTAATATTTTACTGTGAATATTTTTATTTATAAGTACCAAGTTTTTGCTCAAATCACCAGCATAGCTAACAACATCTTCATTTAAACCTAGACAGTCTTTTATTTTTAAAAACGATTCCTCGTATTTTTTTTATAACTGCAGCAGGTTTGGCTTTTTCGTTCTTTCCTGTGGACCAACGAGAATAGTTTTCGAATCCCCAATCTACTGCAGGATTTATATAAAAGAATTCATCAACATCAAGCTGTTCTGTACTGATCTTGACATTACGAAACTTTGACGGACAAGTTGCCATAATTGCTAAATTTTAAACAGGTATAAAGAGTTTGTTGCTTTTAAACGACCACAGAAAAAAACGAATAATAATTATTACGTCTTTTTTAAAAGTCAGATCCAAGCTGCATGTTATAAGTTCGTTACTTCAAGCTTTTTTTTTTTTTTATTTATTTTCAAAGCGTAACACTATATTTTCTTATTAATTGAAATGAACAATGTTTATAATGGTTCACCACGTAAGCAAATCTCAAAGCAATTAACAGAATGCTGAGTAAATGCTTGTAGGTGCTTAGGGGGGAACATGATCACAAGCTTCAGCAATCCGAGTAGCCAAATCCTCAGTAGCTTCGAACGAACTTCGCTTGACCTTATTTTTGACAATTGACCAAAACTGCTCTATTGGATTAAGCTCAGGAGAGTAAGGAGGAAGATAGATACTCCTGTAGCCTCTTGCAGCTACCATTTAATCAATTTGGCCCGCTGTATGAATGGGTGCATTATCCATTACAACATAGTAGCCTTTTAGCTCGGGAAAACAATCCATCTCATCCTGGGTTTTTTCAAGAAACTTCACATAATGACTAGTGATAGTGCCTTTTGAAGTTGGCTTCTCGGTTTGACCTGGTGCTTTCCTTTTACGATTACTGAAGTCAATTTTGATTCGTTTTGAAGTTTCTTCTTGGGGATTTCAAAGTTCCATTGAAACAACAAACTTTGTCGTGATAGCACCTAATACAGTGTGAGAAACAGCTCTGCCGGTATGAGTGTCTGTAACAAGCTGGTTTTCCTTTTCAATGACCATCCAACTAGGTGACCTCATGTTGATATTAAACCCAGACTCATCAACAAAAAACACACGTATTATTTTCCAAATAGTTCATATCCGTTGCACTGCACTTAATAACCCAATCCTTGCGATCTTGGATTTTGGTTGGATTATTTCTAGCATTAGCAACTGTTTGAGTTGTCAGCTTTTTGAAGGAAAGACTGCATTCAGTTTTCAGAAAGTTATGGACAGTGCTCTTCTTCACACTGAGATTAGAGTGTTTTTGTGTGAGGGAGTCCATTGCATCAACGATTCGTGCCTGTGACCAGTTGTGGTAAAAGTCGAGAAGGTGAAGCTTTTGTCTATCATCCAATTGTGATTTTGGTCTATTAACCAAATTGGTCTGCTTCTCAAAAATATTCCTTCTTGAGTTTCTTTTTTTTTTTTTTTTTTTTGGTCCATTTTTGTGCTGTTCGCTCGCTCATACCGTCTGCTAAGCGCCTGGATTTAGCTGCATTGAATAGCTTGATTCGGTTATAATACACAAATAGAAGCTTTTGCTCATTAGGGTGTCTTTGATAACTTTTTGTTTGCTTTTTAATTGTGGCTACAACATCTTCCATATCAATATCAAGATTTTTTAGGTCCTCTTGAGATGATAACTGTTCATCTTCTTGCTTTTCACAGTACTCTCTTATACGAGTTAAAGTTTCTAAATAGAAAGGTGTGACTTTCTCAACCCAGTCTATAGCATCGTTTCCTTGCTCATCAATCATTCTACCTTGACCGTCTTCATAGTAAAAACGAGTGGTCATCTTATATCTTGTAAAAAAAAAACGAACTTTGAGAAAAAAAAACCCGCCTTTTGGATAATTAAAAACAGCCTTTTGAGAAAAAAAAAACCCGTCCTCTAAAAAAATTTACTCCTCCCCCCCCTTTATTTTTTTTTAGAAAAAAAACCGTCCTTTGGCATTAGAATGACTGTATTCTGTAATTTGATTTTCTGATAGTTAATTATCATCACTTATACATACACTTCAACATTTTCCCTTTTATCCCAAAAAAAAGGTTTTCTTTTCTTTTTTCCATAACGATCTGACTAGGGCAAAACAGCAAATAAATGCTATATGCTCATTGGTCGTTTTTTAATTTCTAAATAAAATTTTTCTTTAATCGTATTCTGTAATTTTGCACAAAAAAAAAGAAAAAAAAAAGTCATTTGCTCGGTGGAGTGTTACATAAAACTGAGTCAGATAATATTTATGGGTAAAAAAAAAAAAGATGGATTTATTTTATCTATTTGCCTTTGAAAAGAGCTTATAAGACTATTTTTTTTTTTACATAAACAAAGATGAATAATAAAAGATTGCTTATCTTCTTGACTAATTTATCTGTACTGTATCATGATCATCAAAATATTTATCTTCTTAATATAAAATAAGTTTAATAGAAATAACAGCCATTCTTCTTTTATAAAGTATAAATATCAAGATGCTTTTTTTTTTCTATGTAGATTTTTCTTAGTAAAGATAGTATATGTATATGCTGTAAAATAATAAATAAACTGATTGAAGATGATATTATTTTTAAACAGCGATTTGGTTATTTTTTTTCCACAATTTCATTATATTACATGCAATTTATGAATCATCCTCTACTTTTGGAGATCTTTTTTGATATATAAAAATAGGAAAAAATAACCTTATTTTTTTGGAATTTTTATATATTGTGCATTTTTTTTTTTTTATTCTTTCTTCTTCTACATATTTATAACAAAAAAAAACAAACAAACAAAATGGATCTTTCTTGGTGTATCATGTGTGATTGTCGCTGTATTGAAGACAATGTAAGTTTAGTTTATTATAAATATGTGTGTATATTATTCACATTTCTATTAGTTATATTGTTCGGAATCTTGTCGTATTAAAGACATTAACAATCAAGCATATACCACTACTATTGCTTCATCAGTAAATAATAGTCCAGTCTCTACTCCACCCTCATCGCCTTTGTTAGACCCTTTCTTGTCTTGTTTTAATCATGAAAAGCGTACTTCTATTACAATAAGCAAATCTATTCGTTCTCTTCAGGGGTCATCCTTTGAACTTTTCTAACCTATGCTTATTTTATCTCTGTGTGTATATATATCCCTTCAACTCAACTTAAACAAACAAACGAAAAAAAAAGAAGAAAAACTCAATATACCCCCCTCTTTTCATACATGTATAAATATAAAAAAAAACGACGACAACGACGACTTATTATATTACAACAAATCATACAAAAACCAAAAAAAAAATGCATTAACTTTTTCTTTTTGCATTTTCAAAGCCTATATTAATATTTATTTATTTATTTTTTTTTGGATATTTATATACACATGCTTTTTTATATACTTTTCTCCCCTAACATCACATCATGATTGCTGCTTATAAACTCTTTTCAAAATTGGCTTTATTCATAGAAAAAAAAAAGATATGTATACTGTTGATGAGTTTCGGTTAAAAAGAGTAAATGAACATAATAGAAACGGAAGTCTTCGGCAAAAAAAAAAAAAAAAAAAAAAAAAAAAAAAAAAAAGGAAGGAGAGAGAGAAAGAGAAAGAATAATATATGAATCTATCTTTTTTGGGATGGTAAGTTGCACTTCATCAATTCTACAGTATGTATCCTCGAATTTGGAAAAAAAAAAATAATAAGGCCATAACTTTAAGGTTTGAATCTCTTAATTAAAATCTAAATTTCGGTTGTACAGCAGTAATGCTTCGGCTGATTTTTTTTTTTTTTTTTTTGTTATTAGGTAAAACATTATATAGCAGTATGAATATAACTTGAGGCAAAACAGAAAAGGCTTTGTTTTTTTTGGTTTTCTTGAGAGAGAAAAGATAATATGGATATTCTTAGCAGAGAAATTTACTTTTTTACTAGTCAATTCTATTAACAAAACAAATACTTTTTTCTTTTCGTAATCTTCATGATCTGTTTGACGATGATAATTATTACAACTTTTATTTTTTTTTTTGGTTCCCACTATAGCTGAAAATAATGACTATTGTTAATATGCCTATTCGAATTTTATACATCTAAAATGAATTTTGCTTAGTTCTCAGGAACGCATAAATTCTAAACTGTGATACAAGAAGAGAAACACAAAGATAGATCATAACTGTAATCTGATAAATGAGGCTTATTAATAAGAGTAGTAGATAAAAATAGCGATTTTCGAGATTACAACTAGAGTTTGTTTTCAACGATTATAGAATTACGCACAAACATGGACTGACTGATATTGCCTTTTTATCTTCTTATCCGGTTATTATTTAATCCTGCTTCAGCTCTACAGAGTAATGAAAAAAAAAAAAAAAAAAAAAAAAAAAAAAAAAAAAAAAAAGAGTGACTATATAACAAACATAGTTTACTATCCTTTCTTTTCTTTTTAAGCGATTCTTCATTATATACTTTTTTCAATTGAAAAACAAAAAAAAAAAAAAAAAAAAAAAAAAAAAAAAAAAAAAACGAAAACAAGGGTTTTGGAGAAAAAAAAATACATGTTTATATAATATATACTATCATAATGAAATTATTGATTAATTTGATCTCTGGGGTATATATTAAAGAATAAAAGTAAAGAAAAGGAAAGAACAAGGTGAATTTATCACCCTTTTTTTTTTCCTCTCTTCTTGTTATATATTATTTTTTTATTATTATTTAATAACAATGACAGTGGCAATTTTACCAGCCGATATTATTTCAAATATATTTACATTTTTACCCTTATCTTGTGTTCATCAGCTTTTAGAAGAAGGGAAGAAATCATCCTGCTATTTAACGTTTCTTTCTAAACGTGAATTACTTTCTCGAGTAAAACGAGAAAGCTGGACAATTAAATTCTACACGCCATCTGCCTATTTTGCTATTTTATGTAATCGAGACATAATTCCTTCTACAGCTCCGTTAGCAAGTCTAAACTGCGTAGGCTTCTGCTCTCGATCCGAATATCTACGATTTGAAACATTCAATGAAAATTATTTTGAACTTTCATCTAATATCGATGATGGGGAGCTTGAATTTAAATTAGTGAAAATTTATTGCTCACAATGGATCAATTTATTTACGGAGGATGATAATCGAGGGAAACAAATAAAGTTGGTTTGGCAAGAAGGAGACCAAAGAAAGCAATTAACAGAAGACCTTTCTATTCATTATCGATGTATATTAACAACTACTTCTAATGAACTAAATCCATGTATTCACTGTAAAGAGAATAATCGATGCTATAAACATATCTTTACTAATTCCCTCAACAAGCAAATAAAAAAAATGAAAATTCAAACCGTACATGTTTCCTTAAATTGGTTAAACCAAGGTTTACTTGTTTGAAGGGAATAGTAGTTTATATACGATAAATAGAGAGAATCTAATAGGCTGATTATCATATATATCTATCTATATATATATATATATAAATATGTATATATATATATATATCCTTTCTTTTTATTTTATTTTATTTTATCTTATTTATTTATTTAAAGCATCATCTTCTATCATCATGACTCGGTTTATACAAGCTTCCTTATTTGCTATGCTGACAAAAAAAAAACCTTCATATAAATATTTTACGCTCCCCCTTAAAAGCTGAAAAAATAAAGTCGAATTTAATAAATTTACCTTTTTTATTTTATATTTTTTTTTGTTTTACAACTGATTCTTATCTGCGAAAAAAAAAAAAATTAAGACATATATAAATATAAGCATGTTATTTCCAAAGTCCTCCAATTTTTTATTCTCCAAGTCTATTAATCCAATAGCACGTTCACAAAGTTTATTTAGTAGACCTCATTCACTTTATAGACTAAAACTACATACTCAAGTACCTAAAAATACTGCTGCTATTATGCCTACAGTTGAAGAAACCTTTGTTCCCCCTAAAACTTTCAATAAAGCTAAATTAGTTGACTTTGCTTGTTCCTCATATTATAACAATGGTAAAGTGACATGCAATCATAAAAAGATTCAAATTAACACGGACCTTTTTTTTTGTTACACAGGTACTGCATTACCATTGCATTTGCGTGAGCAATTGAATATGAGAGGACAAACCCCTTCAATTGTTGAAAGCTTTCAAAAGCAAGCAGATAGAGCTTTAAAGACATTACGTTCAAAGCATAGTCCATTAGAAAAATATACTTTTATGGCACAATTACGTAACAATAATACACGTTTATTTTATAAGCTCGTTAATGACCATATTGAGGTAAATTATTATTCAAACTCCTTTAAAGAGAGAGTGAGAGTGAGAGTGAGAAAGAGCTAAAAAAAATTACTATTTATAGGAATTTGCCCCTATTATTTATACACCAACAGTTGGAGAAGCATGTCTTCAATATTCATCTATTTATCCTTTCTTAACTCCACCAGGTTTGTTATTCATATTATATTAAAACGAATAGAAATGATTCATTGTTCTATTATTATTATTTTAGGTACACCCGATGGACTTTATCTTACACTGAATGATCTTCCTCATATGGATGAAATTCTTCAAGCTTATAAACAACGCACAGGAGAGACACCAGACATTACAGTGATAACAGATGGTTCACGTATTTTAGGTTTAGGTGATCTTGGTATAAATGGTATGCCTATTAGTATGGGTAAACTTCAACTTTATGTAGCAGGAGCAGGTATTGATCCTCGCAAGACACTCCCTATCGTTCTTGACTTTGGTACAAATAATGAAAGTAATTTACAAAACGAGTTTTATTTGGGTGTCCGTCAAAAGCGTCCTGAAGATCCTGAATTCTATGCTGCTGTCGATCAAGTTCTTAAATCCTTAGTACGCAACTTCCCCAATTTACTTGTTCAATTCGAGGACTTCTCTACTGAACATGCCTTTGGACTCCTCAAGAATTATCAAAACAAGCTTCTCTGTTTCAATGATGATATTCAAGGTACAGGTGCTGTCATCCTTTCCGGTCTTATCAATGCCTTTAGAAAGGTTGAATCTGAATCCAAGGTTCCATTAAATCAACATCGTATTGTCTTTTATGGTGCAGGATCAGCAGCCATTGGTGTTGCTCAGCAGATTCAAGAGTACTTGGAGAGTGAATACAACTTGAGTGAGGAAGAGGCAAGAAATATGTTTTACATTTGTGATTCCAAGGGTTTAGTAACAGCTGATCGTGGAGATAAACTTCCGGAACACAAAGTCTATTATGCAAGACGAGATAACAATGGATTACAATTAAAGAACCTTGAGGATATTGTGGATTACATCAAGCCTACAACCTTGATTGGTCTTTCATCATGTCCAGGTGCCTTTAATAAGGATGTTCTCAAGCGTATGTCTACCATCAATAAACAACCTATCGTTTTCCCTCTCTCTAATCCAGCTACTAAAGCTGAATGTACCTTTGAGGATGCTATGAAGGCCACCAACAACAATGTTATCTTTGCCTCCGGAACTGCATTCCCTGCTTATCTTGTACCCGAAACAAACCAAACACGTTATCCAGGTCAAGGTAATAACATGTATATGTTCCCTGGTTTAGGTCTTGGTGCTATCCTCGGACGTCCCGAATCTATTACAAATCGTCTCATCTTACGTGCCTCTAAGGCTCTTGCTGACTCATTGACGGATGAGGAACGTGCAAAGGGTTTATTATATCCCGAGTTATCTCGTATTCGTGATATCTCCGCTGTTGTAGCTTCCTCTGTCATTGAACAAGCTGTCAAGGATAAAATTGCTACCTCTGATGATGTCAACTCTCTTCATCCTGATGAATACCTTAATTTTGTAAAGAGCCGTATGTGGTCTCCTAACTATGATGATATTGAATAAATAAAATATTAATATATATATATATATATGCATATGGAGAGCATGGAGAAGGTTTTGTTTTATTTTAATAATATAGCAATATACACCATCCGTCTATTTTTTTTTTTTAAACGTAAAATGTAAAATAATAATAATAATAATAATCTTGCTTGAGTCATTATCGAGAACACATAACATGCCAAAAGATAAACTTAGACGAGATACACTTCTATTTTACTGGTGATAGGCTATTTAGAATTATAGATATCTCATGAAGCTGAGTGGGGGCCACGTTGTATAATTGCTTTTCAATGGGAACTTTTTTTTTTTTTACCCTCGATATAGAAAATGTCTTACAGACATGTGAGGGAAATCGGATCTAGATACTGCAAGATTCAAATATTGAGGAAAGGAAAAGGAACACGAATGAATATGGGAGTCACCTCTGCTAAGACCCATATCATGATCAGCTTGAGGAAGTTATCCATATCATTTTCAAAAGGGAAAAAAAAGGGGGGGCATAGTAATTAATCATTATTATGTCAAATTCACCAAGGAAAATTTTGCCAAGATAAAAAAAAAAAAAAAAAAAAAGCTCCCTGAAATAGAAGAATATTATCTGATTATTGATAATGCGCCCATACATGTATAGACAAAACCCAATTGAATAGCATGACTACAAAATAAAAATAAAAAAATAAAAATACATTTACTCATGACTTTATTCTTTTTTAAAAACAGTATGAAAAGAGGATTTATACATGAAGAAAAGATATACTATTTCCCTCAAATAATTGTAGATACTAACAATCAAAATTGCCCAATTATCTCTTGAAGAATTTACACGTTATTCCATTAAACGTTTCAATAGCTGTCTTGAAGGTTTATCCTACTTAGTAAACAATTGTTATATACGACATGCTATTATTTTTTATTTTATTTTATTTTTTTAATTTCCTGTATTGTGTAGCACTCTTTTTTTTTCATGTAAGTGATACACTTTGATTTTTTTTTTTTCCCTTGCAACATTATTTTAGTAAAAGGTATACACACATGTATTTTTACCCGAACTGGATAAGTATCTATATTTTATAGATAATAATTATTAGTAGAATAAGGATATAATAAGAAAAAATTAAATAAATAAATATGCTATAAACGATGAGAGGGAATAAAGACAAAAATAACAGTTGTAATTAAAGAAGAAAAAAGTATAAGGATTAAACAAATCCATCCTCTTTTACGATGTAATCTTTTCACGGTAATATCTTGAATTTCTGAATAAATCATAAACTGAATTTCACTATAACAAAATAAAATAAATGCATATATTAAAAGGGAGAAAGAAAAAAGAAAAAAAAAAGGAGGAATATGTATAAATATGTATTTATATAGATTACTTTATACTAAATATGCCAAACCACCAAGAAAAATCCGTTAGACTAGTAATCAATAATGACCAGCCTATAAAGAAAGGCAGTGAAGCAATCCAACGTAAATAAATAGTACCTGTATCTAAAAATATCGATGATAACTCCAGGGAAAAACCTAATATTAATATAATCATTCCAAGTCCTAAAAACAAACGAGAAGTACCGATAGAGATGTTTTTATGAAGGACATCATCTACAAATAGTGGATAATAAAAGACATTTAAAATTTCAAAGACATGGGATCGAGCTGAATCATATACGATTGGCTCAGGTCTTTTATTGTTTTCAACTAATTCTTCTAGTGCTCGACGATGGTCATCTGGTAAATGGATTGTCTGTGCTGCATCATTTAATGGTGAACAATAGGTGCGATAGATACGAGTTGCATTTTGAATAAGATCATGTCGATTTAACGATGCATCACCTCGAGAGGCATAATATTCAACTTGACTGTTATATGAACGTGGTGTTAAAGGCAGAGGAGGTAAAGCTGTTAAGAGATCCTCTGTATCGGATGTTTCTAAATAAGCCATAGAAGACGATATAATACCAGAAGGGCTTGTTGGTAAGCTATTATTCTGATAGTATGGTTCCTTTTCTGCTGCAGATTCTAAAAACCTTGAAAGTCGTTGTCTATTCTGACGATCTATACTTTGAAGATATGCTCTCCAAAGCTTATCATGCGTCTCTAATTCCATTAAAAAATTTAGATTTTGATGCACATTACGCCGCCGTAAAAAAGTTGCAAAATTGGATTGTGTAAGAGGGCTATAAGTATGAAGTCGCATCATTTGATCCAACGTCGGTAGTCCATTCACTCGTAAATTATAATCTTTTATTTCTTGCCAAGCTTCCATAGGTGCCTCAGCGAAGGGGTCCTGAAAGCCATAAGTTTTGTGTTTTGGATTTCGATAAGCAGGGGATCGACTGGGTTGCTGAATCATTGCTGTGCCTGAAAGATATGGATTGTTACTGCTGAATTGAGATTCAGTCGAGCCATTTAGATTGTCTAATGGGATAGCTGAACCTTGAACTTGTTTTTCCTTTTCTCGTAATACTTGACAATTAAGATCATTCTCTAACGCTGTTTGTAATCCATAAGCTTGGAGTCTACTGTTTGCTTGTCGAATACTCCATTGTCTTTCAAATGGTAATGTAATTTCGCTGGAAGCATTATAGCATTGATTAGTTGTGTAATTAGAAGAAGGTTGAATTTCTTTCATTGAGGTTAAAATTACAAAAAAATAAAAGAAAAAAAAGAGAGAAAAAGGAACATCCTATACTTTTTTTTTGTGTTCAAAAGACAACATTATTAAAGATATAATACAACTGTGTGTAACAAGTAAGAATTTATTTTTCTAAAGACAGTTAAAGGGTTATTATTAGCCTTTTTTTTTTATCTATGCTCCTAATTTGACTCCTTTTATTTTATTGTCGATACTATTGTATATATTATGTAGTTATATAACCAAATGTTGGTTGTATGATTAATAATATTTCTCCTAAAAAAAAAACGAAAGAAAGAAAGAAAGTAAAAGAAGAGTGAGAGAAAATATTTATTTAATTTTAATACCAGGTTGTTGAGGAGAAATATAAGCATATTATAACTAGCTTGTATGACACTAGAATCATTATTGTTAGATGTACTTAAGAATATGATAGTTTTTAAATTAATTATAAAGCATTGAGGTAAGCAAATTCAAATATTTCTCTATGATTTCAACCTTTTTTTTTTCTCTAGTATTATGATTGTGTTAAAGTAGTATTAAAACTATAATGATTATAACAAGAAAGAAAGACATAAAATAAAGCAATAATTGTTTAGGAGTATTTATATATTTTTTTTCTTAGTTTGTAAATTGCATTAATTAATTTATTATATAGACAGAAAATCAGTTATTTATTGTCATATGATTTAGCATATAAAAAATGACAGAAAAAAATAATTCTTCAAAATCAAAGCAGTAAGTATCAAAATTAAAAGGACCGTTGATTATATGATGATTATCTATAAAATTCGTATCAATTGTCTAAATACTATTCAATATAGTATTGACATTGTTTACAGATATAATTTTACTTGAAATAATACTATTGTCAAAGAAATGGTATATACTCTATTATTAACATCATCTATTAATGAGAGCTCTGTATCTCTACAATAATTGTTTTTTATGTTACCAACAAGTACAAAAACTTGAAAGTAACATAGAGTTCTTTGTATTAAATATATTAATTTCAAGAAAGAAATCAACTATTCATATAATTACTATTAACTTTATATAAAATGGACCGCTACTAACAATTATAAATTACTCAATATTTATTTTTCTTTAAGTAGTAAAACGTTATTTTAAATCTTATGTAATGGCTACTATTGCTTAAAATATTATCATATAGCTTATTTAATTGTGAATTAGCGATATAAAAATAAACATTTTTTTTTTTTTGTAAAAAAAAATATATTTATTTAAATTATAAAGAATCATAAAATTTCAAAAGGATTTACAAATTCCAACTGGAATTCTAGTCAAAAGTTCCGATATAATTTTTTGAAACTCAAAATCGCCACTTTAATTTTTACCAATTTTAGAAAGTAGATGACAAATAAGGCAAGAAGAGAGCTCCCGACCTTCCTAATTAAGTAGGTGGGGTGTCTGTAGGGTGCTAAAGGTATATGGGCGACTTTCTGGTCTCATTTTCAACAGCAAATGGGGATGTAGCTCAAATGGTAGAGCGCTCGCTTAGCATGCGAGAGGCACTGGGATCGACGCCCAGCTTCTCCAATATAACTTCTTTTTTATTTTTTTCTATAAAATAAGAAGAATTTTAGTATCTTATTTATTAATCCTTTTGTTTTTTTTTTTTTTTTTTTTTTTTGCAAATGTTGCTTGTGATGTTATCATATGTTGGTTCTAAAGTATTTATAATATTTATATATTTAAACTTATTAATCTGTAGACAGAAAGAAAAAAAAAGATGTCCATTATTTTTATTGAAATAAATTATTCAAATTATTTCCAAGCTGTACAATTGTAGAATTCGGTATAACTTCGAAATAGTACAACAATACCATTAATCGTTGTAATTGTAATAATTACAATGTTGTTATTTATTTATTAGGAATATTATTGTTGTACTACCATAACTGTTACCATTAGTAGAATTATAGAATTTTATATATAGTTGATATTTCTTGATCTAAATAATACATGTAAAATTTGCAAAAATGATTATAATGAATACCATTATATTTTTCTAATCATTATAGAAAAGCAAATGCATAAATTTATACTTGAGCACTATACAATTTTTTTTTTTGATATCATTTTCAACATCATTAAAAAAAAAAAAGGAATTCTGCCTGTTATTCTCAAAGAGTCAAACAAGTAAAGATAATGTATTAAATATGATCGATGTTTTGCAATACTAAACGTGTTCAATATAGTATAGTTTTGTTTATATATATATGTAAGATACCTAGTATATTAGATAAAATATATAATAATAGTCTTTATAAATAAAAGTGAATATGTAAAAAACAAAACAAAAAAAAAAACAAAAAAAAAACAAAAAACAAAATGAGGGTATAAATACAAAAACACAAATAAACTTGTTACTATATTCACAAAAAAAAAAAAAAAGGCGTATACTAATTATAATGTACTCTGTCGGCATAACTGTTCCTGTTATAACTAATACGATCGTTATAATAATCGATGTAAGCTGGATAACGATCATAATAATTTTTTGTATCTTTGATAATAGCAGGCTGTTGTGGCGGTAATGGCTCACCATTTGCTTCTTTCATTGCAGCTTCCTTTCTCTTTTGCCATTCTGTCTTAATATCCATTTTATGCTTATACTTTAGATGAGTCTTGTAAAGTGTACGAAATTCAAAAGAGATATCACAAGAACGACAATATAAGTTTGGATCATCTGGATCAGGAATAACACCAGGTCTAGCAACGATAAGTCTTCTTAAAGGTTTTAACTTCATCTTATGGTGTTCTCTAAGATGACGTCTATATTCACCACGACTTGGCCATTTGTTATTACAAGAACGACAATAATTATTTGGATCATCAACTACAGGATCAACTCTGGGATTAGAATTAAAATGTGACCTTGGAGATCTAGTTGCCATTTTATGCTTTATTTTAAGATGCTTTTTAAAAATTTGACGGCTCTCAAAAGAGGTTTCGCAAACACGACAAAAGAAACTTGGGTCATTTGGATCGGGCTTAATACGAGCTTTACAAATATAGTTTGTTTTTGGAAATGTATACTCTATATTATGCACCAAACCATTATGATCCTGATATTCATGACTTTGATTAAAATAAATATCACAAGGATAACAATAAAGGTCTTTTTTCGATGGTGAAGGTGGTGTTAAACCTATATTAAATGACCCATTAGAAAGAAAAGAAGATATGTATGTATATATTTATATTATATATATATGTTCAAATCAACTTACTTTGGAGTCGGTTATATTGTTTATTGTAATTTGAATGTATATTTTTATAGCAGTTATTATCTTTGCTAGTTGTTGTTGTTGTAGTATTTTCTACAGTCTGATCTTGGTAGTCTTTATCGTAACAATACATATCATATTGTTTGTCTTTATTATCGTGTTCTACACTTGAGTGCTTATGATCTTTAGTCTCTACATTATGATCTGAATCTTTCTCATTGTCATGATGATGTTCATTTGAATTATTGTCTAATCTCATTTTAAACTTGATGAGATCAGGTCTTTTTTTAAGTTCATTTATATAATTTAGTCCAGAAGCAATAAGGTTTATAGACCCTTGTATACTTGTAGTAGGAGAAATTTTTGAAGGCATTTTAAAATTCATTTCCTTCCTTAAATTTCTTTCAATTATTGCACGCGTTTCTTTATTGAAGGGAAGTGGCATATTGTGAGGCTAATAAAAAAAAAGGGGGGGCAGAAAGAGGTAAAGAAAAGTAATGTTTTAACTTCCATTCTGCTTTTATAGGCATTAAACCTTTTATTTTAATATCCGAAATAGACACATGATCAATAAAAGGGGTACACAAAGTTATTAATAAATAGTATTTAGAGAGTAAACAATAACAATTTAAGAAATAACATTTTTATTACTCCTTATTCGTAACACTGTAGCACAGATAATAGAAAAAAAAAACATGCTGTTCTAGATATTCTAATAAAGCCATTAAGATGATTTTTTTTTTATTCATTTGCTTGTTTGAAATAATAGACAAATACTTCTGCTAAATCCATTATTTTCCGTTATTGTATAACGTTGTGTCAGTAATTCCTAGCCAATATAATATGCTGTCTTCTCTGTAATTTACTTGTTAATAGTCATACCTTCTCTCAATCTTTATAAACTTTTGATCCGTACTCTATATATGCGAAAAGAAGTATTAGATTAATTTATAATCAATATATAATCCTCTTCCTCAATTTTATTTCTATTATGTTTTTGAAATTATGTATAAGGTAATAATTAATAGCTTTTTTTTTCCTATCATATTTGCATAATAATAGGTACTTCTTTTAATATCTTTAACAAGTAGTAATTAATAGTGTCCGTTAGAAAAGATGAATTACATACCGAGTCTGTTGTTTATAAACACATCAAGAACCTTATCATAATAACCGTATAGCTAAACATGATAGTTGATAAACAAGGTATCTGATAACCCTGCATGTAACAACTCATTTCATTTTCGGCATATTATTTCCAAATAGTGTAACTCTTATATCACTTTTCCTCTTTCAAGATTCTATACTAAAGTTTTTCAATTTTGACACAGTATAGATGAGTAACATCTATTTGCTTTTTTTTTTTTTTTTTTTTTTTTTTTTTTTTTTTTTTTTTTTTTTTTGTTAGTATTAATTTTGATACTTGCAAGTTATTTTTACTTTTATTAAAATAATATTAAACCTTGAGCTGCTACATCACATTTATATTTTTTATACTTTTAATAATAGCCTTTTTTTCCTGTATACTTTATCTACTTTATATCTACTACTGTTACACGTTAATATATAAATACAGTTATTAATCTACAGTGTGCTATTAATGATCATTCCTTTAACTGTAGTATACATCATTTTTATTATAACAGACTGAGTAATTTCATCAGCTCATACACTAAGCATATTTAAGTTTGGAGCAGCGAGTATAGATGCTTACGGCTATAAATAAGTTAGCGTTCTATATTTCTTAATATGTAGTATGATCGTTTCTTTTATCACAGTATTTACACTTTAAGGTTTTATAAATGATACAGCTTGTTTATATCTCTTTTAAGTTTTAATGAAACCATCATCAAGTATAGCCCACTAGCAGCTATTACCTCATACTAAAATATGAATTGAGCGTACTAGATGTTTTTTTTTTATTGGAAATTTTCTTGATTTCCTTTTGGTCAACCTTTTATCCTATATTTACTTGTAGGCTCTTTATTATACTTTCCAAGTAGGTGGCTTTTTCGATAATAATCTCAATATATCAACAAAATATGAACTCAATTCTTACATTAGACAATCAAATAAAACTTGTTGAGGTAAGCTATTTAACTCACAGTAAAATAATATACCTATTAAATATTCCATCATTAACTTGGTCGACTTATTTTAACTTTCATCTTATGCAATTTTTTTCTTCCTAAGACTTTTACTTCCCTTTTTCTCTAATTTGATACAAGTAAAGCAATATGTTCAAGATATTATGTACTCTAATAAATTCACTACTCTTATAAAATGAATGTGATTTACAACGTGTGTGTGTATATCTTACCTTACTACATTTTATATTTCTAGTCACAAAAATAAAATAAAATAAAATAAAAATAATAAATATTTCTTTTTAACCTAAAAAAAAAAAAAAATGCAACATATAACTGCAACTGAAGATTTAACAAGTGTAGAATGGCGTGATACAAATTGGTTAGAGGTATAATGTGAACATATTATTCATTATTCAACATCTAACATTATGAAGAGAATGGGTGGTTTTCAAAATCAACAAATGGTATTAGATTATTTTGCATTATCTCCGTTTTGGGATAGACATTGTAATAATCAAGTTCTGGCAATGCAAACTCAATATAATGATCTAAGACAACCATATGAAGTAACATTAGAAGCTCTTCGGTAGAACTATTAAAATAGCTATAAATATTAAATAAAACTAAATGTATATATTATTAGTAAAATGACAGGTATTGAATTTGCAGTGGTTCATGAGCAGCCGCCTATTTGGGTTATTCAAAAAAGATATAGACGTGGACCACAACATGATGATGTTAATCCGATCGCTACTTATTATATAATGGGTGCCAATGTATACCAATCACCAACTATTTATTCTGTTATTGCAAATAGACTGGTAAGCACATCAAAAGCAATACTTGAACGAGTACGCTAATGTTATAATTAGTTGACAAGTCTATTTCATGTTAATAGTGCGTTTAAAGAAACACAAAAGATGATGGAATTTTATCCTTCAAAGGGTTATAGCTGGAAGACAGATAACAGAACAGCATCTTTAACAGTTAAGCAAAATACAAGAGCACAGGAATCACAGATATTTAAGCATTGGATGGATAGAGCTATTGAAGCTGCTTCAATTAAAGTGATTCAAACGCGACAGGCATTGGACTCTGCTACACAAGAAAATGAGATCGATAAGGACTCATCTACTAATACTAATTCTCGAGGTAAATGGTGTATTTATATCATTTAATAATCATGGATTTATTTATTTATTTATTTGTGGTAGATGATATAAATGGGAAGCGACAAAGGAAAAAGGGGGATGAAGGGTCTAATTCTCGTAAAAAGAAATTAACTAAATAAAAAAATAAAATAAAATACTTTATTGAGCCTTAAGGGCTTTTTCAGCGCGTTTAATAGAACCTTTGTCTGTCTTTGGTTGACGTTTTTCATTAATCATATTGAAAGGTGCTTCAATACGGAAAGGACGACGAAGTTCACCACTGGTAGTTTTACCATGAAAGAAATGAATACGAGCTTCTTTAGACATGAAGAAGGTCTTGAAACCCAAAATACTTTGAATGATTAAAGGTTGAACATAACCAAATTTAAGATGAAGGAAAGCAATAATAGCGATATTAGTAAAGCCCTGTTTCATTTGTTTCTTGACTTCTTCAATATCATAATCTATGATAATGTAATAGTTAGCTTAAATATATATATATATAATGGTAAATATACACTTTACTTACCCATATTAGTTGTATTGATCAACTTATCTGTCGTTTCTGTTCCATCCCATTGCTGACTTCCTGGTTCAACGTAACGCAAAGATGTTGTATCTAAATTTATATATTACATAAGCTTTGTGTATTAACACGTATAATTTTTATTACCATTCTTTTTACGAATGACAGACATGAGATACAAAGACAAGACAAAAATGAGAATTTGTGATCCCAAATAAAGACCACGCATCATGCTTCTATATTCGGGATTATCCAAGTCCATGGTTTTTGTAACTTGACGAACAAGTAAAAAGAATCCCATGTTAAATAAGGGATGGTTCAAAATCTTGGTCCAGTTGGGCATTGTTAATTTTAAGTCAGGAAGAAAAAAAAAAAAAAAACAGATACATATGCATTTTTTTTTTTTTTTTTTTTTTAAGAGAATTTTTTTTCCCTTTGTTGCTCTTTATCCGACAGTAAAATTTGAAACTTCGAAAAGATTACCGTTAAGATCATGAACGTAAGCTGTATAAAGCATTTCTCTTGCATTAGTCCTTGTACAACATTTTTTTTTACAGCTATTCTATATTCAATACTTTAAACATTGAGAAACAAATTGTAAGTAATGAAACAAAAGTTGATCGTTTCTTCAGAAATTATTTAGATGCAGGAAATACTAGATTTTTCTATTAAATTCAAGACTATGAAATTTCTTTTCACACTACTACTGTTTTTGACATATGATACCTATTTTTTTTTTTCGCTGTCCAAATAAAAGTACTACTGTATATTCATTGTGTGCAAATGTTGACTTGTATCATTAAACTGCTATACTTCTAATAATAGATCTTAACCATCAAACTATACATTTAGTACATAAACTTGTAACATATTGTGGCACCCATTCATTAAATCTATCAAATATAACAAATACGAGCAATTAATTCAATAGCAAGCTTAAGCATTTTATATAGCAATAATAATAATAATAAAATACATTCTTTAAAAAAAAGGGTTGAGCTTTATTATTTATTTGGAAGCAGCAGTAGCTTTCATTTTTAATTTAAACGAATGGTAAAATACAAGAGCTAAATAAGTGGCAACATAGTCCTTAATCATATACATAATACCTTGACTAAAGAATCCTTTCATGATTTGTGCTTGCATTCCTTTATAGAGTCCTGATATACCATCCTTCTGAACAGCATATTTTATCGTTTCCAATATACCTTTTTTATCACCATTATCACCTACCATTTTAGCGCGAGTAAATATAAAAGGATAAGTCACCATAGTAGCAATGCTTTTTGCTAATGCAGAAAATAAAAACACTTGAAATCCAGTTAAATGTGTCTTTTTCTGTGTACGTAAAAAGGTCGCCTTTATTTTCTCGAACATAAAATAAGTAATAGAAGGATTTGTAACCAATATTATAGAAGCACGATAACCTTTTTTTTTTTAAGAATACTTATATTAGTAATTATACGTTTATATGATATTAACAATTACCAGTCCAAAAGCCAGTGAGCCCCTTTTCCTTAAAAATATCAAATGCAGTCTCTTTGAATCCATTTTTTGGACTTACTTGAAGTCTAGTTGTTATATTTGATACAGGTGTCGTAAACAATCTCGAAATCAAGGCAGCCTCTGCTCCCAAAAATAATTCTTGAGCAGTATTTAGACGAGCATAGGGCTTACCTATACTTTTATTCATCACCTCTTGTACATTTCTTAAAGCAGTATAACAATAGAAATAAATAAAGCTAGACAAAACGGTAGCTAATGTATCTGAGCCTAATCCAGCATAAAGGCCATGCAGTCCATCTTCCTTTTTGTATATGTTTCTAATTGTATCTAATATACCCGTTTTTTTCTTTTCACCCTCTTTTTTTAATTGTAGTCGAATTGTTGCTCTTATATTCATTCAGTATAATTAGTATTTAAATAATCAAGAGTTTGCATAATATAGTTCTTACATATCTAAAGGATATATGAATAAATTAGCAATTGTAGATCCAACAGCACCCGAGATAGCATGACCTAAAGGAGGGAGCTTATACTCTTCAAAAGGAATGATATCTTGCTGCTGCTGCTGCTGCTTCCTTTCTTCCATATAAATGTATAAATAAAAGAGAAAGACAATAAAGAAGGTTTTTTTTTTTTTTTTTTTTTTTTTTTTTTTTTTTTGTTCTTTAAATATGTGATATAATATTCACATGTTTTGTTATTGGTTAATAAAATTTGATCCTCCCCCACATTCAACGTAATACATGATATCGTTTATGTAAGCTTATTTTTATCTTTTCTAACACTTACCATCTTATGACATGGATAGTATTCATTACTATTTAAAGTAGCTTATAAAAGAATCAATAGCAACAAATTCATCATTCAAAAAGGGAAAGAAATAAAAAGCTCCATGGTTACAACTGAATTACATAATGCATAAAAATACTTTCACTTTGTGGTGCAAATAAAGATGACGTATAATCGGACTTTATATTACAATTCTCCCTTTTGACTCTTTTTTTTTTTTCCCTTTTTTTTTATTTATTTCCGAACAGTTACGCGTCGCTTATTCTTCTTAATATATACATAAATTACATATACAAAAAAAAATGGAAAGACTTCAACGTTTATTCGGATCTGCTGCCGCTGGTTTAGGACAGGTATACATATTTTTACTTTATATATATATGTGTGTGTATGTGTTTAAAAGAAAAGGAAAAATATACTAACAGACTTAAAGGGCATGCAGCCCGGAATGGATACACCTACAGTTGATAATGCCGAAATGGTTTACATTTCTTCTCTTGCTCTTTTAAAGGTATAATAAATCAGTTTATGTAAATCCACACAATTCTGTAACCTGTAACTTAACTATTTTTAAATATATAGATGTTAAAACATGGTAAATCAATTACAAACATCAGTACATTTTTGTATATTTAATAGATTGTTATAGGTCGTGCTGGTGTTCCTATGGAAGTTATGGGTTTAATGTTAGGTGAATTTGTCGATGATTACACAGTTCGAGTTATTGATGTCTTTGCTATGCCTCAAAGTGGTACTGGTGTCTCTGTAGAAGCTGTTGATCCCGTATTTCAAACAAAGATGTTGGACATGTTAAAGCAAACTGGAAGGTAAATCAATCATTGAGATTCAATCAATCAAAAAAAAAAAAAGCTTATAATCTAGATAGACCTGAAATGGTTGTAGGTTGGTACCACTCTCATCCTGGTTTTGGATGTTGGTTATCCAGTGTCGATATCAATACACAACAGAGTTTTGAACAATTAAACCCTCGAGCTGTAGCTGTCGTAGTTGATCCAATTCAATCTGTTAAGGGTAAAGTAGTAATTGATGCATTCCGTTTGATCAATCCCCAAACAGTGATGCTTGGACAAGAACCACGTCAAACAACTTCCAATATCGGTCATTTGAATAAGCCTTCGATTCAAGCTTTAATTCACGGCCTTAATAGACATTATTATTCTATTGCTATCAACTATCGTAAAAACGAATTAGAAGAAAAGATGTTACTCAATTTACATAAAAAGGATTGGACAGATGGTTTAACGATAGAGAACTTTACTGAACATACTGAAGTGAACGAAAAGAATGTTTCTAGTATGTTAACATTAGCAGAAGCATATAATAAGTCTGTACAGGAAGAGTTAATGATGACACCTGAACAACTTAAGACAAGGCACGTTGGTAAACAAGATCCTAAACGTCATTTGGAAGAAAAAGTTGAAGCAGTTATGGGCAATAATATTATTACAGCATTGGGAACTATGATTGATAGTGTTAGTTTTTAAATAAAAGAGCGTAAATAATTATGATATATAAATAGAGTAGATTTCAATTATTTATTTTAATTGTATTTTTCATATTAAGATTAATTATTTTCTAACAAAAAAAAAAAAAAAAAAAAAAAAAAGAGAAAAAAAAAAAAGAGAAAAAAAAAAGAGAAAAAAAAAAAAAAGAAAAGAAAAAAAAAGTTACAATATGTATATAGAAATGTTCATAGTATTTATGTATCCAGGTTCTTTGTTTTATCTAAATCGAAGATAAAAATTCACCTATAATAAACAGTTAGAATGACGTATAATGTATCATTTAAAGAAAAAAATATATATGCATTTATATATTTACAATAAGTGCAACGACTAATAAAAAACATAAAACTGCAGGGCCCCAAATATCATCATAACGACCGCCAACCCGGTGACTGATCATCCAGGCTCTTTTTTCAAATCGATATAAAGCATAGATCGATATACCAGCAGATAAGCCAATAAAAATACCGCCCACCGTACGTGATATTGTATCGCCAAAATTAAGCAAGTTGAGAGCAACTGTCAAAAGTAAAGCACAAAACTGAAGCCAGGAAATAAATGTACGTTCATTAGCGAAGAATACCTTTGGCTCCACTCGAACTTTGACCTTTTGCCGTTTCACTTCGAATTCATCTCCAGTAACAGGTGTACCAAGTTCTAAATCTTGTTGTTGATACTGTTTTTGGTTATCGTTATCGTTATCATAATCATACAGTTTTCGTGCTTGAGAAGGTATAAAAGTGATGGAGGCATTATCGAATTTGATAGGAGGAGGTATAGGTATAGGTGTAGGTGTAGGTATAGTTTTATATACTAGTTCCTCCTTTGGATTTTCTTGGTTCACTGTTGAAAGCGAACTACTGGACTTTGATGAAGTACGTTCAGCACTCACAACAGCCTGTTGATTAGCTCTTTCTTTTTCTTCAATCATAGCTCTTCGGTATTTACCATCAATTAAGGGCTTGAAACTTCGTGATCGTGTAAGACCAATGTTTTCTGCGCGTGGTTTACGAATATCGACATTAAGTTCTGCTAGCCACCAAGGCAGCAATGGAAGTTTCTCACGGTAAAAATGACAAGCACCATGTAGATATTTTGAAAACCGTGGGACTTCATGAACGAGATGAGATTCAATAAGTGATGTTAACCAAGCCGGTGGCTGTTGGCCCAAATGTGTCTGTAGTTTGGTCTCGAGGACAGCGTAAGGAAATCTAAGGATATCATTCTCTCTTATATAATAAAATGGGTAATCAGTACCAACATCATTGCGACGCCAATTAAAAGTGGGTTGACGACGATGCATACCATCCATATGATCCTCACGAATAAAGGTCAAATCGGTATCAAGAGAAAGACGTAGACGTTGATCATCCGGTAGCTGAAAGGCTGTGCGGTTATAAAATACTCTAATCATCGGTTCTAATCGTTTCTCTCTAAATGACTTTTGTACTCCATGGGCAATAAACTGAATACTTTCTATTGTGGATTCAGTAGTACCAGCTTGCTTCAAATTATCAACTATTTGATCAGCTGTATAAGCTTCAGTTATGAAATGATTTACTTGGTTTTCTTTGATTCTAAATCGATCTTTTACTGATGCACCATCTAACCAAGAGGCATGATGTGTTTTACGTTCGATAAAAATAGTATCACTACTTGTAGGACCATACCTAAATATGAAAAAAAAAAAAGGATAAGAGACTCTTAGCAACAACTAAATATCATCACTATGATTTTTTTAATTAAATATATGTACACATATTATATATATATATATAACAATACCATCTAAATCGAATTGCTTCAGCTTCTTCGTCTCTTTGTAATCGACTTGTGTATAAGTCAAAATTTGTGTTATCAAAATACGTACTTGAAATGACTGAATCAGAAGGTTCCCATTTTTTATTTTTATCAAAAATCAAAACAGGCAAATGTAGCATGATGATGGCTTTGACTTCTGTGATATTATCAGGATGGATCCAATATTTTGCAGTAGCTCTCTTAAATGCGTTTTGATCTCTATCTGCACCGCTATTCCCAGAGGACTGTTCACCTTGATTACGACAAATATCATGTAAGGCTGAGATGTAGACGATAGCGACATCAAAGCGTTGTTTATCTAATGGCTTTTTACGTAACTGAGTTATAAACTCGTGCTTTAGATTAAGTCCTGTCCATTTATCATGCTTCTTTAGAATTTTTTGAATAGCAACATAATTGACGCGAGTGAAACGAGAGAGGTCATTCACATCAAACAAGATTTCAGTGAGCGCCTCGTCCATAATACTATAATTGGTATCTGAAGATATACTAGGTTTCTTTTGTAATGTCTGAATGGTACGTTCACAATAAAGGATACGTGCATCGATTTCTGAAAGCTTAGCATTAATAAAATCGTATACTTTGGAAAGTTCATTATCTAAGAGACTTGTGAAATCTTGTTTATCTTTATCTGTCCAACCATGATCAAGCTGTCGAGATTTAAGTTCCTGTTTGAGGACATCGTAGGATACGTAAAAAAGCTGCCATGGTATAAATATACTTTTTTTCAATTCCTGTCCATATTTCATTATGAATAAATTATTATTATTATTACAAAAGAATTTCGTAAAAAAAAAAAAAAAAAGGTAAAATATATATGTATATATTTATATATTAAATATTATTATACTCGTAAAAAAAGGGAGAATAGAGAAAATTATTTATATCATAGATTTTACTGATGTATGTACAAGGAGATAAATTAGAGAACTTGAAGAAACAACAACTCTAAATTTGCATATTTCCTTTTATATTAGATTCAAAAAAAGCTTCAATTATAAAAATAATCGTAAAGCAAAATTAATGTGTCCCTGAATTTTTTTTACCAGTGTGCTTTTTTTTCTTTCTTTCTTTCTTTAGAAAGTAGGCTTTCATCACAATAACTTTTAAAATACAATTTACAAAGCGGTTATATTCTGTTTTATTAAAAATACGATAAACAAAACTAAAAGCATCTTTGGAATAAAAATACAACATAAGAAAATGTACATACGTAAATATAATTTTATGTTATGTTTACATGTATAAGCTGAATGACCTTATTATTATTTTTCCCTCCTATTTTCCTCTTTTCACATTTTTCTCCTCTATTATCAAATATGTTTTAAATATCCATCTCCTTTTTATATATTTGTATATAAACAAATATTGATGAATCAAGTATATTACATAATACAATTATTTATCTTGGTTAACAATATAGAAATACTTATACTTAAATTACAATAAACTAATTATAAATACTCTCCTGAATTTACTATATGAAGTGAATTTAATAACTTTGTGTATATATAAATACATATACACATATACCAGGTAATAATAAAATAAGTAATTTTTTTATATACTTTAGAAGTTGGTCTGTGTTTGACCAAATAAGCACTGTATGATAGAAAAAATTTATGACTATACGAAACTCTTTCCTATTTATGACTATAATTACTCTTCTCTTCTTTCCCACCATTTTTATCACTTATATTGCTTTATTTATACGATGACGGTATACCATATATTTATATAACTCTCTTGTTATTGAAAAGTTTCATTTTATTTTTTTTTTCTTTTATTTATTTCAAATATATTAAGATATTATCATTCTACTTGACCAATTCTATTTATATTATTTATTTTAAAAGTATAAGCTCTATGTACACATATTAATGTAATTAGTTTAATTTCTGCTTATCTATCAATGATGTAGTTTTCTTAAAGAATAGCTTCTTCATAATAACACCAAACAAAACAATAGGTGCCAAAACGATAAAAGCAGCAAGGGCATAGATATCAATGTTATGTGCTTTGATAAAGGACATCTGTCTACTAACTTCATAGCGATAAGGTAATAAGCCATCCTTATTAACAAATAAGACTTCTTCAACAAGATCAGCAGCACGAATTATACCGTGTTTTGAATGGATTTGGACTAATGCTTTATAACGATTAGCATTCTTTTGATAAGTACCATCAACATCATAGCCAATTCGCTGTAATAACTCGTTTGCTTCTTCTTGAGTATTTTCAGGGTTCAAGAAACCACCTATCTGATTATGTTCAACATTTTTGGCATTGGGAAATTGATCAGCAAAGAAGGGGAAAACAATCAGACGCTTACCAGCGTAAAGGGCTTCGTATAAAGAGCCCGCACCACCATGAGTTAAGAAGACAGAGACAGAGGGATGCATGACGACTGCAGTTTGAGGGGCCCATTGAATGAAATGAGCATTTGGTTGTAAACCAGCAAACATATCAGCAACATTATATATGCGCCCTGATTGAGTCATAATTTTCTTGGGGAATCGATCATTAAGATCGCGAGAGGCCCATAAGAAGCCATCATAAGCTCCTGCTTCAATACTTTCCATGATAGCAATCAAAATCATTTCCAAATCTTTTGAAGTAGAAGAGGCATGCTGTCCAAAGGCAATATATAGCACACGTTTATGGGTGTCAAGAAAAGTTTTTAATTCGGGTGTAAGTGGATTGTATTTTCGAGGTACAATAGGGCCGACCAATTCAACAAGAGGACCCATAGGGCGAGCAGCTTCAATACCATATAAACTATTAATTAACTTGAGTGCATTTTGATGAGCGCTAGGGTCAAGTTCTAGTTTGTCTACACTGCAGCCTGCTTCACGATATTGTCTAATTATTTGTTTTACTTTAGGTCCCATTTTTATAGCGAGTTTTATAGGTGTTATAATTCTATCATTAAATCGTTCCATGAGTGTCATGTTGATCGTTGTAGGTTCGCGCATTGAAAGAACATTATTATTAATATAAGGAGCAGATGCATCTAATAAAAAAGAAAATATAAATAAATTGATTTGTATTATATAAATACACACACGCATATATATATATATACCTGAAATCATTCCAAACGCTGCTGTAACAATATAAGGTGTTTTCGTATCCTTAGCTGCTTCTGAACAACCAGAAGCAGCACCATAATCACAAATAGCTATATCCATACTACGATTTACCATAATATTCTTAAAGGTTGCATAATCTAAATTAATTATTGTTAATTTTAAATAATATGTAAAAAAAAAAAAAAGGATAATTACCATTTCCAAACTCTTGATTTGCATAGTCCAAAAGTTCTTCAATAATATCACCTATCGGTACATGTTTTCCATCTACTGATTTTCCCAATACACTGCGTTCTTTTTCAAGTACAACAGTATTAAAATATGGATATGGTTTAGCAAACTTTGCATGAAGATTCTGTTTACAAAAAAAAAAAAAAAAAAAAATTAGTAAAAATGAATATCAAACAAAGTATTTATCTTACAGTTGAAACATAAGTAATATTATGGCCTCTATGATATAATTCATCCAATATTGATAAAACCCAAGTGGCGTGAGATGAACCACCAAAACTGGATGCAAACATGATATTCTTAGGCTCTCTAAAATTTTCTACTAATTCATCTTGTATTTCATGAGTATTATAAAGGTGATGAGCAGGGACTTTTACTGCTGAAACTAAAAGATTAGATAAAAGGAAAGCCGTAAAGCTTCCATTAGTAAACCACTTCATTCTTATTAAAAGTGTTTACAAACCAATAAATATATATTAAAAAAAAAACAAAAAGCAAAAACAACTTCTTTATATGTGTCAAAGAAGAATGCCGAAACATTAAGCACAATAATTAAAGATCAGCTAAAACTTTTGCCAAAATCAAACTTTCAAGTTTTTCATATTAGATAATCATATTTAAAGCCAAAAAAAAAAGAAAAGAAAAAAAAAAGACTGCTATTTGCTACTAAATGATATTATTATATGCACTTCTTTGAAAATGTAAAATGTGCAGTCTTAAAAATTTTATTTTTTTCCCCTTATTATAGGAACTACTCCAACCAATTAAACCAAAATACTTCTTTTTTTTTAATGTTTCGGAAGTACACCTTTTCCGTATACTTTTAAAAAAAAAATGAAATTTCAAACACAGACGAAATGTGTAGAGTTTTTAAAGCGGCTTACGTTCCAAGCAGTCATCAAACTTCTGGATCGAATACCTACAGAACCCTTTCAGACCACTCTGAAGTACGCTGTTGCATGCATTACTTATGCGACTGGTAAGGGTTTCGCTTTCCAAGAGCGGCTCTCTCTTGAGCTTGCTTTTACAGACGGACCAAAACTGTTCAATCGGGTTCAGTTCAGGAGATTATGGGGGCAGATACAAACAAAAGTAGCCTCGACTTTCGATATAACCCCTTCTTTCTTGGTGCTTGTGGATTGGAACATTATCCACAACAAGATAATTCCCTTTAAATTTCTCGTACTGATCCAAGATATTAATAGTATTGGCGATAAAGTTGAAGTAATGGCCTGTAATTGTGCTAACCGAACTGTTTTTTTCTTCTTTCTCCTTTCCAAGCTTTCTTTTTTTTTTGGATGCTGTTACTTTTGGTATTCTAACCATTACGTTTACAACTCCATAAGCAGAAATAGAACCCAAAATTAGTCATTATTTTGGCCTTAGTTTTTGGTGTCTTAACAATAGCACGATTGCCGACACGAGACCAAGAAAAAGAGCGTTTTATATTGACATGAAATCCTGCTTCGTCAATAAAAATACAGTTAAATTGATAATCAACATCAGTATTATCCAACAGATTCTTAACCCACTTGTATCTCTCCTCAATCTTTTCAGAACTGTTTCTATCTTCAGGGTAGAAATGAAATTTCATACAGCTTATTCTGCACTTTTCCTTTACAAAAGGATGGAAGGCAAATTTTTTTTATCTCAAGCCCTTCAAAGCCCTTGATTAATCTATCCATTATTTGATCCAGAGTCATGCCTGAATCATCCTCATCAACCAAATTGATAAGGTACTCGCGATGGGCATCGTTCAAGATAGGAGGTCTTCCCACGGGCCTTCCGCTTCCAGGGGTTTTTTTTTGTAGACAAGTTCGTCTGGATCCTCAAGACTTTTTTTGTACCATGAAGCAGCTGTACTAGCAGGAACACTTATTTGTTTAGTTACCCCACGAATGGACATACCCTTCTCACCCACGAGAAAGAAGAATTAGTTCATTTCTTCCTTTCTGTAGTTTCGATACGTTTTCTTGTTGTTTTCAAACTCTTCCTTTACTACCTTTTTTTTCTCTTTTGATACAACTTTGTTAGCCTTATGAGGCTTCTCGGGAGGCTTTAAATCTAAATATTCCCTATAACTTGTAACATCTGCAATAGGATAATTAAAATTGTCGACCTCTATCCAAAATACTTTAACTTCATTTCCTTCCTTGTTGAATGATTTGCCTTATCCATCTTCGTGTATAAGTTGATCCATTTTAATTCAAAGTGCTCGAAATATTAATTAGTCTAATGTGTTAATTTTTATATTTATTCTTTTTAAAGTGTACGAATAGTTTCTGGAAAAGGTGTATTAAATATATATATTATTTAGAGGTCTTCTAGTCTTAGAGGATATAATAATTGATAAACTGTCGTTATTTACAAATCAAGATTGTCTTCAAAGCCACATTAAATATACGCCAAACATGTAATCAGAAGTTATAACAGATTAAAATCAGAACATGTCATGAAAAACACTCATGCTTAGTTGATCGTCTTTTTCTAGTTTTTTATAAATTTGTATTTCTTAAATCTAGGTTTTATATAAGATATGACCAACATATCCCGCGGCTTTAAATTTATTCTCTTATACAGTATTTCTACTTGCTCAAAACTACAAGAAAAACATTCGAAACTTCTATCCCATTGTCGTAATAATCTGATTGTCGACCCTATTCTTACGATACCAATGACAAGAAGAGAACGCTTTCGTTGCGTGCGATGGCGACTTGGTTGGTTACCTCTTGGTAAACCCAAGCCTGCCCTTTCCATCCAAATGAACTCCTCACACACACACGCTCACATAGTTTTTCTTGTTTGCATATGCATAACCGCCTTCAGATGCCCCAAATCTATTGAAGATCCACTCTCTTATCTCTTGAACCTATTAACATCAACATCCCTTACTAAGAAAGTAAGAAAATCAATTGATGCCTGGCTCATACGCTGGCCTTCTCTATGTGCAATTCTGCTTGGAGATGGACTATCTAGCTTCACTCCCAAATCCCTGAACCCTCTGACCATCATCTTCTTTCAATACAACAACGATTTTCTGATAGTTAAATTATCATCACTTATACATATACTTTAACATTTTCCCTTTTATCCCAAAAGGGGTTTTCTTTCCTTTTTTTCCATAGCGATCTGACCAGGGCAAAACAGCATATAAATGCTATGTACTCATTAGTCATTTTTTAATTTTTTAAATAAAATCATTCTTCAATCGTAATGTTTTTTTTTTGTTACTTGCTCAACATTATTTATAATGACTGCTTTAATATATATGCCAATTCATACTACTAGTATCCTTTTTCTTCAACTTTATACAGTTCATCATACCCAGTTTTTATTTCTTAATCTCTTAAACTAGTATAAATTTTATTTATAAATTCTACTTTTCTTTATAAATCGTAATCATCATCTGAATCATCATATTGTCTGCGGTTATACTACAATTAAATAATTTAGTATAATTTTTTATATGCATATACATATATACTTACAACAATACGTGTTTGTGTTGAATTCGAGTCCTGCTGACTAATTTGACTTAAAAGATCAATTAGTTGCTTTTCAGTAACTTTGCTTCTTAATTGATTTGTTTGTGCCATTCTAATCAATAAATCTTCAACAGCGCGAGCTTTATCTGCTTTTACCATCTGAATACGTGCCACTATATTGAAGCAATTTAAGTTTTTTTTTTTTTTTTTTTTTTTTTTTTTTTTTTTTTTTTGTTGTTGTTGTTGTTGGCTTTCTTACTTACATCTTTCTCTAGCAGAATTATCCAAGATTTGGTACAACTACACATAAAAATAAATAAATAAATGTTTCATTTCTTTTGTAATAATTCGTTACCATGTTTCGTCGCATTTCTTCCATTTGTCTATATAAAACAAAACAACATAAATAGAGAATCATCATTTTTATATTTTATTTGAAAATACCCTTTCTTTTCAGCATCCTCTTTAGATCCTCCAGATGAAGAGCCCATTCCAACGCCAAATCCTGCACTCTATTATTATTTTCATAATTAAAATGTCATTATAAATTTACTACATTTATTTTTAAAACAAATCAATCTCATATATACCTGTTGACTCATACCACCGCTCTGTGCTTGTAATTCTGCTAAACGTCTGGCTCTAATAGCTTGAAGTTCGTCGTCTTCCATCTTTTCTTTTTTAGTTATGTAAAGAAGAAAATTTTTGAACTTACCACCATATTTATTATTGCATAAGTTTAATCTCCGATTATTGCATTAGTTTATCAAAAACTATGAAAAAACCTGCCCTATTGCTTATTTTTTTTCTTATGTGTATACATTTCGTTTATTTTTAATCCCAAGATATTAGAGATTTCAGTCAATGTATTCATATCCTCCCGAGTACTTGCTTCATCCAACGCCTGTATTGGCTTTGTATGGACTAACAATAACGAATGAAGCAAAACTAGTTGATGTGGATACTCAAGATACCGAGCCAACAACTCGATCGAACCTTGTAAATCTACTTTTGAATATATTTACAAGCAAGACAGATTATACGTTGTATGAAGCTCCTAAATATCTATCAAATAACCAGACACTACCACCATTTAGAGTGATTACCGTCTCAAAGGTAAAAAAAAAAGATAAAGAATAATAGAACTATTGCTTAACGCGCATTATGAATAGGATTATACATTACCTCAAAGGGCACCACCAGCAGCACCTAATTTGCCACCACCTCATTCCAACTTGTCACCCCTTTCACAAGATTCACCACTTTATCCTGATGGCGTCATGACACCACTTTGGATTAAAAAGCATTTATATTTACCTAGTGTAGTTGTTGGTTTTTATGATATATGGGAATCCGAAGAAAAAGCTCAACGTGAAGTAGGTCCTTTATCTTCACAGGTACTTATTGATCCAGCTGAACGTGAGAATGATACGAATTTAGCAGCAGAAATAAATAGTAGACGGTAAAAAAAAAAAAAGTTGGTGGGGGGGAATTTTTTTTAAGTACGAGGTTAGTTATTTATACACATTATAGAAAATATTTTCAAGATAAAGGGATTAAGTTTGCTGCAGCAATCATATTAAAGCGTCGATCTTCTGGTAAAAATATATGAAATAATAAATAGAGAAAAGAATTAATATTAGTTGGGTAGATGCAGCAATAGATGAACGTTTATCATCTATAAGGAAGCAATGCGGCTTAGATACAAGAAGCTCATTTTTTACGATAGCACCTGGTTCATCCTCTGAGGTACAAGAGTTTGTTAACAGGTACAAAATCATTGATAAAACTAGATATCCATTTGTATACTTAGACATTTTTTTTTTAAAAAAAAACTAGCTTATATCGAACACTATATGAGCCAGCACTCTATTTTTATAGTAATCGACTCAAAAAGATTCGTAAAAAGAAATCAAAACTTCCTTCACCTTTAACTATGCCAAAACCTATAATCGATTTATCTTCAACAGAACCTCAACCTTTATCAATTATTGGTTGGATCTTACGATACGATTTTAAAATTGCCTTTTTTCAGGAAATGAAACAAGAAATAGATGGCGCATTAAAGTAATAGTTTATAATATAATATTTATATATAATGTGGGGTAATTTATAATTTTTATTCATTAGATCCTATGAAGCTGCTTATAACACTATATGTGAACTGTTCGCACCTAATTCTTCACAAAATGTCGAACATGCTATTTTGGTACCAAATGGGAAGAGATGGAAGGAAGCACGGAGTTTAGCAGATTGTATAAATATAAAAATTTGTAAATTTAACCTTTACTTGAACGATCCTTTGGCTGCAGTTGCACAGTTAAACAGACATTTGCATATGTTTCAATCTTATTCACCTAATTGGGGTATGGGTGAGCATACTTTTGAATATTGGGCATGGCTATCGAAACAGTATGTTGGTAAAATATTATGATTTATATTTTTTTTGTTAATGCATATGTGTATATATACATATTATAGATACCGTATTTTCGGGGATATTGTTGATGCAGCAGTTTATGCGGGATATAAAATTCCTATTCCAACATCTTTTTCATCAGGAAATTTATCACTTAGTAATGGGAATTCAGGAGGATGTAATCCAGGTGCTATTCTTCAACATCCAGGATTCTATTATCACTTAGCTGCCATGTGCTGTGCAGAAAGACGAAGACAGTTTTTAGAGATGGATCGATCTGATACAGCAGCTAATAATTCACTTTTGCAGAATGAAAGGCTCGTAGATCATTCGAGTTTAACAATTGAGTTGTTAACTAAGAGTTATGAACAATTTAAACGTTATCGAAATGGAAGGATGACCCTTTATTTAGCAGCAGAAATTGCTGGCACTTACTACGAAACGGGAAAGTTTGATATGGCAATCAAGTTCTTTGAACGTATCGGCAAGACCTATCGAAAAGAAAAATGGAATATGGTCCTTACGTCTATTTTAAGATGGTCATTAAGATGTGCTAAGGAATTAGGTTCATGGGAAAAAGCAGTTGAATCACTTGTAGAATTAATGTCAGATAATTTACCAATAGCAGAAAACAAGCGACATGATATTCAAAAAGAATTGATGGATATCTTGAATAATCAATCGAATGATATGCCACTTATCATTCATATGGATCAAATCAATGCCTTTGTGACATGTCAAGTACAGATAAAACAACAGACGAATTTCGTAAGTGCTCCTGTAGAGTATCAGATCACATTAAAAACAAATAAGGCATCGCCTTTAATGCCATTCCGATTTAATGCTGCAAGGATTATTTTTAGTGATCCTCAATATAATCTTATTTTACAAGATAGTAGTCTTGATAAAGATCAACCAAAGTCCATTGAATTGATCGAATTTTCAAATAGCCTATCAAAAATTACTGAACCTGGCGACTATGAAAATTGGTTCACTGCTGAAGCTGATCTAAGAGTCTTCAAAGATCAAATAAAAGTACTTCATGGTTGCGTAATACCACAAGATTGTGGTGAGTTGAAGGTATAGAAAAAAAAATAAAATAAAAAAATAAAATAAAATAAAAAGATAAATTATTATGTAATTAACATCTTTTAATAGATATTGAATGTCTATTTGGATATTATTACATCAAATTGGAAAGTAGAATTGAAATACGATTTAGATAAAATAGCAGAGGATCATCCAATCACAAGGAGAAAATGGCTAGAGCATGCTCCAGGTATATATTTAAATATATATTTCGCTTGTAAGCAGTTTCTTATTTTAATCATTAGATGAAAAGCTTGTGTTTAAAACCCTTGATGGTCATGGTCATTTGTCATATGCAAAGTAAGATTCACATTTTACTATAGGCTAATTTTTTTTTATTTTAACCTACTATTGATTTATAGTATTATGCAGAAACCGCCTAGTATAGATTTGACATTTGAGCATGCTGCGCCTGCCATATTAGATGAGCTCTTTAAAGTTGATATGACAATGACAAACTTAGAAACGGAGTCTATTGAAGCTATTTTATGTGTTGAAATCAAAAATTCCGAATCTACTGTTAATGATGACATTATGTTTACTACAGAAGAACATGATACTGAAGAGAAGGAAATAAGTTTGGGTATTATCAATCCAGGAGAATCAATAATAAAACCAATTTATATTCGTGGTCGACTAGTTATAGGATCTAGACTAGTTAATGTTACTGTAAAGTATAATAGATTTAAGTCATCATATTTTCTTTTATATTCATTTTATTATTACTATTATTATTATTTAGATCAAATACACAATTGTTGGGAAAACTACAAAATATGTAGAGAAATCAGAATCACTTCGTATTCCATTTATTGCTCCTTTTGATGTTAATTTTGAATTATGTGCACAAACAGAAAGATTAAAAGAATCAATGGCTCCTATCTTAGAAAGGTCAGAAAGATGGCTTTTGGTTGCTTCAATTCGTTGTTTCTCTACATGGGATCTAGATATTCAATACTTAACATTAGAAGAAAATAAGGTAAGTAATATACATATATATATATATACATTTATGTATAATATTTATAACATTATATTATCTTATTAGATTTTTTCTCATCCATATACCTCTTTATCTTTAATATCAAAGATAGATAATTTTGAGGATCAAAGTAAGAAACACATAAAATATAATATTGTTATATTTCTAACTTCTTATTTAAATCAGCTTGGAAGCCTGGACATGTATATAATGCAAATTATCTATTTCAACTCTCTACCACAGATATTACAGAGGAGCAAGCGTCTGTTCCTGCAGGAACAATTGTAATTAAATGGAAGAGGTAAAAAAAAAAAAAAATACATTCATGCATATTAAAAGGATAAACTGAATTCATATTTTATAAAAGATCTGGAATAAAGGAACATCAATATAATACATCGATAATTCAACTTCCTTCTATTCAATTCCAACAACAAGATCTCGTTATACTTGCTGGTAAAGTATATATTATTTTATTTTATTTTTAGTTACTTAATGATATTTCTTAGATATACCGTCTAAAATTTATTTGAGTGAACCATTTACTTTGACTTATACCGTTTATAATCCAACTAAGTACTTGGCAGATTACACTAGTTCTGTAGAGTTGAGTGAAGCATTTGTATTTTCTGGTTACAAACAATTTAAAGGCCGTGTGTTACCATTTTCTAAAGCTACTTATCGTTATATATGCTATCCATTATTGGCAGGTAAAGTTAAACTTCCTCGACTTAAAGTCATGGCTAGTCAACAACAAGGTGGTGAAAAAGATGTTCCAATACAGATTATTGGTAGTGGTATATCAACTACTTTAGATAATAGTTTACAAACGAAAAACATACATAATCCTTTAGATCAACCATTATTTGCATTTGTTAATGCAAAACGAAACTTGTAATAAAATAAAACAAGCTATAGTATTGTTTTTATCATCTTTATCTGCACTCACTGTAGAATAAAACGTTTCTGAAAAAAAAAAGACCGTTTATAATTATTTTGACGAATTTTATATTTGTTAAAAAAAAAACCATATTTTTAGTATTATTTAAAACGTAAATATGTGCTTCAAAGTTTACATTTTCTAGTCATATTTTTTTTTTCATATTTTTTTTCTTCTCTTTACTCTTTTTTTCTTAAATACTGCTACTTCTTTAATTCAATACTTATTAAAAAAAAAGGCCCCCTCATATTATAATACATTAATTAACAAAGCTATTATAAATAATAATGAAGTTTGGTGTAGAATTTAATGCTAAAATATTTGAGCCCTGGAGGGATTCATATGTTCAATATGACAAGCTCAAAGAACGATTAAAAGAAACGGAAGAAAGTAATGATTCATTTGCCAACCAATTTGAAATCGAGCTAAAAAAGGTATATAACTTTGTTCAGATCCGTTTACAGACAATGACAAGCCGTATCGATTATTGCAACTATCTTTTGAGAGGGTATAGTAAATCGAAACCGGCAGAAGATGCTTATAATTCTGTGGCAGATAGCTTGGCAGATATTCTGATTGACATAGATGATTTAACCAAATATCATGAATTAAATCTTATTGCCTTTGAAAAGATTGCAAATAAACATGATAATAAGGTAGCTGGTGGCATACTTACACCGTATTTTTTTGATAAATTATTATATTTATATCCACTGGATAAACAAAGGTTCGATATATTGGTCGTGCGAATTTCCGAAATGTATGAAGTTTGTCGACACTATGGTAATGCAAGACTATCCTGTGTTGATGACAATAGTTCAGATATTAAACAAACGGCCTTTGAAAGAGCTACATATAAATATTGGGTTCACCCAGATAATATCAATCAAGTCAAGACAATTATTTTATTACACCTGCCAATTTATGTCTTTAACAGGAAGAAACAATATGAATCAACAGATGCAGCTGTTTCTAGTGTTTATTTTGACAATGAACTATTTGAACTTTATCATGAGCGACTGGATCGTAGTGAAGGTGCAGAGGCCATTCGTATTCGTTGGTATGGAAAAAGTAGTGAACTTAATGACGATGTTTATGTTGAACGGAAGACACATCATGCTCCATGGATGTATGGTAAATCTATTAAGGATCGTTTCAGGATCAAGGGGGATCAAACCAATGCATACTTAAGTGGAACATATACAGCAAAAAACTATAAAGAGGATTTAGAGAAAAGAGAAAAGATGGATTCCAAGACAATTGAAGATAGTTATTTTATTGCTGAGGGAATTCATGATTCTATCAAACGTAAAGAATTGAAGCCTATGTGCCGTGTTTTCTATAATCGCACTGCTTTTCAACTACCAGGCGACCAGCGTTTAAGAATTAGTTTAGATTCAAATCTGACTTTTATTCGAGAAGATCATATAGATGGTAGGGAAAGACGGGTAACGGAGAATAGATCATCTAATTGGAGAAGGCAAGACATTGGTATTGAATACCCATTCCGCAAAGTCAAAGAGTCTGACATTTTGAGATTCCCCTATGCAGTTTTAGAAATTAAGATACAGGAACATCTAGGGCAGGAAATTCCCAATTGGTTGAACAATCTTTTAAAAAGTCATCTTGTGTTTCAAGTTCCTCGATTTTCCAAATATATTCATGGCGCAAGTTGCTTATTTCATGACAAGGTTTCTAATACTCCCTTTTGGATTGAAATGCTTCATGAAGATATAAAGAAGCCTGTTATACAGAATATTGGGCTTTCTCGATCTCAGAGCTTTAAGGCTCTCATCAATGGGCATCATAGAAAATCGCTCTTTGCTCAGAATGATATACCTCTTAAAGTATCCACTATACTAGAATTTAAACCAAAGCATGAATCATATACATTAATGGATACGAAAAAATCAAATACAAAAGAAATTAATAATCAAGATATTCAGCACTTATCTATTAACTTCCCAGAAAATTTAGTATCACCTACACTAGAACATACTGAAATAGACAACTTGCGGTTTCCACATAAATTTTTCAAGTTTTGGAAAAAGAACAATAAAGCTGAGGAAGATATAGTACATTGGGCACCAGATGGCTTTCTTAGTGTATTGAAAAGAGGTGTGTCTTTTAATAAAGAGATAAATACCAATAAAACATCTATTTGCAAGAGAAGAGATTCAAAAGTATTTTTTTCTAACGAACGTACTTTTATGGCTTGGCTACATTATTGTATTTTACTTTTAACAATTGCAATAAGGTTAGTTAATGGTGGTGATACAGTATCAAAAATAATTGGCAGTACTTTTATTGCTTTAACAGTAATGGTTTCTATGTAAGTTTGTATGAGATAGTTGAAAGATATATATATATATATATATTAATTAAACCTATATAATGTATAGTTATTCATTGGCACGCTTCCATTCTAGAGCTTATCATTTAAAAAATGGTTATCCAACATCAACATTGGAAGACATTTATGGGCCTATTACATTGTGTGTTCTAGTTGCTGCTGCCATAATTGCTAATTTTTATTTAAGACTTCCATTAATTATGGAAAAGAATTAATAAAGAAATTGTGAAATACATTAATTTAACTTGTATATAAACTAGAGAACATATATATTTTTAAGAATATATGAAATACATCTAGACTTCAAAAAACATAATTATCGTTGATCAATAACAGTAATGTATAATTCATAATAGCGGTTATATGTAACCACTATAAACAATAGACTATATTAAACTAAAGAAGATCTAAATAAAGAGAATGAGACAAGAGTTGAATATGACACCATATCTAGAAAAGCTAAGGCTTCTTTCATTTCTAAATAAATACCATTTTTTGGTATAAATATACCAACTCATTGTATTTATAATTATAGTGACTAATTTAAGCTATAACAAAAATACATACGGATTTGAAAAGATTTTATTTTTATTAATTCATATAATTGAATATTAATATAAAGTACACAAAAAACAAATATATATGTATATAAATGTATATAAATATATTAAGACGGTATATAATAGATAATATTGCTATATAGATGTATAATTAAAAATATCCAGAATTACTATAATGATAGCCTTCCTCTTTTTCAATATTAGGTTCTCTTCTTCTGCCATTAGTAATACTTAGCAGGCCATTATGATATTGAGCAGCTTGTTCTCTTGAAGTCATGATCGCTTGCTGGTGTCTTGAGTTGCTCTTATAATAACTAGCCGAATTATGCTGATGTTGATCATATCGATTATCTGACCGCGTAGGATCATAAACTCTTGGTGAATAATCTCGATCATCATTATTTCTCTTATAAATACTATTTAAATGCTGTTGCTGATAATTATAATTCATGTTATCATGGTATATATTTCGAGTAGCTCGTTCATCGCTGATTCTATTGTCTTTACTTGATGAATTATAATAATCGCTTCTTTCGTTTTCTTTTCTATAGTTATGCTGCTGATCAATATTATAATTATATTCTTCCCTAGCAGCCTTTTCTTTGTATCCGCTATTCTCAGAATTAGCTATAGGTAGTTTTTGACGTAATTCTTGTCTTTCTCTTTCTCTACTTGAAAGTTTGTTAGGATCTTGTTCCCATAATCTCCTTCTAGAAGGCGTCCTTCCTACACTTGTAGACGATGACTCAGATATATCACTTTGCGTATGATATTTTTGAATAGTATTATCTACTAATAACCATTCAGGCAAACGCATACGTTTTCTTTCATAATAGTCTCGAAGAATCCTTGACACATGTGTTTCGCCTTCCCAATCATCTTCATCTGACTCTATATGAATATGTTAAAAATTAATTATAACTTTACGGACCTCTTTTTACTACCTGCTCCACGGTCTTCACGGCTTGGGATCTTCTCAGCCATAGTTTGTGTTGCTTGAAGTAGTTTACCCCATAGTTTACCCGATTGTTTCGTTCTATCGTCTATTTTATTTTTGTTTTTTATTTTTATTTAATTTTTGTTTCATTTCATTTCGTTTTCTTTTCTTTTCTTTTCTTTCTTCTCACCTTTAGTCTTTTCATTCAGCTGCTTCCATTTTTCATTCTGCTTTATTTTTCCCCATAATTTTTTACCATTCGAGTCAGTTGATTCTGGTAAATGAGCAGCAAAATTGTTATAATAAACTGAATCTTCTTGTTCTGATTTATCGAGTTGAGTTGACTTTGTAGTGGACGGTGATTCAACTGATGGCGATTGATTTAATAATGTTGCTTTAGATGATTCTGTAGTAGAGATCGTATTATTATTATTATATTGAATAGGAAGTGAAGGCATCGCTGGTCTATCGACTGGCCGACACTTATGACGTGCAGGATAAAGACCTACATCGTTTCCACAGTCTTTACATAATACAACTAACGTGGATACTCTATAATCAACTACTTTGGCTCCCATTTTAAACAAGTATGTATCTTCCAAAAAAAAAGGAGTGTAAAAAGGTGGAGGAGAAGGAGGGACAAATTTAAAAATTTAATAATCTATTAGAATGTAGTACAAGATTTGTTAGTGTTACACATACAGTGCTTACAGCACCAAATGGCAAGTTTTTAAAATAAATAAATAATGATTGTTTTGTTTTAAACTCAAATAGCAGATTTGGCCAACAATAAATTAGCAATTTTACAGTATTTTATTTAATACTTTACGAACGATATTTGTATGTCTTGTATGAACTCATTTATTAAACATATTAACAACGTGTTGAATAAAGTCTCTACGGCTACTAGTGCTGGATATGCTTTTTAGACACTTTTATAATGTGAAGAACATCTATAATGCAATATTAATTGATTTATAAGAATATTTGATGCTAAAAGACATAAGAAACAATCACATATTATTTTTACTTTGAATGCTCGAATTGCTCTATAAAAAAAAGGATATTATTTTGTAACCCTTAGATTATGCTTATACCTATATATATATAGCGCATAGACAAATATGAGTAATCTGATTATTTATTGCAGATAACTAAAAACTAAACCATAAAGGCATAAAATATACCATTCATCCAGGTCTTTATGGATGACGTAAAAAGGCATTAAATGTTCGAGTTATGTAATTGTTCTCAAGTTTTCTAGACTAATTTATATAAGCCTTTAGATGCACTGTAAAGTCAAGTTTAATATTCTTTTGTTGCCTTTTCGTTGAACCACTTGAAGTTGAGTCTTCAAATTTCGGCCAAACCTTTCTTATGTATGTTGTCATTATTTAAATACATAACATATAATTCTCTTAGCTCAAATAGCATACATTTAAATGATAGATTATTCAAAGTTAATTTAAAGTACTCTTACACTATTCTTGCTTCTTTTGTATTAAACAATTTCACATATAAACAAACACAATCTATAAAATAAAACGCTATATTCTTTTGTCTGTTTGTATTTATTAATGTACCATTATAATTGATAAATCAGTTGCTGAAGAGAGAACAGAAAATATGATACACCCAAACCAACAACTCTGTTGGTTCTAAAGGTTTTTATGTTATATAAACCAATTAAACAGTTTTAATTTGGAAAGGTATAAAGAGACAAATATTAAAAAAAAAAAATGGAGAAAATAATAATGATAATAATAATAATGTATCTTCCTTTATTCTCTTCCAATAGAATAGTTCTGGGCAGCTAATGCCAAAGACCAAGTAGAACATAGCTATTTTAGCGAAAAGAAGGATATAAGAATAAGGGACGCTCGTGATAATATTTCATTAAGCAACATTAGAGACTTTATTCAACACGTTGTTAATATGTTTAATAAATGAGTTTATACAAGACATTCAAATATCGTTCGTAAAGTATTAAATAAAATACTGTAAAATTGCTAATTTATTGTTGGCCAAATCTGCTATTTGAGTTTAAAACAAAACAATCATTATTTATTTATTTTAAAAACTTGCCATTTGGTGCTGTAAGCACTGTAATATAAAAAATAAAGAAAATTAATCTAATTTATTATTCATTCTATATACATTTTTATAATGTTTATAACAAAGAGAAGAAAACATAGGATATAATTTAAAGTAAGCCTATTTTTTTTTTAATTGTTTACTGCGTCTCTCCATGATTTCAAATTATGGGGGATACGTTTCCAAGTATTCGGCTTGAAGATACTAACTCCTTCCAAAGGATCATATTGCTTACGATCTTCCATTTCAATTGTATGACTAAAAAAAAAAAAATATGTATATATTGTTTAGTTTAGCTTTAAATATATAATATGTAGTCAACTTACGCTATAATTTCTTCACGTCCTGAATCCAAGTCTACTTCTGATAAGGGGATAAGTTTTGTCTTTTTGATAAATTTGTAACCAACAAATAAAATAATGACAACTGGTAAGCCAATATAACAAGCAATAATATCAGCTGGAACAGGAGGATCAGCCATCCACTTGTCATAACCCTGGCCGACTACAACAAATAAACAGATTCCAAATGCAAAAAGAGGGCCAATAGGAAAGAGACGAGCCTTAAAAGGTAATTCATCCACATTCTTACCTTGAGCAATAAATGCTCGACGGAAACGCCAATGGGAAGCAGCGATACCAAGCCAGGCAATAAAACCTGCAATACCTGAGATAGATAGCAGCCAATTATAAACAACACCATTTCCAAAGAGAGAGGTTAAGAAAGCCAACATACCAATAAGGGCAGTCAAGAGAACACAGTAAATAGGAATACCATTCTTCGTGACTTTTGTAAAGAATTGAGGAGCTTTATGTTCAAGAGCAAGATCATAAAGTGTACGACTAGAAGCATAAAGACCAGAGTTACCAGCAGAAAGAACGGTTGTCAAAATAACGGCGTTCATAAAGTGTGCAGCCGCAGACATACCTGCTTTTTGGAATACTAGAGTAAAAGGAGAGACAGAAATATCAGATACATCACTTCTCAATAAAAGAGGATCATCATAGGGAATGATTAAGCCTATGATAAAAATAGACAAAATATAAAATAAGAGAATACGCCAAAAGACCTGCTTTATGGCTTTAGGAACATTCTTCCGAGGATTTTCACTTTCCCCAGCTGCTACACCAATAAGTTCTGTACCCTGAAAGGAGAAACCAGCCGTCAAAAATGTACTTAACACTCCAAGCCCTTGAACACCACCGTATTTAAAAGTTTCTGTACCATAATAATGACCACCACATACGCCTACATCAACAAGAATGCCGAGAATAATAAACACAATCACTACCAATACTTTAATTAAAGCGAACCAATATTCCGCCTCACCTATTTTTTTTTTTTAAAAAAAAAAATAAATATTTAGAAAATAGAATATAATATGTATATAATATTCTCTTATACGTTACCATATCCTTTAACAGAAAATAAATTTAGAGATAAAATTAAAATCAAAAAGATAATAGACCAAACATAACTCGGAAAATTAGGTAACCAAAATGCCATTACCATGGAACCAGCCGTCTATTAAAAAGTGATACAAATATAAAACTAAATAAGGATATTTCGATTTGTATAACTTGATCTGTTACTTACCAATTCAACAGCTACAGTGACAGCCCAGTTGTACCAATAATTCCAACCAAGAGCAAATCCAAGTGCAGGATCAATAAATCTACCCGCATAATTGTTAAAACTACCAGATATTGGTAAATAAGTTGCCTAAAAAGAAAGAAGTTATTATTTTTATTTTATTTTATTTTATTTTTACGTAACATGGGTCTTCATCAAAAATTATTATCAAAATTACCATTTCACCCAAACATTCCATCATAAAAAAGACCATGATACCGATGAGTGCATAAGCAATTAAAGCCCCACCTGGACCAGCATTTGCAATAGAAGAACCTGATGCTAAGAATAAGCCAGTACCAATTGTTCCGCCTAATGAAATCATTGTCAACTAAATATATAGTATATAAATAATACAATTCATTTGATGTTTTAACATATACATATATACGTATATATATATATATATATGTATGTATATCTATCTATTTTACATGTCTAGCTTTTAAAGCTCTCTTTAAACGAGGCTTTTCTTCATCATTTAATAAAGAGCCTGGTTGGCTTTTGGAAATAGATCGGGAATATTGGCTTGAAAAATCTTCATTAAATTCAGTTGTGCTATTTGCATTTTGATATTTTTTATGTTCTATCGTTTCTAATTCGAACTTATTATTGGATGAGTCCAACCGTCTTGTTCTCATACGTTCTTTTGAAGAAGAGGATATATTATCCTCATTACAATTTGCTGACATTAAGTTTGTAATAGTGATAATAATAACAACTAAAAAAAAAAGAAAAAGAAAAAGAAAATCAAAGGAATGAGTTAAAATGATTTAATTAATAAACGCAACAAAAAAAAAAAAAAAAAAGGAAAAATCTTTTTTCTTGAAACAGAACCCCGCTTTTCTTTTTGAGCCCTAGTCTACCTTAATATGGTGTATTTAAAGAGATAAGATTATCTATTGTAATAAAGGAAGAAAATTTCTTCCACAGAAGAATAACAAATTGGTATTCAGACGATAATAGCATGACGGAGTACACTATTTTGAGATTGAATCAATATGAGTTTGCATTCAGGTAAAAATCAATTTTGCGCAGAGGATTTGAAATAAATAAATAACCCAATAAAATCTGAATGATTCAGTTACTTTATTTAATTCAAAATATTATAATAAACATGAATAGCTTTAGCGAATTTATTACTAATAGGGAAAATAACTTAGACTTTTTATATAATGACTATATAGAAAAAGACGAGCAAGAGGACCATTTTAACTCAAATAAAGAATAGATAAAGAAAGCAAAGCAAATTGGGAACGATTCATCATTGCGTGTACGTGAATTTATGGATATTGATTTGCTAGAGGAACAAGATAAAGAATCATTTAGTGATACTTTTCTTTTTTGCATAATCAATGTCATTAAAAAGTATAAAGCTGATAAATTAAAATGAGACTATTACAGAAAATAAAAACTCTTTGATTTAATTATTGAAAATACTTTGCGAAACATTCGAAGGTTTGAAAATCTTAGTTTTTACCACTACAAATATTCAGTAAATCAAGCTCATATTACTTTAAATAAAGTTGAAAAGATAATAGCGGCGAGAAATTTTGATAGAGCAATAGCATTACAAAAAACCATTATTGAACAATATAATATATGTGACAAGAAGGCTTCAATTTATCTACTCAGAGAAACTATGGCCGTTCATTAAAGGGCACGCTTAAAAAAATCATTGTACCAACCGAAAATAGTGTTCCAATTACAATCTTGAGTGCAACCTCCCATGCTTGTATTATAAATATTACAATCAAAAAATTAAAAATAGCTTCTTTCAAGAAAAAAAAAGGAAGGCAGACGATAAAGAAGTAAAGGTAAATGGCAAAGTTAGAATAAGAATGGAGCATTCCTTATCCTACTTAATAAATGTAATAAATGTACTGGATAAAAATGATATAAAAAGCTAATATATCGTTATGAATACTATACCTAATTATTAAGAAAAAGATTTCAGTGATGATAAATTGTATATTATTAGTTGATAAGTTTTTCCCCCCTCAATTAAAATAACATCCATTTTTCTGATTGGCTAATATAACAAATAGCCTTTTTGATTTTACAAAATGGAGGGTTATTTTTTTGTTCAGTCTTATTTTTTTTCTTCCCCTGATAAATAACAGTAGTCTTTTGTAATGAAATAGCATAACATATTTATATGTATACCAAATGTGTATTTGAGATATTATTGGAATATACTAATGAATTAATATCAATCAGAGTATAATAATATTAGTTAAAATTAGCTAAAATTAGCTAAAACTAGTTTATATGCTTATTATTAATTCTATTATATGTATTTTATGTATTTTATGCCTTTTTAGTGAAAACATGAATTATATAGTTACCTTTATACGATATATATCTATTACTTTATTATTATATAGTTACTATCACCTAGACAACGTTAACTTTTTTTTTTTTTTTCTGATATTAATTTTAATGCTTAAAATGGTATCTAATTAGCTGAAGGCCAACGGTAGTCATAGACAACACACACACACATATATATTATACTATGCTATTACATCATCCTCATTTTATGATTTAATAAGGGGCAAACTATATAAATCATATAAGCCATATAAATCATATAAATCATATATAATAGAACTTGAACATTTGCTAAGGTTTAGATTGAATCAGATCAGATTAGATCATTTATTGACAGCTCATTTCAAGTAATGGAGTGCATTTATGACTCAAATATCTCTATATTTTTATCTTTATTTTTATTGTCGTTTTCTTTTTATTATACAATATTGGTTCCTTATTGTTCCTGAATTATTTTATTTTATTGAATATTTTGTATTTACTATGTGTGATTTTTATAATACGTATAAACAGCAATTAAACTAAATCTTTCATTCATAAAAAATAAAGATTAATAGTAACTGCTTGAATACATAGTACTAGAATATACTGTACTGTCCTAGTCGGTCGATAAGTAAAAAAGTATCATTAATCTATCTAATAAAAAAACATAACATAAAATACGTGTATTTTTTTTTTTATTATTATTATTATTATTATTATAATTATTATTATAATATTAAAGATGCAAATGGTAGTCACTCGTGTAACATTTCATTATAAAATGATATAAAAGGCACGAATGTTTAATTTCCTTCTTTTTTTTCTTTTTTTTTCCCTTTTTTTTTTCAGAAATGTGGGGAGCCTGTTTTATGCCGGGCTATGAATAGCACTGAAAATCGCCCCGTCTGTATAGTGCCTCCCATGGCTGATGGAAGGTAACACAAGCTCATAAAATGTTTATTGATAATAAGAGTAGTTTGAAAAAAAAATTGACTACAAACAATATTGGTTCATCATATACAAAAGTGTTAGACATCTGGAAATTGTTTCGTAAAATAGCCCTTCTTGTTACAATAAACATTCAAGAGGTTAAAACAATATATGCATTATGAATGATAATAAAAGTGTGATATTAATTGTAAAATATCAAATAAAAATAATAAAAAGACAAAAAAAAAAAAAAAAAAAAAAAAAAAACGTCAACGAAACCGAACAATAGTTCTAAAGTCAATTATTTTATTTATGAATTTAAATTGATAGGTATTTATAAGAATTGTTAAAGAAGTCTGAGATAAGATGTAAATCAGAAAAGTGTTAGTTACGACTGAATAAGACATGTTATAGATAATGAAATGTTAGAAGCTTTAATATTGTTTGATAAAGTGGATCAAAAAAGCTTCAGGGGAATCTAGATAAAATTTCTTGAATAATTTTCTGATCTGCATGTTTAATCAAGAAACATGACATTATAAGTCAGCTCATGACAAGGTTGTAATAAAATGTCTTCAGGTAGTTCCAGTGAGTGAAGGAAAAATTTTGCTTGCAAAATTGAGATGCGATCTGCATGTAAATATCTATCAACGGTATTTAAAGTACCTTGCTCATATTGTCATTTACTTCTATTTAGCTTACCACTTTTGATACCTAGTTCACCTAATTGTTCGATCGAGGATTCTTACGTATATCATTTTCTGGTTCCAATATTATAGTCTGTGCTCTCTTCTGATTCTTCCTCCAAGACTCACTGGTAATTTAGAAATATAAATATTCAAGATTAGTTGAACGAATAATTAATCTAATTTCATATATACACATATATGAAATATAGAGCTAATGGTGGCAACACGAAAAATTATGAGTTAAAATCATACAAACCAGACTTTATAATGTATAGTATGCCGACAAATATCAAATTTGTTGTCTTGATCTCTGAGGTCAAGCCTATAGAATACAACTCAGCCGTAGAATCCAACCAGGTTAAGTTGGCACGATAAATATGTGCTGCATACAACAACTTAGTTCTAAATTTAGTTAAAAAAATTGTTGTATATGGTATTTTTGCAGAAGGACGACACATGATGAGGTACATAATGGACATAGATTATTTAAAAATGTATTGTCTCATAAATCTCTCAAAAGTGGATATATGCTTCCGACTTGATCAACTATATTTGACATCAGCTATTGTATCAAAATTTTTACAATTAAAGATAAACATGAATTTAATAATTAAGCTATAAGTCTCTTACTAACTTCATTTTATTATGTAAACAGAATATAGCTTTTGGAGTGGTTGCTAGAGCTGAGTCATCAATTATCACAGCTATAGAAAACAGGCGCCGAAGACTATCTATACCCCAGTCTCGTCTCGCTGATAATACCTGTTGACTATCTTGTAAAGGAAAGAAATTTTCCAGCAATCCATCCTCTACTAATTTTATCACTTAATGACTTTTCCAATTTAATATTTGATCAAAATAAATTTATATTACCTATAATGTCTATTAATGTTCATTTAATGTTCAAGCTAACAAGGAACATATGACAATAGCTGATTCAGTAGCTTTTATCCAAAGAAATATATGTATTAGTTCTACTAAAATTTGCTAACCTTAGGCATGGAACTTTTTTTTTTTTTTCTCGAAAAGATAAATGCTATAAAAATATATATCTATATTGTATAAAAACAATTTAATTATACTAACTGCTTTAAGACTTATTTTTAACAGTAATATACTACAAAACTATTAGCAAAAATAAAATAAAATAAAATAATAAGCCAATCTGAAGATTACTGAATACATATTTTCAAAATGAAAACTATATTTATAAACTGAATTAATCAAGGTAGTGATATAGGGAAAAAAAAGGAAAAAGGGCAGAAATGATGTTACAATGATGATTTATAGTTTAGGCACAATATAATAAGTGAAAATATAACTTGTAATTGTGTACGGATCCAGAATTAATGTATCATTAACAGTCCACCTGAAAAGCGCAGTAGGAAGTATAAGGCAGATATATTGTTTACTTTAATTTTTTTCAAATATAAATGATATGTCCAAATTCAAGTCTAGTAAGCAATAATTTTAATTTGTTTGGATTGATAATTAACCCAACAAACTCCTAACCCGAAAACTTGCAATACTATTAGTCGTAAGCATATGGGACATTTCAGCCGTAAGCATATAGAATATTTCAGCATATTCTTTCCCTTATATTAAAATCAATATGTATTACTAATAAAATAATAATTACAAATTTTCTCTCTTTGTAAAGAATTATAGAACAAATAAAAAAAAATTACCAAAGAGACGAAAATTAACCTTCGAGCCACCGGTCAATAGTTTGGTTGTTTGAAGAAGAAACTAAAGGCGAGCTATTGTCGACGGTTTGGGAAAACTACCTAAGCTTCACAAAAGATTCATCTAACCAAATGAATATATCATAACCATGTCCCATAGATATATACAGTTCTATTGTCAGTTTGTCTTTATACCCAAGCCCAAGTCAAATCAAGATAAGGAAAATGGGAGAGGGGAACTAAAGGGAATAATGGAAAGATTCGATATTGGTAAGCGAATTGTTCTACATAAGAGTTTAAATAGATGATGTATTAAAGCAAAGTATTATTTATAGGCAAATAGTTTAGCAAAGGGCTAAGCATCATTATTTAATAGTGTTTAAAAACTCTAAATATAGCCATGTTAACAAATTAATTAGAATAAAGATGCAATATCTAATCTCTTTAAATAAAAGCAAATATTATTGCTTGCTGGAAATATTATCTACTCTATTAACTACTTAAGGAATACTTATTTCATAATTCAGAATATAATAATACTATATACTTTTTTATTGAAAAATAAAATAAAAGGATTTATATTTAAAAAGTATTTTAACTATTAAGTGTCTGAAGTAAAATCAAAATGGATAAAAGCTTATTGTCAATGATCTTCTTCTTATTACTATATTGGGTTTAAAAATCTCCACGCAATTTTTGTTTTAATTGGACGCAATACTTCACTGACTGCTTTTACTTTCGAACGCCACTCAGATTTGCTCTATTTGAAAAATATCCCTTAATTTTTTTTTATCAAGCTTTGTATCAATAATGGTTAAGAAAGTTGTTGATTCTCGAGTACATACACTCATCAAGAATTGTGTACAGACAAAGCATAGATCTTTCTTTGTCATTGTAGGTGATAAAGGAAAAGACCAGGTAAAGATTCTTGATATATTATTTATTGCATGTAAATATATTAAAAAAAAAACTGATCTTTTTTTGCTAGGTTGTAAATTTACACTGGCTTTTATCCCAAGCCCAAGTTACTAGTCGACCTTCTGTTTTATGGTGCTATAAGAAAGAATTGGGATTTACAAGGTAAAAAAAATAAATTCAAATATATATATATTTTAATTTTGCTTATGTCTAATACACATATGTACACATATATATAGTCATCGTAAGAAACGTGAGAAGAAAATCAAAAACGACATTAAGCGAGGAATTCGAGATGTCAACAAAGAGGATCCTTTTGAACTTTTTATTACCGTTACTAATATTCGTTACGCCTATTATAAGGAAACACAAAATATTCTCGGTAACACTTATGGCATGTGTATTCTTCAAGATTTTGAAGCTATTACACCAAACACTTTAGCACGTACAATTGAAACTGTTGAAGGTGGAGGTATGGTAGTTCTTTTATTAAAGAGTATGAGTTCACTTAAGCAATTATATACTATGACTATGGTAAGTTTAGGCACAAAAAAATAAAAAAAAAGCTCCACCAGTGCATGCAATGTATTTACATTTATATACAGGATGTTCATAGTAGATATCGTACCGAAGCCCACAACGATATTGTTGCACGTTTTAATGAACGATTTATTTTATCACTTGGATCTTGTGAGACATGTCTAGTTGTAGATGATGAATTAAATGTTTTACCTATTAGTATGGGTAAGAATGTAAAGCCTTTAGCAATCAAATCATCTGACGAAAAAACACCTGAAGAAATTGAGCTTGCTGAATTGAAAGAATCTTTGGCGGATACTGAACCTGTTGCATCTCTTGTCAAGGGAGCACGTACCTTGGATCAAGCAAAGGCAGTATTGACATTTATTGAAGCAATTTCTGAAAAATCACTTCGTAGCACAGTAACTTTGACTGCTTCTCGTGGTCGTGGTAAATCTGCTGCACTTGGTATCGCTATGGCTTCTGCTGTTGCTTATGGCTACTCTAATATTTTTGTCACGTCACCTAGTCCAGAAAATTTGAAGACATTATTTGAGTTTGTCTTCAAGACGTTTGATGCCCTTGGATATGAGGAGCATCTTGATTATGATATTGTTCAATCAACAAACCCTGATTTTAATAAGGCTATTGTTCGTGTGAATATATTTAAACAACATCGTCAAACAATTCAATATATTCAACCTCAAGATGCACATGTCCTTGGACAGGCTGAACTTGTAGTTATTGATGAAGCAGCTGCAATTCCCTTGCCTTTGGTTCGTAAGCTTTTAGGTCCTTATCTTGTATTTATGGCTTCTACCATTAATGGTTATGAAGGTACTGGCCGTTCACTCTCACTCAAGTTAATCCAACAATTGCGTGAACAATCTAGAGGAATTCCAATTAAGGATAAGGATGATACAGAAGGTATTGTTGTAAATCGCGATCTTCAAGCAAAGAAGGTAGAAGGATCTGATGGTGCATTAACAGGCCGTTCTCTAAAGGAAGTTACACTTGATGAGCCCATCCGTTATGCACCTAACGATCCTGTGGAGAAATGGTTGAATAAGCTTCTTTGTCTTGATGCTACTGTAATTTCTAAAAACATTCAAGGTTGTCCTCATCCTTCAGAATGTGAATTGTACTATGTCAACCGAGATACCTTATTTTCTTACCACCCTGTTTCAGAAACTTTCTTACAACGTATGATGGCACTCTATGTATCCAGTCACTATAAAAATTCACCCAATGATTTGCAATTAATGAGTGATGCACCAGCTCATCATTTGTTTGTCTTACTTCCTCCAGTAAATGCAAAGACCAATAGTTTGCCTGATCCTCTGGTTGTTATTCAAGTATGTCTTGAAGGTGAAATCTCTCGCCAAACAGTTGTTAATTCTCTTTCTCGTGGACAACGACCTTCAGGCGATATGATCCCTTGGCTTATTTCTCAACAATACCAAGACGATGACTTTGCTAGTCTTTCTGGTGCTCGTGTTGTACGTATTGCTACACATCCTGACTATGCCAAAATGGGTTATGGTTCAAGAGCACTTGAATTATTAACCAACTTCTACCAAGGTAAAGCCAATGATTTAAGTGAATCTACACAACCCCTGGATGACGAATCTTTGCCATTGGTTGAGGATTATGAGCTTGAAAACGCCAATCTCAAGACGGATCAAGTCAAAGTTCGAGATCCTAGTAAGATGCCTCCTCTCCTTACAAAGCTAGACGAAAAACGGGCACAGCGTCTTGATTATCTTGGTGTCTCTTATGGTCTTACAGCTTCACTCCATAAATTCTGGAAACGTGCAGGCTTTGTTCCACTTTATGTACGTCAGACAGCCAATGATCTTACAGGCGAGCATTCATGTGTCATGATCAAGGCATTGACAGATACAGAGGACTCACGAGTGGCTAATGCAGCATGGCTTGATGCCTTTGCTCGTGATTTCTCAAAGCGATTCATTCATCTTTTATCCTATAATTTCCGCGAATTTACAGCTGTAAATGCTTTGAATATTCTTGACGGTGCCAAACAAGGACAAGATAGCGAACAAGAAGAAACTCGTGAATTAGACAAAGAAAGTCTGAGTCATTTATTTAGTCCCTATGATTTAAAACGTTTAGAATCCTATTCAAACAATATGCTTGATTATCATGTTATCTTGGATATGATTCCTACAATAGCTGAGCTTTATTTCAGGGGTGAGATGCCTACTGACATTAAACTTTCTGGAGTTCAAAGTGCGATCTTGCTTGGTATTGGCCTTCAACGCAAATCAGTTGATCAACTTCAAGATGAACTCAATTTGGCTAGTAACCAAGTACTCGCTTTGTTTATAAAGATTGTTAGAAAGATATCAAACTATTTTGCCAAGGTAGAAACAAAGGCTTATGAAGAAACTGTGCCTGCACTCAAAAAGTCAGATAAAACAAGTCATAAGCGAGATGCAGCAGATGATGAAGCATGGAAACCAGTCAAGGAAGATTTGGAAGCTGATTTAGAAAAAGCTGGAGAAGAAGTGTTGGATGAATTAAAGGCTAAACAGCGTGAGCTTATTGATTCACTTGACCTTAGTAAATATGCTATTGGTGGTACAGATGAAGAATGGGCTGCTGCTGGAGATCGTGTTAAGGCACTCACTTCTGGTAAAAAGAGTGGAATGAGTTCAGTTGTAAGTATCAAGAATGAGAACTCATCTAAGAAGAGAAAATTGGAGAGTGCACAACAGATATCTGAAAAGGAACAAAAGCGTCTTATGGGTAAAGTCAAATTGTCAAAAAAGGCAAAAAGTTCTTAAGATTTCAGTATAATTTTTTTCCCCTTCTTCCTATATATTTCTGTAATATATTTTTGTTAATAAATTCAACATGTGTCATATCAAATATTTCTTATATGGATATTACGTTCTATAATAGTTTTACCCACGTTAATATATATAAGTTTATTCTATATATAAAACAATTCATTATTTTCTTTGTCTTTTCTTATTGTTTGCTTTTTCCTTTTTTTTTTTTTCTTTTTTTTTTTTTTTCTTTTTCTTTTTCTTTTTCTTTTTCTTTTTCTTTTTCTTTTATATATATATACATATACATATATATATACATATTATGACTATGTATTCACCTTTAGTGCTTACACAGCCTCAGGAACAAACGTTAGGAGCTATCTTTGATACCTTTCTTGGCCCACTTACTGACAAAGAAGAAGAACTACAACAGAGAATCAAGGGTAAAGAAGATATCTATGAAGTCACGACAGCACAAGCCCATCAACTTGCTCAACTCTCTGCTAGTTCTTTAAAGGTCACAAGCATAGTGACTGAGTTTATGAGCCATTATGTGCCTCCTGAGAAACGAGGAGATTTACTACGTATCTTGGATCTCTTGGGAACACAGGTGGGGACTTTGTTGCTCACTGGGCATTGGAGGCAACAGTTCGGGGCCTTGACACAAAGGAGCCGTGAACAAGTGATGTTGCAATGGAAGAACTCCAACGTGAAGCCATTACGTCATCTATACAAGACATTCTCTAGTCTGTGTCTCTTTAATGCCTATAGTCAAAGGGCCTCACCTTTAATCAAAAGTATTGGACATGATGGTGCCTCTGGTGATGTCTTTTTTGAAACTCATCCCGATTATGATCCAATTGAACATGAACGGATTCCAATCATGAGCAACATTCAAAATAATAATAGTTTCACCGTGGATGTGGTGGTAGTAGGCAGTGGTGCAGGTGGAGGTGTGGCTGCAGCTGAATTGGCAAAAGCGGGATATACAGTGTTAGTAATCGAAAAGGGACGCTATTTTCATCAATCAGAGATAGTTCAAGCTGAAGAAGAGTGTTACAAGAATATGTATGATACAGGAACGGCCACATTATCTACGAATGGATCCATTCAATGTTTGGCGGGGTCAACGATGGGTGGAGGAACAGAGGTGAACTATCTGGTCTCTTTAAAGCCCCAGCATTTTGTACGAGAAGAGTGGGCAAAACAAGGCTTGCCTTATTTTATTTCATCACAGGTTATAAAAATAAACTATTTGTTTTGTAATTATATATTTATTTATTTTTTTATATAAATGTATTTTTATTTTTTATATATAGTTTAATACAGATCTTGAAGCTGTCTTTCAACGAATTGGGGCAAGTCAAGATAACTTTTTAGATACAAAGACAACTCAAAAGTTTGAGCAAGGATGTCGGTAAAGTATATATTATGAAGATAGATTAGATTAGACGATTATAGAGTATGTAATGACCTTTTTTTTTTTAAAAAAAAACAAAAAGTGAGCTTGGTTATCATATTGAAAAAGTACATGTGAATACAGGAGGAAAAGCACATTACTGCAGTCGGTGTATGATGGGATGTAAATCAGGTATCAAGAATAGTACAACTAATACTTGGCTCAAGGATGCTCTTGATACTGGCAGAACAAAATTCCTTGATCAAACACGCGTTATTCGTATCTTAACGTCTGGACAGAAAGCAACAGGTGTAGAATGTCAACTACCAAACCAACAAGTCATCAAGATTAGAGCCAAAAGGGTGATTGTTGCCTGTGGAGCACTTTGTACGCCTAGTTTATTAAGAGCGAGTGGTCTACGTAATCCTAACATTGGACGGCATTTACGGCTTCAACCTATCCTATTTACTTTTGGTGTTTATAATGAAACGATTCGACAGTCAGATGGACAATTAATTACACGCGTCTGTAACGCCTCTGATAATGTCCATGGTGACTATTATGGAGCTAAAATTGAAGAAGGTGTAACACTTCCTGGAATGTTAGCCACATTACTCCCTTGGTATGGGTCTGCACAGCACAAAAGTTTGATGTTGAGACATAAATCAATTCTTTCACTTCTTAATGTTGTTCGTGATAAGGATTCAGTAGGGGCTGTCAAATTTGATTCTCATTCTTATTTTAAACTGAATGGAAGTCCAGTATATGACTATTCACTTTCTAAACATGATGAGCAGTCAATGATGGTTTCAGCTGAACGAGCTATAAAAATCTTGGTAACCTCAGGAGCACGCGAACTCTATACGAGTCAGGCGAATGTATTGCCCTTTGAATTTAGAGAAGATGAAGAAAGCTGTATCGATAATCCCAGGTTTATAAAATGGTTAGAAGAAGTACGTAAAGCAGGAGTAAGTGCTATTTCGACCCCACTTGCATCCGTACATCAACTAGGTTCATGGTATATATATACATATGTATATATGAATATATATTAGACTAAAATATTTATTTATTTATAATAATAGCCGCATGGGAACACATCCTAAATCATCTGTTATTCAACCTACAGGTGAAACATGGGAAGTAAAGAATTTATTCATTGTCGATGGGTCTGTATTCCCAACAGCAGTAGGTGTAAATCCAATGGTAACAATTGAAGCTATTAGTTTATCTATTTCACGTCAAATAGTGGCATCTTTGAATCAAAATTGCCACTTATAATGAATAGCATGAAGAGACTTTAGTCCTTTTCTTTTGCAAATAAATAAATTTTATTCGATTATTGCAGTAAAAATATATATAAATATATACATATATATATAAATATATATGTGTATACATCTATACATGTATATACAAATATATAAAAATATATTGTCTTTATGTAATAAATATATAAATATCAGATTTAAATAAAATCCTATAATAAATACACATGTCAAAAAAGATTTTGTATATTATTATAGTAAAGAGGAAGAAAGCATTTTTTTCCCCCCCTTTATCATATAGTCATAACTTTGCATCGTGAATCTGATTTTAGGCATTTAGCAGTCGTTATAATTTAGAGTTAGTAGTATGCTATAATAATAGCATGTGAATTGTAATTTATAACCCATTGTGTCACTTTAATTATGAAGTAAAAACGTGGGCTATATAATGAATGTGAAAATAAAGCAATAGTAAGTTGATAAAGAGTAATATTAAATGTGCTTATCTTTGATTAGAAATAAGGGGGGAAGCAGATAATAATAAAGGATTGTCTATTATTACCTATACACACACGCACACACACACACACACACATATATATATATATATATATACAAATATGTGTATAATAATAACATAATTGATAGACACATATAAATATGAATGTACACACATGTATATTATTATTTTTTTCCCTTTTTTTTATTTTTTTTCTCTTTCTATTTCTTTCTCTCTTTTTTTCCTATTTATTATTTATTTTTTATTTTATTTTATTTTATTTTATTTTATTTTTTTTTTAATTAAATGGAATCAAGTTCATCAATGTCAAGTAATCTTAATCATAATAATGATGACTGGATTTATCATCAAAATAATGAATCTTTATTACAAGAACCAGTACCATTTGAAGGTATTATTACTATAATTATTTAATGCATTATTTTCATATGATATTTTATTTATTCAATAAATTAAATAGATTTCAAGTTTAGTTTCAATAATGATTTGTTTTCTACTGCCTCTTTTGTTAGCCCGTATTTATTTCAACAAGACCTTAATACAACTACAGTTTTAAATGAAAATGATCAAAAGACGTTTTCAAACTTTCTAGATACTTTCTTTGTGGAGGAAGAAATGGAAGAAAAAAGACGTAATTCGATATTAAAAAGCTTGGATGAACAAAAAAAGTTAAGAGTTAAACAGGCAACTGATCTTGTGACTCAAAATAGTGTAACTAATAAAATATACCTAAGAAAGAGTACGGATACTATTATGCCAACTATAAATAAAAAACGTAATCATTATCAAGAAGAAGAAGCAGAAACAGAAACAGAACAATTATCCATTGTAAAACCTAAAAGAGCAAAAGCACATAAAGAGTTATTAACAGAGGAAGAAAAGAGAGCCAATCATATTGCATCTGAACAAAAACGACGAAGCATCATTCGTCATGGTTTCAATGAGTTAACTGAATTGGTTCCTACTTTAAAGAACATAAATAATTCAAAAAGTACAGTTTTATTTAAAGCAGCTGAATTTATAAGTCATTTAGAAAGGAGAAACAAATCTTTAAGAGAAAAGATAAGAACTCTAGAATTAAGAGTTAAAGTAGAACAAAACAGTAACGTCCATTTACCAGCCATTAAAACAACAACAATATCAAATCATCATCACCATCATCATCATCATCATTATCAGCAGCAACAACAACAACAAAAGATGTCATCACCAAAACAATCAGCATTAAATTCTTTAGAAGCTAATGCAAGAAATGCATTATTAGCACATAAATCACAACAAAAACAATTATTGTTACTACAGGAACAATTACAATTACATCAACGTTTGCTTGTTCCAAAGAACAAGCTACCACCTATTCACATTGCCAATAAGCAATCTGAACAAGATCTATTATCTATGACTGATAAATAATTTATTATCATAACTCTGCTTTTGTAATATCAAAATCCATTTCTTTCATTAAATCAATTAACTCTTCTATTCGTATTGTATTTACAATTGAAATATTCTATGTATATACATTTATGTTACTAGTAAGCTCTAAATCGTATAAAATATCTTGTTTGTTTAAAATATGTGTAAATACCTCATCAAATTGACTTAATTCTGATTCTAATTTTGATACTTTTTCTTGTTTTTGTAAATCTTGATCTTTTATTTTATTCATCAACTCATAATTCTCTTCAATAAGCTATAATCATGTAAATAGGCTACTTTTATTTATTTTTGAATGTATTGCTTACTTTATTTAATGTCTCTTGTAATCGATGAAGTTCGTCTTTTTTTGATTTATATATAATTCCGTTTGTTACTTGCTCTGGTGTCGGTACAAGTTGTGTTTTCACTCTTTCCCTCTTCTCTGCTTCTTCTATTAATTCATCAAGCTTTTTCTGTTTCTCTATCAACTGTCTATCCTGTATAATAATAGCTATTCCTTTCTAAATAACTTGTTTAATTTGAGGAGGGTTTTTTTATTTTCTCAATCCTTACATCATCATTATTTTACCTTGAATTCTTGTATCATATAATCTTCTCCCTGTGAATGACATTCTTTTATTTCGTTTATTAGATCAGGTAAAATAGGTTCAAATATTTCAATCAAGGTAGATAATCTATCATCATATATAGGTTATTAAAACGTATACATGACAAAATAACCAATCTAATTATAATTTACGTCACTGCTTCTATACATTTATTCATCCATTTATTTGTTAAACTGTTAAATTCAGCTGCTGTATCTCTTTTTTTCACATTCGTTGATTCTAAATCTACTTTCATGTGCAAAGTTTTGATTGTTAAAAAGAAAAAAAAAGGAAAAAGAAAAAGAAATTGTTTTTTTTTTTTTTTTTTTTTTTTTTTTTTTTTTGAGATAAAGGTAAAGAAGAGTAGTAAAATAAATTAGAATTCCGTTCACACGACGTCACAAATTAGGCTTTTTAAAGACGGTGGTGGGGAAGCCAGCAGAACAAAAAAAGAGAGAAATGGCACAGAATCCGGGGCAAATAAACATTTTTTTTTTTTGTTATTGTTGTTGCTTTAGTTTCAAACTTCCCCCCACTCATTTTTTTTTCTTTGGACGAAATGGCATTACGATTATTGAGTGCAACCATGATGCGTCGCCAAATGACAACACCAGGTAATATTTATTTATTACTATAATATAAATATAAAGATATAAATATATATATATATATGTTTCGTTCTAAATAATTATTATGCTTTCAAGTTATTCGTATGAATGCTGTACGTTCTTTTGCTTCAACTTCGATACAAGGTAAAAAAATGATTTAATTTAAAAAAAAAATAGTAAAAATTAACAATCAATTTATATAGCATCAGAAACTAAAAATTATAGCAAAGTCTCTGCTGATCCCAACTTCAAGTCGGGCAATGATGTATTTCATGAATATGGACAGTACCTCATGTCTGTTTTACCCAAATTCATTCAACAATTTAGCGTATACAAAGATGAATTAACACTCTATGTGGCCCCCAGTGGCGTCTATCAAGTGATTCATTTTTTGCGTGATCATACTAATGCCCAGTTCAAGTCCTGTATGGATATTACAGGAGCCGATTTCCCCTCACGCGAGAATCGATTTGAAGTAGTTTATAATTTGTTAAGTATGAAATACAATGGACGTATTCGAGTAAAGACATATGCTAGCGAAACGTCCCCTGTCCCCTCTGTTGTACCTCTCTATAGTGGGGCTAATTGGCAAGAGCGTGAGACGTATGATATGTATGGTGTCTTCTTTACTGGACATCCTGATTTAAGACGTATTTTGACAGATTATGGTTTTGAAGGTCACCCCCTTAGAAAAGATTTCCCATTGACAGGTTATGTTGAAGTACGCTATGATGAAGAAAAGAAGCATGTAGTAACAGAGCCTGTTGAATTATCACAAGCCTTTAGAAATTTTGAAGGAGCACTTTCACCTTGGGAACAAACTGGTAATGCTTCATTTATATGACTATTTATATAAATATATATATCTAATTTTTTAACTCATATTCTTGTATTAAACATAGGTGCTGGACGTGATGATACTCCCAAAAAAATTGAAAGTGATCAAATGAAGAAATAATAATTATGATGCATTTATATCATCTGAATAAGATTACCATTTTTATGATTTCTCCTTTTATATAATTTTAAAAATAAAAAAATATAAAAAATAAAAAAAAAATAAATAAATAAATAAATAAATAAAAATAAGGCTTTTTTTTTTTTCTCTTTATTATTATTATTGTTTGTTTCATGACTATTTTGATACATTGTAGTGAATGTATAAAAGAAGTATTTAGAAAATTATTTTATACAATAGGTACGCTATAATATTTATCTATAATTTGATTTGATTTATTGATTACAAAGTTGAAATAATAGAACATAAATTATTATCGATTCTTATTCTAATAATATGTTTCTCAATCATAATAACCATTTTGTTACTCAAAAGAAGAAGAAGAAGAAATTATGAAGAAATAGCAGCAGATGAAGAAGAAGAAGAATTATTTGGGAAAACAATACGTCTAAAAAAGACAAGTACTTATTATCAATGGAATCGAACTGTACCTTCAGACAATAATAAACAAGCAGCATTATGGTGGTGGAAAAGGAAATCTGATATGCTAATACAAAAATACTCTGCTATTCCATCTACTTGATTACACTTTTTTTTTTTTTCTTTTTCCCCAGTATGAATAAATACCTTTTGTATACATTTATTATATAATGACATCTAAAATATATATTAAATTATTCTGGTTAAAATTAAATAAAGTGGAGGAATTAAAGTTAAATTACTTGAAAATTTAATATCAATACTGCAATAATTCTTACTTTCATCGTAATACACTTTAAACAGTAAATCAATCAAGCCAGCAATTTGAGCAAAAGCCCTGGAGAAGAGGTGACGAGTTTAACAGGAATAAGAAAAAGAAAAAGAATAAGAAAAAGGCTTTCCCCCCCCAAATGGGTCACTAAACTAAAGTAAAGTCATTGCAAATGATACATGCATTTAGGGAAGACCAATATATGAAAATGAGGAGGAAGAGAAGGAAGGAGGAGGTGGAAGGGGCCCTTATGCAGATGGATAGCTTATATAACTGATGTTTATTCCAATAACCGAATCTCTAGCGGAGAACAGTAACCTCGTTTAACGTAGGACATTAGGGAGGGGAAAGCCAAAATAATTAAGTACTTAGAGTACATGCTGCTGCTACTACTACTACTATTAGGGCTCTTGGTTGTATTGTTTGGTATAAATTTTGATATATTATAAACTCACTTGTCTAGATTATTAGCACTAAGGAACAACTATGTTTTAATGAGTTTGTTATTATTATTACTATAGAAGAGTGAAGCATTTCTCAATAACTCCTGCAAAAAAAAAAGGTGACTGTGTGTATTTAGATTATGATAAAAAAAAAAGTAGCTGTCTACAAATAATAACGTATCTCCCCGATTTTTACATAATAAACCCCTCCTTCCCCGAGTGTAGGATGATGTGGCGCGATTTCTATTATAACGTCATATTAGATGATATACATAAAAGGGAAAATAAATAGAAAAGACATGAAGAGGATTAATAAAGACTACATATGCTTTAACAATAACTTTATTAGTGAATGTGAATGTACTACCCATTACAAGTTAAGTTGGTTTGAGTAGTAAGAACCAGTAGTCTTACTAGGCTAATCATTCTTCATTGTTGGTTAGACTTCGCACAACACCATTTTCCTCTATAAATAATATTGCACATGTTAAAAAAAAAAATTCCAAAGTTAACTATCAGAGCTTATATGTTAATAATAAATAAGTAAAGAAGCTTTTTATTATAATATAAAAAGTGATATACTATCAAAAAAAAGGAAAAAAAAAAGGGAAATAGGGTAACCGGTAAAATATATATACATATACACATACATATACACATATACACATACATATACACATATTAGACATATGGATTCATCATTTATCGGCCAAACGCTAATGAATCTAAAGATAATAATGCTTCAGCTTTTGATGCTAAATCAGTTAGAGATTGAGTTAATTGAGAGAGAGCATACGCTTGCTCTGGTCTAACTTGTCTTCTTAGATGTTCTAAACGATCTAATGCATGATCAAAGTCAGCTAATTCATAACTAGTTTTAGTAGGCTGCTGTTGAAAAGAGGATAATGGTTGCGATAAAGGAGGAGTTAAGGGGGGTAACGAAAGTGGAGGTAATGTATTAGTAATCATAGATGAAGAGGATGAATTCGATTCTCTACGACCAAATAAGGATTCTAAGCGAAAAGATTGACGTTCAAAAGAAATCGGAGGTAAAAAGTTTGTGTTTTGTTGTTGTTGTTGTTGCTGTGTTGGTGGTGGTGGTGATAATGAAGAACGGTGTTGAGGGGAAGGATTAAATAATAAAGGTGAAGGAGATTGATGTTGATTTATAATCTTATCTGATAAAGAAGTTTGATTTATAGGTGATGTCATTTGTTGTAAGGGTGATAATGATTCTTTGGAAGGTTGTTTTATCATTGTATTAGTCATCGAAGATGAAATAGTATGAGTTTCTTGTTTCTTTAATGGTAAATCTATTATTTTCTTCTTCTTTAATGCTATATAATCTTCTATTTCGGGTACATGTGTCTTGGAATGACTTGTTTGAGATTTCTGAGAAAGGGTATCATCATCTTCTTCCATCGTTTCTTCTTCATCACTTGCTTGTGTAACAATCACTCTTTTCCTTCTCTTAATAACACTTCGTTTCATACTCACAGGTCTATGTACATTATGAAGTTTATAATAAAGACCACACGCATTACAAATTGTATTTCCTTGTTCATCTCTTCTCCAAAGAGGAGTCGTTGTTGTTCTACAATTAGCACAAATAAGAGCCTGGCGATTTACTTGATGTTGATTAAAAGCAGGACATCCAGCACAAGAAGTAGAGCCACCAGTACCATTACATTGACCTCCACCAGGACAAGTGCCACTACCACAATCATTTGTTGTAGATGCTGTTGTTGCTGTTGCTGCTGCAGATGATGATGATGTTGTTGTTGTTGTCTTTTTATGGACAGCACGTTTTAAAGTGGGTGGTCTAAGTGTATTCCTTGCTTTTAAATAAAGACCACAAGCGTTACAAATAATTTCACCATTAGGTCCTCTTCTCCAAAGAGGTGTTGTTGTCGTTCCGCAGTTGGCACATTCAGTAGCAGAAACGGATTCAACTTTTTTTATTTTATGTTTAGGATGAGAAGAGGAAGAAGAAGGAGGAGGAGTAAGTGAAGGCGTAGTAGAAGTAGAAGGTCGAATTGTTTCCATCATAATTAAAAAAAAAAAAAAAAAAAAAAAAAAAAAAAAAAAAAAAGTGAAAAGAAAATAAGAAAAAAATAAACGAGAAAAAAATAAAATAAGAAAAAAAAAATAAAATAAAGAAAAAAGGAGAAAAAGATAAAAGATTAAACAATCTGATAACAAGGTTGGTTTTTTTTTAGTAAAGGGTTAGAAAAAAAAAATTTTATTTTTGATTGTATAGTTTTTTGTAATCAAATCAGTATTAATCTCCGCACATATTTGTATATTAACCAATTAAAAAAAAAAAAAATACACATACAAGAATTTGAGATTGTATCATGAACGTATCATTATAGGTCTTCTATTATACACAAGAGAAATGATGAACAGTATAAAATAATAACCTCCAAAATGTAGCTTCTTCCTTCCCCTTATTTCTTTTTTTTCATATTATAATCAATTCTAATTATTATAGTAGCAGACAAAAATTTATCAACTATAAATTTATCAACAACATATGATTATTTAAGGTTATGTTAGTGATCATTGATATATGATTGATTCATTATTGTATAAAGTTAACTGTTTATTTGTTTGTTCCGCCTTTACCATCCGCTGCTTACTTTTGGCAATCATAATTGACATGGGTAGTTGTTGTTGTTATACTATTTGCTATGTGCACTACTATTTTTTCTGACTTTCCTTATCAATCAATCTAAAATCAATCATCATTTTTTTTTTTTTTTTTTTTTTTTTTTTTTTTTACGATTAAATATTTTTCATTTATTATTGAGAAAAATTTAAAATCATCAAAAATACATAATATCTATAGCGTATTGGATTAACTAGGTCTGTTCAAAATATATGAAAGAAAACAAAAGTTTTTTTTTTTTAAAAAAAAAAAAAAACCTCCTCTTAAGAGACAAGAGGTAGAAAAGAGAAAGGGAGAGAAAGAGAGAGAGAAAGAAAGGGAGGGAGATATTATATAACCTATTTTATGGGGAATGACACGGATAGTTAGTCAACGATAAATCCAAAAAGATACATCTTGGAGAGATTTCTAGGCTTATGTTGAGGCAAAAGATTCAAAAGAAAGGAAAATGAGCTCTTAGTGATTGCTGTTGATAGGCATAAACGAGTGTGCAAACTATGTATAATTCAGTGATACGCAATCGACTAAGATGAGTATACAGATGATAAAGACAACTACTACCATCAAGCAGCCAGCCAAGATACCATTGAATAACATAGATACATTCACTATAGGTCAGAGGCAGCCAGAGTATGGGTTCAGTAGTAAGTTAAGGTTGCCGACCAGTGCTGAATAGCTTTCAGTTTCGTAGCTATTTATGTCTCTGTTCAAGAAATGTTTGACATTTTTTTTTATTTTATTTGAATGAATGTTTGTCTAGAGTAATAAATTCTATAACGCAAAGTTGCCAGCGCACAATGTTTTAGTTATTTTTTTTTAACCAATGGGTGTTCATATTTGAACTTGAATATGGGGGAAGTAGTATGGAAAGTAATGTATTAGTAATAGCAGTAGCAAGTAGATTACATAATTAGTACGAAACAGAAATTGGGTTTGTAGGAGGAACACTCTATGCGGTATTTTAGGCTAATTTATTAAGTGAAGCATTATTAGGGTTATGAAACTATACGAGTTTATTGGCAACCTTTTGTTGGGGAAATAGAGAAATAGATAAAGAAAACTTTGAAATGAACATAAAGGAAAGAATTTGTTAGAACTGTTTATATACCAATTGTTGACATTTTAGGAAGAATTGTATTTTGTATATTCACAAAGTTGATAATGCTGTTAGGGACATAAAAATCAGACCTTTTATTAAGCTCACAGCACTAACTAGGCTTTATATACTTTTCTTTTGCCATTAGGAATGTACTAGTGATGAATGAAAATTTAATGATGCTGGTTCAGAGCAATTATAGCAGACTATCAACTACATACATGTATATTTTGTTTATATTATTCCAAACAATTATACATGTATATATGTATATATATATATAATATAGAGAGAGAGACAGAGAGATCACAGCTCTTAAAAGGTTAAAGGCTTCCAATGTTCCATTTCCAAGCAATCAAGGAACCAGTCAGTTTTAATGATTAATGATGATAATTCATAAGTAATATTGTTTTATAAACCAAGTTTAGAATAATGGAAGGACTTTATTAAGAATAAAGATCAATCGTTGCTGCAAAGGACGAACTATAGTATTGAGATAAAAATAGCTCTGGAAATTAATTAAAATGAATACCCTTTGTTTCATAAAAGTAGGCGTGTGAAAGTAATGAGATGATGTTTCATTCAGTTACACAAAGAAATAATAATATGATACACTATTTATTTTTTATTTTTTATAAAATGATTCCAATTCTTCAACATCTTCCTTTGAGCCAAGCCATATACCTGAACGATCATGAATATGTTCAGGAACTAAATCCAAGCAATTTTTTGTACCTGTTGTAGCCTTGCCACCTGCTTGTTCAATCAAATAAGACATTGGGAAGACTTCATAGAGAATACGAAGTTTTCCTTTCTTTGACTTTGAGTCAGCAGGATAACCAAAGATGCCACCTAATTTAAATAGATTTATATATTAATTTTATAGGGATCACACACACGCAAGCATGTAATTATTTTACCATATAATAAAGTTCGATGAATATCGGATACCATAGAACCTACATAACGAGCGCTATATTTCTGTTTGACTTTATCCACATATTTCTTACTTGGTTCATCAAAGTATTTGTAATTGCCTTCATTAACAGAGTAAATCTTACCACGAGGAGGAATGACGATCTATTAAGTAAAATATTAGTAACTGATTGAAATCCGCATAAATAGCTTGACTCTTCTCTCTCTCGCTCTCTCTCTCTCTCTCTCTCTTTTTTTTTTGCCTATACCTTTGGATGTGTCATAATAAATTCACCAATAGAAGGATCTAATGTGAAGCCATTTACACCATTACCGACAGACTAGAGTAATTATCTTTAATATGTCTGTTTTCTTTTCTTATTTTTTTTTAAAAAGAAAAAAATTACCAAAATCATTTCACAATAAGAACCGTACATACAATAACCAGCAGCAATTAACTCACGTCCATTACGAATACAATCTTTAATACTTGGGTTATCGGCATCTTTCTAATAGAACCCGTTATATTATTATCCTTTCCTTTTCTTTTTTTTTTGGGTTAAATAAACATGTAATAACATACCACTTTAAAAATACCAAAGATAGTACCAATAGAAACACCACAATCAATATTTGAAGATCCATCAAGAGGATCAAAGGTAACAACATATTTGCCTCTTTGTTCAGGATTTTCAATAATCATAGCATTTTCATCTTCTTCAGATACAAGTAAACATGCTTTACCAGAACCAATTAAAGCATTACGGAAGATATCATTTGCTAATACATCTAATTTCTTCACATCTTCACCTTGAACATTAGCTGTGCCCGTCAATCCTAACCTATAGAATATAGATAAGTATATATATATATATATATTAGATGGATATTGAGCAAGTATTATTCACTTACAAGTTGACTAGACCAGCCTGTCTTACTTTAGATGCAACGAATTTACAACCGAATTGAATCGCTGTCAATAGTAAAGTAAGATCACCTGTAGCTTCAGGAGCTTCCTATAGCATTGCATATACATAAATATTAAATACAGAGAGCCTCTTTTTTCTTCTTCTTACCTGTTGTTGAGCAATAACCCAACGAGTTAAAGTAACAAGGTCTTCGCCTGTACCAACTTTAATAGAATCGAATTTATCAGCAACCATTTATAATAACTTGGAATAAAATATTTTAAAAGAGTAAAAAAAAAAAAAAAAGGAGAAGATTGAAGAACAAGAAAATTATACTATTTAAATAATTTAGTTCTTTTTTTTTTCTCACATTCACACATCAAAATGCGGGGTTCCGTCTTTTTAATTTTAGGTTTGAAAATCCCATCCGAGCTAAAAAAAAAAAAAAAAAAAAAAAAAAAAAAAAAAAAAAAAAGCATCTAAATTTATAGCGTGTAAATGATATAATAGAAATACATTCTTTACTTGAAAAAATAAAATAAAATATGCATGTAATTTAAAGAATTTTTTTTTTTTGGTTTTTAGAAAGAAAAAAAAAAGGACCCTTTTTAATTTACATAGACAACTACATGCTTGTGCATATCATTTTCTATTTTGTCTTCAAAATATGTATAAAAAAAAAAAAAAAAGAGTTATTGTCCTATTTTGCCCCACATTTTTTTTTTTTTTTTGTAAAGAACCCGATGTACTCCGACTTATGTTCAGTACAAAATATCTCGTGGATTTTAACAAGTTTTTTTTTCTTTCTCCAAGACTGTAAAAGTGACTGAGGAACCAGATCGATAATTAATTAAAGGAGATAGTACATAAAATAGGAGAAAAGAGAATAATACGAATCTATATTCTTTACATAGACTTTGTTGAGTGGCTATGATGATAAAGGAGAGTATGTGTATGAGGAAATGGCAAAGAGAAGGGGGGAAAAGAAAGGAGATTGACAGAAACAACAGAATAGGGGGAGGGGAAGAGGAAAGAAAAAAAAAGAGAGAGAAAATAAGGGATCTTATTAAAGAACAAGAAATGGTATATAAAGCAAATGTTCAGAATGAGAGAAATACATAAACCTATTCTTTTTATATATATACACATATATACTTCATTATGTTATTTCATCTAAATTATCAGTTTTTATCTAATAAAAGTTGGAAAAATACAAAAACTGCAGTACCAACAATAACTGCAAATACATTATTACAGCCACCAAAGTCAAAAGGCCCCATTGATCATGTCGCGTTTGTAATTCATGTAAGTTATTTTAACATATATTATATCATTTAGTTAATAATAATATATTATATATGTAGGGTATTGGTCAGGTAAATGAAAAGAAAAAATATCATATTTACTAATTATTGAATAATCATTCATATTATCTAAATAGCAAACAGAACGATTTGGTTTCTTTCAATCACATTGTAAGTTATATGGTGAATAATGATATGTTTAACAGACTTTTTTTTTTTTGTCTTTTTCTTTTTACTAGTACAAAGCCTTTACAATACAACAAACCAAGCAGTGGAAGAAAATTTGCCTGGTAAAGAAATCAACGTTCACTATGTTCCTATTGAATGGCATAAACATATTCACGAAGAGACAGATACGGCTATGAATGATATCACATTACAATCAATACCATTTTTACGTATGGTTAATAATGATTATCTTGCTGATGCCTTCTTTTATCTCTCCAAGGAACGAGGACAGAGTATTATTAATCACGTCACAAGAGAATTTAATGAAGCCTATGCTAGGTTTTTAAAAGAATATCCTTTATTTGATGGTAAAGTGGCCATCTTGGCTTATTCATTAGGTGGTATCATTACTTGGGATATCTTGGCCAATAATTATGGTGTCACACCTAAAAATGAAATAAATTCAAAATTAGATTTCTTGTTTCCTACCTTGAATTTTAAACCTGATTTTTTCTTTACACTTGGAAGCCCTCTAAGTGCCTTTCTAACAGTTCGTAATCAAGATCCTAAAGTGTATCGACCTGATGCATCAATTCTGTTTGAAAATATCTTTCATCCCTTTGATCCCTTGGTAATAAAAAAAAATAAAATAAATAAAAAAGAAAAGAAAAGGAAATATAGGTATAAACATGGATAGACTTATAAATATATACATATATTCTTTTGATAGGCATACCGCTTTGAGCCAATGTTAAACTCTTATTATAAAAATAAGCCTGCTGTTCTTATAGATGCCTATCGTGATGCAGCTACCTTTTTCTCAGATGATCACATTCTACAACGAGTCTATAATAAGGGCTTAAAATGGATGACATGTATATCAAAGATTTTCGTTTCTCAACAAGAGGCATCTTATTCAGAGGATGAATTATCAACACCAAAGCTTTCATTGGATTACTATAGCGATGAAGAAGAGGATGAAGAAATCAAGACTCCTTGTGATTTACTTGTGAGTAATGAAAATCTATTTATTTCACAAAAGCGACGTTCTATAGATGTGGAGTGGCAAGAAGAGATGATGATGAACAAGAGACAAAAGAAAATGAATGATACAGAAAAACTACTATTGAGCACAACAATGACACGAAATGCTACTATGATTGCAGCAGAAGAATTTAACGTATTAGAGAATCGGGTTGATTATGTCTTGAGACCTGAAAGGTGTCTATTGGGTCTAGTAAATAAGAATGGCTATCTAAGTGGTCTTACTGCTCATTTCTCTTATTGGACACATCCTGATTTGATGTGGCATATTGTACGTCGACTTGAATATGGAAAAAGAAAATAATCATTATAATAAAAGCTTTATTATATTAACAAATTTCCTTTTTTTTTTTTTTTTTTTTTGAGATATTGCACACAACAATTAGAAAAAAAAAAGGGGGGAGAGTTTTATTTTTTTTTAAAAAAAAAAAAAGTTTATTATGGTTGAATATCTGCAATGATCATTTCGTCTATAAAAGGTCGGGTATAGATTGCTTGCTGCTGGGTACCACTAAAAGAATTTGAAGAAGAAGACGTTGAAGTTGGAGAAGAAGATGGTTGTAAACCAGGTATATGAAGATGATGATGAAGAAGATGATGATGCTGTTGGTTCATACTATCTTCTGTGTAATTTGAAGTAGTTAAAAGAGGATCATCTGTAGACGAAGATGTTGTAGACATAGCTGCAGCTATAATCATAGGATCCACAAACTCATTATGATTATTATTATCATTTAAAAGTGGCCAACAAGTTGGAAACGATGAATCCGTCAATGAGAATGGCTGTTGTTGAGTAAAATAATAGGTTAAGGAAGGATTTGTTAAGTTTGTATTTGCTGTAGTGAAATAAAAAGTAGAAGAAGAATAATTATTCATCATGACCTTGATCATGTCATCATCGTTATTATTATTATTAGTAGTAGTAGTCGTAGCTGCTTGTGTTGCTGCTGCTGCTGCTGCTGCTGCTACTGCTGCTGTTGTTGTCGTCGTCGTCGTCATCGTCGTCGTAGGATAAGATGATGATGAATGACAGTATCTTTTATCTTTATTTATAGATGATTTAGCGGTATTTGATTCGGTGTTGAGCCTCCTCTTTTGAGATGACATGAGTTTCTTGTCAGAACTCAACTCTGCTCTTGCAGCTCTTCTTCCACGTGCCACTCTCTGTTCACCTACGAGTCTTAACTGAGCCACAATGGATCGAGATTCTTGAAGGTCCTTTTCAGTCTTGAGCATGCAATGTGTTAATACATCGTTATTATTGTTTGCACAGACGACAGTACGAACTAGAGCGCGTTGTGACTCGAGATCTGTTTCAATTTTTCGAATTCTAGCTTCTAACTGAGATAGATTGTCTATGAAGGGGTCCACATTTGTAGGTTGCGTATTGCGAGATCGACGAGAAGTTGGATATGCACAAATAACACCTGTTGTTAAACATCGAGTACAATTAGGATGTATACCATCACATCGAACCTAATATACATATATATATATATATATTAACTTATTCTATATCTATTTTGTAAAATGTATATATATATATATATATAAGAGGGAGAGAGTACCTTTTTATGGTGACAACGGTAACAGGCAATAGGTGCTCTGGGTCTTTTTAAAGGATGCATACGAACTACCGAACCATTATTACTTGATTTTATAGCTGTGTTGTTTGTCATTATTAAATAAAAAGGAAAGAAGAAGAAGAAAGAAAGGAATGAAATGAAATGAAATGGAAACGATAAAAGAGAGAAAAAACCAAGGAGTGAGTAGAAATTAACAAGATACTTAAAAAATATTTTTAATGGAAAGATATAGATTTATATAAAAAGAAGTGATATTTAAATGTTTTTTATTTTATTTTTTTTTATTTTTATTATTTATATTTCATTCAGTTTCAATGCTTATTACATGATCTTATCTCCTTTACTCTCCTTCTTATAATACAAATGCTATCTAACTCCTATAGGCGCTTCCCCTAACGTCTGTTCTTGGACTGAAACTAACTTTATTAACAATCATAGTTTATGTTTTCTAATATATAGTTGGTACATATATGTAGACTCATATAAATATATACGTATCTATATTATATAGCATCAAGTTTCATTTTTCTTTCTATTCTTCCTACTAAAAAAAACAAAAAAAAAAACAAAAAAAAGAAAGAAAGAAAGAAAATATGATGACTATAATAACATAGAGAATAGTTGATATTGAAATTATTATTATTATACACATATATAAAATATATATAAATATACATATTTATATTAATAAAATGATGATGTAGTATAAGGAGTTGTATGGCTGCATACACCTTAGGTATTATATACTTGTCACAGAGTTGTGAACTATATTTTATATAAAGACAAATACAATAATAATATACTATACAAAAGAAGGGAGAGGAAAATAGGTTGTAACTATTTAACAAGCACAGCCATTCGAGCTCTGTCCATTAACACCAGCTTCGCGTAAAAGATCAAGTCTAGCATTATTACTATTTCCTCCTGCAACTCGTGATCCATTTCTGTTATTTATAAGATAATCAAAAGGAATATTTTTGGCTTTAAAGAAAAAAAAAAAGTATAATTAGTATGAGATTATGCTTAGTAATGGTGACTCTAGTTACCAATTTCGGTAAAGACTTCATCTACGTTAACTGAAGTTTTTGCACTTGTTTCAAAAAACAAAAGACCTGCTTCAGATGCATAAGCAGAAGCTTCTTCGTAAGTAACTTGTCTACTATTTGAATTTTCATCGTCTGTAGATTGCTCTTCTACCAAGTCAAGTTTATTACCTACAAGAGCAATAACGATTTGAGAATTGGCTTGACGCTGTAGTTCTTTAACCCAGCCTTTTGCTTTATCTAAAGTTGACTATATAAATATATATAAATATATATGAGTAAAACGACATAAGAATAATAAAAGGCAAGAGAGAAAACTTACAGCCTTTGTAATATCATACATAACAATAGCAGCTTGTGCATTTCTGTAATACATGGGAGCTAATGAATGAAAACGTTCCTGTCCTGCTGTATCCCAAATTTCAAACTTTACTATTTTATCATCGTCAACTGTACATTTTTGTGTTAAGAAAGCAGCTAATAAAAAAAATAGATGAACATATTTAGTATATATTTATATAAAATGAATAAAGTGCTCAGTAAAATTTACCACCAATAGTAGGTTCTCTATTTTCACTGTATTCACGATTAACAAAACGAACGACAAGACTTGATTTACCAACCGCAGATTCACCTAAATTAAAATGTTGATTTTGAACATTAGAAAATAGTTGAATGATTTATTGTAATGATTCTCTTTATATATATATATATATATGTATATATGTATATACCTAATAGAACAAGTTTAACTGGAACAGGTCTTCTATCTACAGATGAAGTGATGGCAGTAGTGGTTTGTGTAGGTGTATTTGTTGAAGACATTATAATTGAATAAGAATTATGAAAAAAAAAAAATGAAGTGGAGAATACAGGGAAAAACCAAACTACTCCTAATGTGAAGAACACGTCACTTTTCTTTACTTGTTTCACTTAATCGAATCGCGAGAAAAAAAAAAAAAAAAAAAAAAAAAAAAAGTCAGCTAAGGGAACTACAGCGGATTTACAAACAGAAAATGATTTAAAGATGATAAAGTTTGGCAAGCATTTTTTTTCTAAGCTTTTCTCTCTCTTTCTTTTAACTTTATATATACATATAATGCCACTTGTTACAATGGAAATGAGCTTGAAAGAAGCTTTAAAGAAGGCCGATATTACACCTAATAGTAAGTATAACATGCTATGTTTAAATGGTCATACAGCTATACTAAATTTCCTTTTATAGTTGTCCCCGAAGATTTTACTCCTTCTACTATAATCAATGTTCAATTCCCTAATGGTGAAGACGTTGCTCTTGGTAATTTCCTTAAACCCTCTGAATCCAGCGAAACACCTAAAGTGACCTTTGTTGCACCAGATGAAAATGCCAAATATACTCTCTTAGTGGTAAATATAGAGTATAACGCGTTTATAATATGTAAAAAAAATGGATGATTAACTGATATATTATGTATAGGTGGATCCTGATGCTCCTACTAAAGCGAATCCTAAATGGGGACCTTATCGTCATTGGATTATTACTAATATTCCAGGTAAATTTATATTTATATTACATAAGCAAAAGTCATGTATTTATAAATGTGTAAATATATTTTAGGTTCTGCTGATTTCTCTCAAGCAAATGAACAAGAGCCTTATCTTGGTCCTGGCCCTCCACCTAAAACAGGTGATCATCGTTACATTTTCTTACTTTACAAGCAACCTGAAGCACAAGCTGTTGATTTTGGTACTTTATCTATTGAAAAACGTAACAACTGGGAATATCAGACACTTATTGAAAAGAATCAACTTGAATTAGTTGCTGTTAACTTTTTCATTTCACGTCATGATGACAATGAATAAAATAAAATAACATAAAATAACACACACAAAAAAAAAAAAAAAAAAAAAAAACCAGAAATAGACTTTATTAATATTTTTTTAAATGGTCCAATTTACCAGAAGTTAATAAACGCTCTGAATAATGATTTATGTGATAATTTTCTTCATCTGCAGGAATAGTAAAACTGGGAGCACTTGAATGATTATTTAAAGGTATGACCAGAGCATTATGGAATGATGATATGCTATTAATATTTACAAGAGAAGATGATGCATGAGAAAGAGTAGGGGAATTATGAGTAGAAGTAGTTGGAGTATCATCCATAGCAGGGATAGAAATTGAATGATAATTTGTAAAGAGATGATGTTTAGATAAAAGAGCTTGTTGAAGTCTTAGTTGTTCTTGAAGTAATTCTAACTGTTTTTGTTGATTTTTATGAATGAGAAGAGCAGCTATGGTATTTGGTGGTAATAAGTGATGATTGTTTTGTTGCTGTTGCTGTTGCTGTTGTCTTTTATATTGTTGATATTGTAGTTTTTGTTGAACACGAGATTGTAAGATAGTGAGTCTTTCTTTAAGGACCTTATTACCCTTTTCGAGCTTCTTGATATAATCAACAGATTTAAATAAGATGGTACTCTTTGAATGGTTGATATTTTTTAAAGTAGGAATAAGTTCAGTGAGTTCCTTAAATCCACCTCGAATCGTATTTCTTCTCTTTTGTTCAGAAGCAATATGATTTGCTCTCTTTTGATCATTGGTTAAAATTTCTCGGTTCTTTGATTTCTCTTCTACCTGATCATGATATCTTTTTCTCCCATGACACACATCTGAAGATGAGGGCTCCTCGTGACTCTTCTTACTTTTTGGCTGTTCCTATATGTAACACATTATTTTAATGTCTCTGATTTTTACAGTGTGGGAAATTATGAAAATAATCATACCTCTTCTACACCACATAAAAAAGAATCCAAGAAATCTGTAGTATTTGGATCTTCAGACAATGTAACCATCATTTTGTCCTTCTTTTTTTCATATAATAGATAGCCTATTATAAAATCAAATCAAAAAAATAAATAAATAAATAAATAAATACTACATACATCTGTACTAGTATGAATCTACCTTCATCCAAAAAAGAGTCTGGTTCATCAAATTCAAATGCACTACTAGAAACAGACTCTGCACGTCCTGTATAATAAAGAGAAGGTAATGGATCCCAAATAGATGAAGTATTGCTTGATGTACTAGTAACACTAGAAGTTTTATGAGCTGGATCGTATTCCATTCTTTTATGGGTTTTAAAGAAGAGAAGAGAAGAATACAAAAAAATAAAATAAAATAAAAGATAAAAAATAAAAAAAGAGAGTGAGAGAGAGAGAGAGAAAAAAGAAAGAAAGAGAGAGAGAGAAAGAAAGAGAAACCGTGAGTGTTTAAGTTAATGTTATAATTATAAAATCTTTGATATTTTCAGTATCATAAAGGAAAAAGAAAAAAAAACGAAAAAGAAAAAGAGATGATTAGGAAAAGAAAAAAGAGAGAATAGGGCAAAGTACTTGTAAATATATATTTGGGGTACAAATAGCAAATTCCTCAAGAGGCCCTTTGAACCCTTCTGGATTGTACTTGGAAACTAATTAACCCGGTTTTCTCCGCCTTTTTTGTTTCTTATTTATTTTTATTAAAATACAACTCTGTTACTCTTCATTACTACCTCTCCCTCCTTCTCTCTCTTTCTCTTTCTCTTTCTCTCCCATTTCCTCTCCCTCTCTCGCTCTCTTTTTCTTCTATGTATTTCTATTTCTTCATTTCGTATCTTATCAGGAAGCTTATAAGAAAAAAAAGAAAAAAAAAACTGAGTTAAAAAATAACGTATATCCTAAAAGATTTATGCGACATTGTATTTCTTGATGGTAAAAATAGAGACAAAGATGATGTAGTAGATAAATAAAAGTCGCTTGTAGATAAAAAAAAAATAAAATAAAAAATATAGTATAACTTCTTCTTCCTTATTCTGCTTGTTTACAAGAATGATATGACTAACATTGTCATATTGTGCTGCTTTACTACTACTTTTGCATATATTCATTTCCTCCGCGGAAGAAACGGTATTTGTATGACGTGACATTATAAAATGATTCATTCTGAATGATAAATCAAAAATTCATTTGTAAGAATACAAATTACCCCACATTTTTAACAATTAAAACTCAATAAAGTCAGAAAATGTCACTATTAAATATCTAAAAGTGAATTAATTATAATCATAAATGATAACTAGAAATCATTATTTACTCCTCCATATATAATACAAATCTTTATTTTCATTTTTTTTGAAGCAGATAAATAAACTTATTAACAGTCATTTATTCAACCAATGTATTTATTAAGAATGGTTTGTGTAATGAATCATGTTAAAATGCAATTCTGCAGACCTTAATGTTCTCCATGCATTAAATGAGTGGGAATTGAAAAATGATTACTTTATTTTATTTTATTTTTTCAAAACGACCAATTAAAATAGCAGAAATTAAAATACATTAAACGTCGTACATACCATCCTTCTTGCTGCCACGTTTTATTATTATGTATGTAATCATATTATTTTCCTTTCACCTCTTTCAAGTCACAGCACATCATGGCAGATATTCCAACACAAAATAGGCACCAGAATATTTTACAGGGAAGGAGAAGAAGAAGATTTTCACTTTTTTTTTTTTTTTTTTTTTTTTTTTTTTTTAACTCAAGTTTAAAAAGAAAAAAAGCCAAAAAGCCAATATTGAAAACTTCTTCTTGTCTTCGGAGATCATCCAAGCTTTAGAAGAGAATTGTCATTCATAATATCACTTTTAGAAAATATTTTTTTTTCTACAAAAAAATGTAAATACGTATGACTACTTGAATACCTCAACAACTAGTGAAATGATTAACAAGAAATTCTCGTACATAATATAATATTCAAGTGACACCTACCAAGTCGTTCTCCTCAATCTATATACCTCCTTCTAGGTAGTCACCAAAACATACGGATATGTCATATTTTTGCAAATAAATGGAAGAAAATATTTCATCATTGGATTATACAATCACTATTTCTCAAGGATGTATTCATTAACTGGGAAAAAAAAAGCAATCAAACTTTCCCACTCGTTCAGACACCTCAAATATTTGGGACTGAAGAAACAAAAATAAAATTTAATTATAGAAACGAAAAATCTTTATCTAATAATCTCAAAGATAGATACTGAATGCAGTTATTAAAGCACTAAATAAAAAATCTACAGCTGGAGGATAGCCAAATATACTATAGAGAAGTCTATTATGTTGAGGAGGCTAGATATCTTATAATAGTATTTTTTTTCTTAGAAAGCAATTGTCGAGGCAAAATTTCCAACCAAGTCAATAAACCCAAATCTCAATCAGGTAGTATCATGCATTTCCAGCAGTTCTCATTCACAAGCTCCTATCCTTAAATATCATATATTATTCTGTGGCAAAAAATTAAAATATGAGAAAACTCGACGAGCTGTATTATCAATGATATCATTTTTTTTTTTTGGGACAAAACAGCATTGGTTTCTTTCTTTCTCACATACACATACACTCCAATATCATTACATGGTGGACGGAATCTACCTTTGGCCACTTTTTAAGGAAGGAGAGGCAAACGCATCTCAAAGAGCTTTTGTATGATCGAGGTCAAAGAGATTAGTTCTAAAATTGACAGAATCAGTGACATTGTTCTTTTTGTGAATAGGAACGAGGTGTGCTTGACTCCAAAGAAAGAGAGTAAATACACAACGAAAGCAAAGAGTAAACAGCTTCGAGAGGAGGCGAGCCATAGAACGACGAAGAAAAAGAAGTATTTCTGTCTGAAAATGGTGAGGACCAGGGACTTTCCGCTGAGGCAACAACTTCAGAGTAGATTGAATGGTTTATGAAGAAATATTCGTTATACAACCTTCAGGCGCCCATAAAAGGCAAAGAAGAACTAATAGATGGTAAAACTGGAGGACGACCGCTGGGGGAGGGGAGAGACCAGACTCAGAGTTTACAAAAGCAAAATGGTCACACATAACATTGACACCAGTGGCTGGACCAGCTGGGTGCACAGAGTCAGTAGAATATGAATGACGAGACTTCAATTACTTTACCTTTTTCAAAACAATTGACATGTCTGAATTGTGTACACAATAGGTCCAATAACCTAATCGAAGCTGCACACGATGGCTTCATGGTGCTTCATAGTTATATTTTTAAACTCTGTAGTCTTGGCAGGGCCCTTAGGAGCCTTTAGGGCATGAGCAGTGACAATACTCCACATAGATGCGACAGTACCTTTAGTAGCAGGAGTGGCGGTAGTGGTGACAGTGGCGCTAGTGAGAACCCCCAGCAAGAGTAACAACAGGACTGACAGAGAATTCAGACAGGCGGGCACAGAGTTTAGCGTTTTCATGCTCAAGGGCCTGATTCTTGCTGTTTAAGGAGGCAATTTGCTCCTCTAAGACGGCAAAACATTCCATGAGCTTACTGTGATCGCTTATCTTTGCTTAAAGTCCAGCAATCTGGTTCAAGTCTGAAGCCATGTCAACATTTATGTTCATGTTTATTTTACTAATAGGTAATTACGCAATACCGGCAGTTAATAATGACAATTGGGATGAAATAAGCTTAATGAGTTGGAGAAAAAAAAATACCAGTTATTAGGGTATTTGAAAGCGTGAATAAAAAAAAAATTAAGATAGTGTCAATAAAAGTATTAATTTTTAAGATGTTACTCGTCAAAGGTGAAATTAACGTAAAATACCGAGAAAGGAATGGACAAAAAATTATCGGATCAAAAAAAGAGAATAAAAAATCAGGATGTGAACATATTGTATAGCTTTTCAATGATACCGAGTTTGGAGATGGATGAAAAGTAATTGTGGAGAAACTTAGCGTCAAAAAAACGACTTTTTAGTTTTTCTGAACTTGAAACCAAATAAAAAATAAGTAGTGGTAAAAAAAAAGTTTATAGGTAAGGCTGCTACTGCTAAGAATTAAAACTAGATAACTATACTTCTCTGTGATGTCATATTATACTAATACAATAATGAATATGACGTTTTAGGTGCAACAGTATATTAAAGAGACTAAAACATTTAGTTCAATTAGAACATGGCAATGGCAAAGAAGCATATTCAGTAAACAAACGAAATTTTGAAAAAAAAAAAAAATAGATTATACAAATTATCAACTATAACAATACTACTTTAAAGAATATTGCAGACAGCAAGGATAAATACAAACATAGAAAAATCAAATCATTTCATTAGACCAGCATCAAGTACCATAAAAAAAAGCGGTTGAAATAAAAAATACAAATGTACATGCAAAATTAGAGTTAAAATTTAAAAAAAAATTCCTTATTTATTTATTTATTTATTTAATATTCTACTTGGGACTGTTGCACATTAAATGACGACTTTGAGGTAGAAAATGATGCTACAAACTACTTGTCTATCATTATTTCTTATTAGAGAAAGTCTTTTCTAACCTATTATGCATTTCATATCATTAATTATTGACTTTGTTTTTAATATTTTTATATTCTTATTTCTTTCATTAGACAAAAAAAAAAAAAAAAAAAAAAAAAAAAAAAAAAAAAAAAAAAAAAAAAAAAAAAAAAAAAAAACTGAAGGTTATCTACGTTAAGTTTACTTGAATAAATTACTTTATTTCAGTTATTTGCAATATATAATAATTCAAAAATTGAAAACTAAAGCGTAATGTTAAGAATAATATGTATGATATTGGATGTAAATTTCTTTTTCTTTATTTTCCTTTATTTATTTATTTATTTATTTATTTATTTTTTGGTAAGTTAATATGGTGTACGTATACAAGAAAAAAAGGAGAGCCAATAAAACATCTTCTTTACAGCATCATTTTTACTCATTCTTATTACCATTTGGGCAATTCTCGTTATTGTTTTGTTCTGTCTTTTTTGATTTAACATTGTTTTCTTCTGAATAAGAAGTTTCATTTTCATCTTTTTTAATATTATTTTCCCTAGTCTTGTTAGTGGGCCTCCAGGGATTACCACATCGATCTTTGCCAAAGTTTATCTTCAACTCAGTATAATCTGGTTTCGATTTAATGGAATTAAGTGCCGTAAGTGCACTTGTAATACTTGTAAAATTAACAAAAGCGCAATTTTTTTCTTTAAAAATATTCACCATTTCAATTTCACCATATTCTGCAAAATCTTCACGTAATTTTTCAATTGTAATCTTTTCATCAATACCTCCAATATAAATATTACGAGTAGCACCACTTTGAATAGCCATAGCTACTTGATTAGAGATTGTTGATGGTTTTCCCCAACCAACTCGAATTTTTCTTCCTCTAATATTAAGACCAGCTGTAGAAGTATGATTAAATACATTCAAAGCAATGTTGGGATCGGTAAAGGTAACAAATGCAATATGTCTATCAGGAAGATAACGAATTTGAAGTATATTGCCACCACGTATAACATTACAAATATCCTCACAAGTTGCTTCAGGATGAATATTACCAAAATATAAGGTACGCTGAAGATTTGAATTTGGATTAGCAGCTTGTATTCCATAACCATAAGGATCAAATCCAAATCCATTAGCAGCAGCAACTGCAGCATAAGGGTTTTGAAGACTAAGAGCTGCTGCTCCATATTGATCAGCAAGATCTGCGCAGTGATCTTTACCATAATTAACTTTCTTATTTTTCCAATCAGGGTCACTTGGTAAATGAGCTACACATTTGATAGCAGAGCTAATATTTAAGAAATGAACGAAGCCAATATTTTTGTCACGAATAACTCGAACTTGTTCAATAGGACCAAAACAAGATAATTTTGCACGAATAGTGTCTTCATTATCATTTTCATTTAAACCTCCTAAATAAACATTACGAGTTGCGCCTCCTTGAAGCTGTAATTTAAGTTGTGTAGATAAGTTGCTTGCTTTACCCCAACCAATCCTAAGCTCCGTATTGTTAACAATAAGTTTCTTTGTAAGATGTTCTTGATAAAATACTTGAGCCGCAGCTGGATCCACAAAAGATAAAAAGGCACAATTTTTATCAGACACAATACGAAAAGACTCGATATTACCTGTATGAACTTGTTTAAGGATATCATGTGGATCCATATCATTAGAAACATTGCCTAAATAAATTGTTCTACTTGTATCAGCTGACATTATAGCATTAGTAGCATTAGGATAACCTGTAGCTGCAACAGGATTAACAAATGGTTGAGGATAGCCAGCACCACATTGAGATGCAATCATAGTTTGAGGATTATTATACCCCATACTATACATTGACGCAGCAGATTGTCCATAAGCAGCATAAGGAGAACTGCCATTGCCATTTGTAAATGGATTAGATGCTCCATATTGAGACATTATACCATATTGAGTATATACATCTCTATTATATCCTCCTTTATTAATGTCTTATTCACATGCTGTAAATAAAAAAAAATCTTACCCATAATTTGTTTGTGAAAAGCGAGGTTTTTTATTATTACTAGTGCCATCAATCAATGTATTTTGTGGAATTGTTATTTGTTGTTGAGTATCACTAGCTGAACGTTTCATGTTTTTATTAGTCTAAAAGCCATCATTGTCGCAACAGCAGTCATCTATGAATAATAATAATAATAATAAATTAATATATTTTTTATATGAATATTTTTTTTAAAAAAAAAAGTAAATAAAAAAAAAGGAGTTTAAAGGAGAAGAACTAACATGAATATTTTTTTAAAGTTAAAATAAGATTGATAGTTGATAAAATAAAAATATCATAAAAAAATTGTCGTTAAAACCAACAGTTCATAAGTTGAAGTTGAGAGGAAGAGAGATAGATAGAGATAACGCCAATATAAAAAGAAAAAAAAAGGGGGCAAATAAAATAAAAATATAATTAACGAAAGAGTTAGAATTTCATAAAAAAAAAAGTGTGTAAATTCTATACATTCTTGATGCCTTTAAGTAGAAAAAAAAAGAAAAAGAGAAAGGCGTTACATGTTCATAAATAAAATAATTTACTTACGCAATTAAAATAAAATAAAAAATAGTTGAATCAGGTTTAACAAAGAAAAAAAAAAAGAAAGAGCAATTAAACCTGTAAAATTAAGTTGAAAAAGTAAAAAAGAAAAAATTATAAATGATTATAGATGATGGAAAGAAAATAATAAAATAATAATATAATATAATATAACATTGTATAATATACTTACTGTAATTGCTTTATAATAACTAGAATACACTTTTTAGAAGAAAAGAATTAATTTGCCAGATGAAGAAGATGTATTTAAAAAATAGAAGGGTAGACGTCACACTTTACTGCGTTTTAATAGTAGTAATTCGAAATATACTACGATCAATTTTTTTTTTTTTTTGAAAATTTAGCCTAATGTGAGCACATAGTATGGAATGTGTACTATGTTATTGCTCGGGCTAGTTCAATATAATAGATTAAGAAATTAAAACCCTTTTTAGAGTGTAAAGGGAAGGGGGGAAAGACAAAAAAGTAAAAAAGAAAAAAATCATTGAAAATATTAGTTATAAAAAAATACTGATAACAATAGTGAACATATCAACAACTCTGAATATATTTCAATGAATTGCTTTTAATTATCTTATTGAATTATCTGTATTTGGTGAATCATTTACAGTCTTTTTCTTATTGTTGGTCGTTCCTTCAACAATCCTTGTTGACTGCGACTCGGACTCCAATGTGGTAACAAGCTCCAAGAGCCGCGCTTTATTTTCCTTTTATAGATAAAAAAATAATAATAAAAATAAAAAATATACTAGAATCCCCTTTTTCCCTTTATACCTTCAAAAGCCGCGCATTCGTGGAAAAATTATGAGTGATATCAATTCAACTATTAGCAATGAACGAACATACACCCAAAGCGAAATGGAAGCAATTGTCCGAGATGTCGTCAAAAAAATGGACATTGAGAAAGAAGAAAGAATCAATGGAGTCGAAATCCCAAGACAGGTCTCCGAGGAATTGGAAAACACTCCCACGCATCAACTTACTGAAAATTTCAAAAAGTTTAGAAGAGAAACCCAACGATACGCTTTGGGAGAATGGACAACACCCGAGAAGATCAACAAATCAATTGCCCCTTATCTCAAAAAACACTCAACAGAAACAGCTTTGGTTGTCAACTCCATTTATAAAATCACAGAAAACACCAGATTCCAAGCAAAGGTTGCTATGGAAATCTTTGAACAACTTCAATACGTCTTGGAAGAAGCAGACCATGACGAAGCAAAAGACATCATCAGCAGATGCAGGGAGCAAAGTCGACGACTGGCAGTCTTTGGGTTGGCCACAGCAAAAGCTCAAGAAAGAGAAGCAAAAGAATATTCAGACAAAGCACTTAACATCCCATTTAGTATCCGCCACCTGGAAACAACAGAAGAGGATAGTAAATCTAAGAACGCCTACAGTGACGAGTTTCTTAACAAATACCACCAAGCCAACTTTGAACGAAAACTCGTCCAACAAGCCAGTAGTAATCGTGGAGGAGGACGAGGAAATGGATTCTCAAGTAGAGGATATCAACGAGGAAATAGAAGTTTCGGATATGGAAGAGGTAATAGCAGAGCACGAGGTGCTTTTTTTGGACAGGGTACCTCACAACGGTGGGGAGCCCCACACAACAACAACTTAGCCCAACAACAATCACCCCACCAATCCAACCACACATCCAACCCCCCAATAAAATCAATGACGAATTACAGCATCCCAGCAGACGGCATAACGCCAGGGGGCCGACTACAACATTTTCTCAAAAATTGGCAGTCGATCACAAAACACCCATGGCCATTGTCAGTGATATGAGAGGATTATCAGATACCTTTGCTAAAAAAACCAACATCTTGGAGATTGCGTCGTATAAAGCTAGACCAGATAGAACAATTGGCAGTGGACGAGGCAGTCAACAAATTTATCAAAGCGGGGATAATAGAGGTATCACCAACACAGAACACAGATTATTTATCCAATTTCTTCACAATACAGGAAGCGACAAAACGTCGACCGATTTTGGATTGCCAAATGATCAACAACTATATCCAGTGTCATCACTTCAAGATGGAAGGGGTACCTGCATTGAGGGAAATCATCGAGAAAAACGATTTTATTTGCAAATTGGACCTAAAGGATGCTTATGTGGTCACCCCAATTCACCCAAACTCAAAGAAATACTTGACTTTCCAGAACAAAGGAGTTGTTTATCAGTACAAAACTCTAGCATTTGGGATGAGTGTCAGTCCCAGAGTTTTCAGCAAAATGATGCGATTTGCAATAGAACCATTACGAATACAGGGAATACACCTAGTATATTATTTAGACGACATATGTATTCTGGGTGCGACGAAGGAAGAGGCAACGAACCACACACAAATAGTACTGTCACATATGGAATCATTGGGTTTCCTAATAAATTTCCAGAAGAGTGTCCTAATCCCCTTTCAACAACAGGAATTCCTAGGCTTCAAATTCAATACGAAGACCATGCAGATAGCAGTCCCAGGGAATAAGATCTCAAAACTCATGGCTCGAACCAAACACACTATAAAAGCCACACCTCACCAATATAACTGTCGATGGTATGCCAGTATGATGGGGAAGATGACTTCCATGATTCCAGCCATCGGAGAAGCCCTGTTACACATCAGATACATACAGAGGGATCTCTCCCTAACACTCAGCAGACATCTACAGAATTGGAATGCACCAATGACACTATCGGAGGACAGCAAGAAAGAACTGCAATGGTGGACAAGTTGGATGGTGAAGAAGAACGGCCTGCCAATAAAGAAATTAGCACCCAATCAACCGAAGGCGGCAACAATATATGTAGATGCGTCAGACCTAGGATGGGGTGTGAGCTCTGGCACGATGCAAATCACTGGAGCATGGACAAACGAAGAGAGCACCATGTCAATCAATGCAAGGGAGCTGACAGCGATATATTTTGCTCTAAAACTACATGCCAAAGACTTCAAGAATCAACACATCAAAGTATTTACAGACAACATGACTGCTTTGAAATACGGCAGCAAGTCGGGAGGCACAGCATCTCGGACACTACAGGGCCTAGCAGTGAAGATACAAGATCTATGCAACCACTACAATCTCAAAGTCGAATACGAACACATACCAGGACTGGAGAATATTCGAGCAGATTGGCTGAGCAGACAGCATTACACCGCAACAAAAAACTTACTCTACGAGGCCCTGTTACCGAAACGACTATTTCGAATGATCAACCAGAGATGGAGTCCTTTAACAGTAGATGCATTTGCAGACAGGATGAACACCAAACTACCAATTTTTTGGAGCATGCGACCAGATCCGGAGGCAGCAGCAACAGATGCTTTTCAACAAACGTGGAAAAAACAGGGAATGTACCTATTTCCTCTATGGAAGTTCATACCGCAAGTGATGCAGATAATAAAACAGCAACGAATCCAGAAGGCAGTATTAATCACACCGTATTGGCCAATCCAGTTCTGGTTCCCGTCCTTATTGCAGATGAAACACATCAACAAACCTCTGATGTTCAAGATAAGAAGATGGAAGATGACCGCATGGCACTTATCTGCAACAAGAGGAAAGCCGCTGGTCACTTGAAAGAGGTCACAGTGGAATTTTTGACACATGCCCAGAGACGTAAAACACAAAAGAACTATAATACTGGGTGGAAGAAATGGCCACAATGGTGCGCAGCACAACCAGTACCAATACAACCTACCACATACGACGAAGCCAATGTATTACGTTTTTTGTTAGAAAATCGACACTTTTCATACCAATACCTAAATAGTTTGAGATCAGCTTTAGCATCTGTCTTTAAAGTGTTGCATCCAGAAAAGGGACCGTTAGCTGCAAAAGAACCCATAGTTGAATTCTTTAAAGCAAAACGAAGATCAGAAGTCAACATTCCTACCAAGCAAAATCTCCAAACATGGGACACAAATATACTGGTGGACTATATCGCAAAAGAATGGCCAAAAAATCAATCTATCGACTTATATGAATTACAACAAAAAACAATTTTATTGTTATGCTTGACGCCTATGGCAAGACCAAGATCAGATGTTGGCAGAGTGCAGTTTAGAGATGTACAAATGGAGCTTAGAAACGAAGAACCAGTGTCAGTTCTTATACATTTCAGAGAAGCGAAAGAGACTCAAGTGAAATATGTTATACTAGGATTGGCAGATGACAATGACATGTGCCTTGTTTCCACACTTTTCGACTTTTTACAAAGGTCGAGCCATCTTCGCAATAACCTTCCTATAGACCATAGTTTGTTTTTGGCATTCATTCTCGAACCAGACAAGGTGAAATCCGCTAGTCCTTCTACTGTAGCTACATGGGTTTCAAAAGCAATGGAAAAAGCGGGTATTGACACTAGTTCTTACAAACCACACTCTATCAGGTCAGCTTCAAGCACCAAAGCAGTTGAAAATGGAATAACGATTTCGGAGGTCAAGCAACACGCTAATTGGAGTCACAATTCCAATACATTTGAACGATATTACCTCAAGCCAAGCACGCAACTTAACAACAGCACCAGAATAGCAAACTCAATTGTTTCTATCAAAGGAAAAAATATCACATTGGAGTCCGAGTCGCAGTCAACAAGGATTGTTGAAGGAACGACCAACAATTTTGCAATCCTGTCCCAATTTATTTTGGAAATGACCAAAAAAATTTTTTATTGACCCAACCTAGTTTCTTCGACTGTACTGGGTTTTATATAGTTAATAAAAACTGTACTGATATGCCTCTTTAGTTTTATAATTTTATAAATGAATCAAAAGGATAATTAAGTTTAGAGCATACGAAATAAAATAACCTAATTATCAAAATATATTGCATTTTGAAAAAAACATTCCATAAATTCTCTAGATAACACCTTACAAAGCTATTTCTCCAAATTACCATATATCCCTTATTGAAATGTCAAATATATTGGAAACTATATCTTAAATTTTACATAGATTCTAATACGTTCATAATTGATGGTATAAGATTCTATGCTTGTTATTACAATAACTAAAAGGAAATAAAAAAAATGTTTATTCTTTACATATAATACATCTATATCTAACAAATACAGTTCATTAATTATACTCAATAACACGCACAAAATACATAATTTATCTACATTCATATTAACAACGACTTACACATTTCACAGAATGAATATTAAAGAGGTTAAATAATAAACCTATCTATAACGTATAACTTGTATAAATCTATACAAATGAAGTTCTATATGTATACCACATACTCCAAAGGATCTATTAAAAACTGTCTATTGTATATATTTATGGCTCGTTATTTACTCCGTCATTATTACAAGTAGCTGTCTTGTATTTTAGTATTCTATAAGCATTTATTATTCATTTCCAAACATTTTTCCAGAATATTTGATATGCATTGCATATTTAAAAATAACTGATACTATTTCTAGAATCAAGTTAAACGTCATTATTACTATCGTATATATTTTGAAGCATAAATACGAGAATATGGCTTCTACACCGCTCATTTCTGGATGGAAAAAATTAAAGAAATAGTCAAAATTGATATTTTAATCAATAGTAATATTGCATACTAGCAAATAATCTTTAGTCTTAAGGCAGTAATGTAAAAGGATAATAAACTCTGAGCAATACTGTAAATATTTTGTTAGAAATATGTTAAAAATAGTGGTATATATGCATTTTCAATAATATTAAAATTACGGGGATTTAAAACATTATTAAATATAGAATCGATACAATTGTATAAAGCTTCATTAATGCAATAATAAATCATTATTGTTTTTATTACAAAAGAAAATAAGCAAAAAAGAAAAAAAAATGACTATTTCTTAATCAATTGTGATGAATCTGGATTGGCCCTTGGAATTCTTAGGTATGATAACCTTAAGAATACCATTTTCATAGCAAGCTTTGATCTTATCCTGATCAATAGGAGTAGGGAAAGTAAAGGAACGACTGAAACTGCCAGAAACACGTTCATTAACCCACCACTCAGGAGCAGAATATTGAGTGACTTGTTGACTTTGATCATCCTTCTTTTGAAGAGCTTGTTCATTTTCAGTAGCTTTTTCTTTATTTTTATCCTCTTTCTTATCAGCAGCTTTCTCTTTATCAGAACCTGTAGTAGTCTCCTTTTCAGTAGAACCACTCAAGATTAAAGTATGATCGTTGGGCATTTCAATCTTAATATCCTTCTTATCATAACCAGGGACTTCAGCATGAAGTTCATAAGTATCCGAAGTCTCGACCATATCAGTAGCAGGATAACGACCAAAGCCAGAATTATTTAAAATAGAATTTTGAAGAGCACGACGACCATTATTAGCAATAGGTTGTTCAAACATTGCCATGGCACGTTGCATATCACGTAAAGCGTCAGAGAATAAACGATGACTAAGTGACATTTGTATATATCTGATTAATGATAAGAAATAACTTGAAGAAAAAAAGAAGAATTTAATAGTAAGATTACCTTTTTATATGTATGTATATGCTTGAATAGAAATCACTAACTTCCTTTTGAAGAAATTAATACTCTATATTGTCTGAATCATAAATTAACAGATGCAAAGAAATTACTCGAAGTTTCTTTAGAATTCGATTACAGAATGCTTTCTGCATAATTTTTTTTCTATATTTAACATAAATTTTATTTTAATCTAACTTAAGATATAGCAGATATTCATATTCAAATAAAAATATGCATTAATCTACATAAAAATATGCCTTATTAAGATAAAAAAAATAAAGCAAAAAGTATAAAAGTCAAAAGATAAAAGATAAAAGGCAATAAGTAAAAAGTAAAAAAAAAAAAAAAAAAAAAAAAAAAAAGAAAAAAGAAAAAAGAAAAAAAAAAAAAGGAAAAAATTACACGTTTAAAGATTGATTGTACTTGGTGATTTTCTATCTAAATAGAAAAAGAAAATAAAAAAAAGAATGGGACAATAATATTGATAAAATGTGTTTTAACTTTATGTGTAAATTATCTAATATACTATATACTTTTTGCTATTGTCAAAACCAAAAAATGAAAGGGGAATAAATAACAGAATATTCGTAAGGCTTCTATAACGCATCATTCTAGATTACAATAATAATCAAATTTTAGTTGCTAAAAAAAAACAAGTTCTGGCTTAGGCTGCATTTTTTCTATCATAAGCACTTGCATGTAAATTAAATTAAGGAGATATTAATATTAATCTTTATTTTTTTGTAACAATAATTTTAAAGGAGAAAACATAAATTTTGATTGTACTTAATTCATCCCAAGCTCTTTTTCTTTTTAGCTCTTTTTATTGTTATTATTATTATTATTCTTTAAATATATTTTACTGGTCAGCAACACACATATAATTATATATCTTGTCATAAACAACAAAGATTGTACTTTGCAATTGGAAGAAATTATTAACATAGCTATAATATATTTATTTCCTAAAAATAATAAAAATATTAGGCTATTGTCTCTAAAAGAAAAAAGTGTAAAAAAAAAAATAATAAGGCTGAAAGTCATATTATTTCTAGTTTGAAACTTTGCTGTTCGAGCAATACAGTAAGTTTTATCAAAATAATGAAAGACAATACCATGAATTATAGTGATAGGTCTACATCTCCTCATACAAAAATGCCACAATTCCCTGCAATGGATTTGTTTATTCTCAATATTGATACTCTACAGACAAACGCGCTAATAACAAGAAGTAAAGGAGTAAAGCAAGCAGATTTAAAATTACATAATAAAGCAATGAGTGATTTATATTCTTTTGAAATACCTATTGATATGGACCTTTATAACAGTAGTTATTTAATAAATCCTCACTGTATAAAGGATGTAACTGTGAATCAACTGGGGCCGCGAGAACAGGAAGAAGCAGGTATAGCTATATTTTTCTCTCCTTATTCTTCCATTTTCTGCTAAAAATAAAATAAAATAAAAATCCGTTTCTGTTTATAACACAATAGATGAACCATTTAGAAAAGGAATAAATTATTTATTTGATAACAAACTATTAAAAGCTAAAGCTTTATTACAAACGAAGGCATATAGGTTTGAAACAGAATATACTATTTAATATTACACTAAGCTATTTTTTACATAAAGCGATCCGTTATACGCTTTAGGATTAGGCCTTATGACATTCATGAAAGCAATTATGGTAATGTTGTGAGAATAAAAATGATATTTAACTAATAATAAAAGGCATATGTACAATAGACATTTAATAAAGACGATAAAGAATTAGCAATAGATACATTAACATTAGTATACAATATATCAAAAGTACAAACTAATGATGCAATCGTTAAGAAACCCTACTATCAAAGTTTATGGTCCACTTATTTTCCGACTTTTATATCAACAACTAAATATGGACTTCCTTCTGCAGATCCCCCACTTTTAATAGAAAATGATAAAGTATATAAACATCAATTTATATCCAATGGAATTTTAAGAGCATATGCTGTTAAGGCAGAAAGCTGCTTGTTAATGGGAATATTATATATGTTACAAGAGGATGCAATTGGTTATTTAAAATGTAGTTTAAAATTAAGAAAAGGTAAAGGGACTACACAATTTCATCAAGGAATTATAATTTATTTGTTTATTATTTACATATACATGTATATATGTATATAGCCTTTGGCTACTATTCAATAATTTGGCAGGAACATAAAAGAATGGGACAAGAATATACAAAATATATAGATCGTGATACAGTATCCGGTATGTACTTCGGTATCGGTACCATTCATTTACTACTTTCAATATTACGGCATAAGCTTCTTAAATCAATCCCTAACTTTGGTCTCAAAAGTGATATACAATTAGGATTGGCGCTTCTAAAAATCTGTGTTGAGGGAAAGGGGGTTCGGGCATCATTAGCTTCTTTAATGTAAGTTTTTTTTTTGTTTTTTGGCCGTATCTTTAATCACTCATCATATACATATTATATAGTCTGTTGACATATTATTGTATACTTTCTTCATTAGTGCCTCAACTTTACTCTAAAGAACTTATGTTACCCGCGGTTGAATGTTTGAAAATTGCACAGAAACAGAATCCTAACTCTTGTTTCTTTTTAATTTACGCAGCATATATATCTCGTATATCTCGTAATCTAGCCTTATCCACTCAGTCATTTACTTTTGCAATAGAATTGAGTCGTCATGATTGGGGGGAGCATGCTATATCCCAACTAAGTTTCTATGAAATAGGATTTAATTTTGCATTACAATTAGATTGGGAATCATCCATGAAATACTTTGAAAAACTAGTTATAAGTAAAGATCATAGCCTGTCTCCTGTATTTTGCCAATACTTCATTGGCTCATGCAAAAGGATGATGGGGGATAATACAGGCAGCATATTAGCATTTGCAAAAGTATCTCAATTACTTGAATCGAAAGAGCAATATCAACCATTACAAAATATAAGTTCCTGTGTCGATGTGTATGTGCAACAGAAAGTAAAATTTCTTCAAAGGAAAGGATATCAAGATATAGATATTTGTTTGCCTGGTTTAGAATTTTTACTTATCTGGAATGCATATGGATATATGGAGGAAAAAGCTCTAAAAATATGTCTTGACATCGTTCAAAATACTATAGAGTTAATTTATGAAAGAGAAAAAACTGACTATAATATACGTTTACATGAACTGATGCCCTCTGCCAATCTTCCGAACTATTATGTGCAAAGAGCGATATTGTTACTCATAAAAGCATCTATATTAAATGCTCTGAAACGACACAATGATAGTATTCCGTACTTAAACTGGATTATAGACAATATGCAATATTTAAAATTAGAGACATGGACTATACCTTTTACTTATTGGGGTAACATACATAGCTTGTTAATTCATAACAAATTCTAATCACTTACTATAGAAGCGGGAATTACAAGTTGGAAGTTGGGCGATTATGCTAAAAGTAAAAAATTATGGGAACAAGCCTTGACTTATACAAACTATGCTTTTGAATATCGAATGGCTGTTCGCCTTAATTTAGCCTTGAATAAATTCAATGAAAAGAAATTTGAAATGTTTAGTGCAAAGAGGCAAAAGGAATTGTCGACAAATGGGAAAAAACGAGTGCAAATTAATTCTTCTTGATGTACTTCTTTAACTTTTTTTTTATTACTAAATTGACATACATGATTTATCCTAAATATGGAAGAAAAATCGGTTAGTTTTACAAAATAAACACATGCTGAATTATTTAATTTTTCCTCCTTTTTTAATAAAGTAGGGGATTAGGGTAAAATAGATCAGGACAGTCCCATTATCTCATTAAGTCCGCATATTTTTTTATAAATGATAAAAAAAAAGTTCTAAATTAACACTTTTAAGCTTTTTTTTTCGAAGTTTTACATTATATATTCTATATATCTGTATAATGCCAGATACAATCAACCTTATATTAGAAACAACACCGTTATTGACGCATAGCCCTATATTAAAAACTACGTTATTTAAAAAACCAGTATATTTATATGCTACCATAGCAGCAATTGGAGGATTTGTATGTGGATACGATACAGGTTCAATATCCGGTATAATCCTTTTACCTACGTTTCAAAAACAATATTTCATTAATAATTCACTACCATACTACGAAAGTATGCTGCTTACATCTTTTCTTGCTACTTCCATGTGCGGTGCATTTTTTTCAGGTTATTTTTGTGGTAAGTTTGTATTATATGTGCATGAAGATAAATATTAACGTATTTCGATTCAGATCGTATTGGAAGAAAGTACTCGATGATATTAGCATCCATTTTACTTTGGTTGGGTATTCTATGCCAGATTCTGGGATTAAACATCTCATTAATCATTTTTGGACGACTTATGGGTGGTCTAGGTACAGGGATTATGACCAATGCAATACCTCTATATCAGACTGAAATTGCACCACCTAACATACGTGGCCGGTTAATAAGTATATTTTCACTTTTAGTGTCATTTGGTCAAATGATGGGATATTTTGTCACCTTTGGAAGTAGTTATCTTCAATCACACTGGTGTTGGCGATTGCCGTGGTTAATGCAATTAGTAATATGTTTTATTTATATTATAGCAATCTGCTTCCTTCCCTTTTCACCTCGATGGCTAATAAATGAAGGCAAAGAGATAGAAGGCTTACAAGTGCTTTCTAGAATATATAACTTACCTCAGGATCATAAAACTATTAAAGCTGAATTTTTGGAGATAAAGACAACTATTGAGGCTGAGAGATTATTGGGACAGATACATTCTTATGCAGAACTATTTAATAAAAAAGGATCCAGTATAAATAGAACTATATATGCTTTTTTTATATCCATTGCTACATGCTTTACAGGAAATATTATGATTACATATTATGCGCCTCAGCTCTTTAAAAATGCAGGTCTAAGTAACGTATCTGCTTCCATAGCATCAACTGGGGGCATTGGCTTATTATCGCTGATATGTACAGCCTTATCATTACAATGGTGGATTGATTTGTGGGACAGAAGGTCACTATTTTTAATTGGCTCCTTTATTTCATGCATTTGTATGTTTGTTATTGGATTCATGTTCCATTTTTATGCTATTGTTGTAGAAGATGGTAAAATAAACCTTCCTGTGATTGTATCTGACATGTATGCAAGTTGGACAATTATTTTTTGTATGTATCTCTTTTCAGCATCATTTGCAGGGACCTGGAGTGTAGCCAACTATGTATATACAACCGAAATATTTAGCATACGATGTCGTGCAAAGGGGCTTTCACTTACATATGCTATTAGCTGGGCGGGAAGTATCATTATTACCTATTGTGTTCCTTTTTTTTTAACTTATACTATCTCTGGTGTATTTTTTTTCTTTGGCATTTGCTCAATCCTTACTTTTATTGGTATTGGATTTATACCTGAAACAAAAGGAAAGACTTTAGAACAAATAGACTTTATGTTTAATGACCATAATAAATGATATTTTATTATAACTAGCTTGTTGTAGTAAAATCTTTTTTATATGCAACAATGTTTACGCCTAAGGGTTGAACAAAGGATGAGTTAATAGCATCTTGTTCTTGTTTTAGAAGCTCCTTCAATATAGCTGGACACGCTTCGTCATTCTTTAATCTAAAATATACATATATAAATACAAATAATAGAGAGAAAAAATAATCACAGTTACTAATGTGACATACCCAGCAAATGAGATGAGTTGATAAAAATACGGAACAGGAGTAATACTAATATTATCTGGGCCAAATTGGTTAGAAATAGCTGACAGCACGTCATGAGAGTGCGCTATTCCTTCAGGATCATCTCTATGTAAAGGTTTTTCATCGTGATGATGATTCTGTCCCCTTGAGCGGAACCATCGTTGATCAAGCGGCAAACTGGGATTTAACATTGAAGTAAGCATTTTTTTGGAATGTCCAGCAGTATTTAATTTTTCTTCGACTGAAATCATTCGGCCAGCTATACGGAGAAGATCTAAGCGATTAAAAAACCAAATGAGGTCATTATCATTAACCATATCAGGTTTAATTTCCTCGGCAATAAATACACCATCATGATTTAGTAAATCATATGCAATTTGAACAGCCTACATAATTATTATTACCAATCCTATAACTATGCAACCAAAAATAGCTATATACTTTAAACAGTTAATACGTGGTATATTACCTTTTCTACAGGATTACAGTGATGAAGAGATTTAGTAAATAAAACTAAATCAAACTTCTCTTTAATCTTGTAAGTAAAGATATCACTCTCCTCAAAATGAACATCAGAGCCTGTAGACTTGCTCTTTGCCAAGTTAATTTTGTCAGAAGGATCAATAGCAGTTATCTCAACCTTATCTTTTAACTTGTTTTTCAAAATTAAAGCAAAGTCTCCTGAGCTAAAACAATAAAATAATAAAATAGATATCCCACTTTTTTTTTTAATAGTTCTCGATAGATATATTTACCCACAACCAACCTCTAATATCTTTACTACTTTTGAAGGTGAAGTAGAATAATATTTTTTTTGTAAAAGTTCCTACATAAAGCACCATTTACTAGTCAATTAGTAGTTTGGGAGATTGGTTTAAAATGTTTAAATGAAAAATTACCTTAACGCTTTGAATGAACAAATCATGTAAAACAAAGTTAATTTGGTCCACGTTAGCCATATTAATTCTGATAATATGTGTATATATTGATAAAAGAAAAAAAGAAAAAAGTAGTCAACTTGTATTTTCTTACTACTTTATTTAACCCCTAGTTTTTTTTTTTTTTTTTTCGGACTTGTTATTGACATCATGTAGGTCGTAGCAAAAAACTTGCAAATTAAATGAGAAACACTTATTGCAATTCATAATCGTTAAAGTTCCAAGAAAGATAATGTTTCAACAGTTTATCACATCTTAATTGATAGGTAGAGTTTGTTAATTCTTTTATACAAGCATAATTGTTGATTGAAGTTGGACATAATTTTTTAGTAAAAATAACTAAGATTTATTAAACTTAGAATTTATAAATAATTGCCAAATACGACTGTGCAATTTACACTCATGTAGGTTAATTACATAAGATTTTGATGTAAAAGAAAAAAAAAAGGGCAGTATAGATGTATATATATAAATATGTATAAAAATATATTTTAGAGATACACATCAATGGTAAATATTAATAACTCGCACGAAAGCTTGATAGTTATTAACCTTTAACAGCTCATAGAGAATGAATATATAAGTGAGAAAAGAAGTGATAGTCTTGTTTTAAAATTTATTTCCTTTATAGTCATAAGCATGAATAAAAACTATCATAAAATTGTATTATATTTTCCTTCGACTATTGTAATTATTTAAGAACATGGAATTGACGAATATCATTAAAGAGAGTAGTAATAAAAATTTAAAAACAAAAAAAAACGCCAATACTACAATAACACTGGTGCTTAAAAGTATCTTTAGTAAATGCCACCTTAACCTTGCTATAAAAAGTGGATCAGTAGTATCTTTATTTTCTTTTTAATTACTGTAAATACTGAATAATTGTGGACAGTAATATGAACAAGGCAAACACTTGGGTTTAGAGCAACAATTTATTAGACCACTACAATTAGAGCAAGTATACGAATCAAGTAAAATTAATACGTGCCTGCCTCTCAACGTCCTTCAGTAAATATAGCACTAGTCATCATGCGATCAAGTAATGTCCTGTAATAACTCCAAGAAAATATGTACTCTTACTTCTATTATTGTGATATAGATGATTGAAAATGATGAAAATTTTCTTATATTTTCTTAATAAGAAAAATAGATGTAAAACAAATAGTTACAACAATTTAACCTATTTGTAATTATCTTTAGATCTGCTTACGAAAATTATAAGTTTGTATAAAAGGTTCTTAGCTGATGAAGGCCCGAATATCTTGAGCTTTTTGTTTTTTATTATATACATATTGGCCTTTGAAAATTACTTATGTTACGATAATAATAAATATGAAGACTCTGAAAAAAAAAAGTTATACTAATTATTTGAATAGCATGTTACCACAATATCATTGGTTCCAACAAAGCTCATTGTAAAATATTCTTCATAATTAAGATAAATGCACAATAAAAAGTTTATATGTTATTAATTATGTATCGACTATTTAATGGCATAAATAAAACGAACTAAAAGTCATTTCTTATCACATTAAAAATTAGTAGTGTCATTATTAAAGGTACACTTTACTATGTAAGTAGCTCAAGACATGCGCCCTAATTAGTTTATTAAAGCAATTACACTTAACCGTAAATTGTATATAAATAAATGTAGAAAAGAAAGTGCCTTTGGAGATTATTAATATATTATTATTGTTCAGTAACCATTTAAAACAACCGAACATTTTATATACACATATAATTTCTTCAATAAAGGTTAAGTTTTAAAATAAAAATGAAACAAAGATTATGCTTCTATAAATAAATTGAAACGATAGCTTATAAGACTTCAAATGGATTCAAGTATTATATTATAATTGTTGTACATTATAATAATTAATATGTAACATATTGCATATAGAATACCATATTTGCCTGTAGGCTGATTCATAAAACCAATAGATGAACTACTTTTAAAGTAAGTTATTTACATCCACTAATAAATAGTAACCAAAGAATAATCAAGTAACCAAAAGTAGTATATTTGTTATACGATTAAAGAAGAATTTTTATTTAAAAATTAAAAAATGACCAATGAGCACATAGCATTTATAAACTGTTTTTCTCTGGTCAGATCGCTATGGAAAAAAAAAGGAAAGAAAAACCCTTTTGGGATAAAAGGGAAAATGTTAAAGTATATGTATAAGTGATGATAATTAACTATTAGAAATTCGTTGTATTGAAAGAAGATGATTGACAAAGGGTTCACCAAGATGGTCAGAGGGTTCAGAGATTTGGGAGTGAGCTAGATAGTCCATCTCAAGCAGAATTGCACATATTGAAGGCCAGCGTATGAGCCAGGCATCAATTGATTGTCTTACTTTCTTAGTAAGGGATGTTGATGTTAATAGGTTCAAGAGATAAGAGAATGAGTGGATCTTCAATAGATTTGGGGTATCTGAAGGCGGTTATGCATATGCAAACAAGAAAAACTATGTGAGCGTGTGAAGAGTTCATTTGGATGGAAGGGGCAGGCTTTGGGTTTACCAAGAGGTAACCAACCAAGTCGCCATCGCACGCAACGAAACCGTTCACTTCTTGTCATTGGTATCGTAAGAATAGGGTCGACAATCAGATTATTACGACAATGGGATAGAAGTTTCGAATGTTTTTGTAATTTTGAGTGGTAGTTGTCAAGTAGGAATCCTTTTCGTTTTCTACTAAAATCCTTATCAGACGTAGTGTTAAGATTTTCATTGCAAACTGATATCCATAGAGGAGATTTGGATAGTTGGGACCATTTCGGTTTAGTTTGAGACTGTTGTATATATGATGATGTATTACAAAATATAGTATAGATATTCAATCATTATCAAAGAGGGATGATGTTATCATATATTAGTGGTGCACTTCATGTACACGATACTAATCTACTTTAGTATATGAGACACACTTGTGTTAGAATGAAACTATAAAATTACAGAGATGTTATGTAATAGATGTCTTAAACATGAAAGAAGAATAGTTGCTGATCAATATATAAAATACTTAATATTGAAAATTAATTACCTATAAGAAGCACTATCTTCAGTATGGTTATGCACAATTATAAACAATCTCTAAAGAGTTATATAGAATAGAAGCTTGAGGAGTTGATTAGAAGATGATAGAGATATGTGTTTCAATAAAGAAACAATATTGTATCAATTCGAGATCATTCTGAAGTTCTAAAAAAAAAAAAAAAAAAAAAAATTATTTAGTTTAATTTGAGATACCATTGGTAACTAATTATTTGAATCAGATTAGCATTTGAAACATAACTGACAGCTGAGATTAATTGATCAGTCAGGTTCTTCATTATCAAGGTTAAACAAGATTCATAATTATCTATTGGATATGTCTATGGTTTTATAATATTAAATCAAGAAGTTTTACCCGTTTCCAGAAGATATAAATAAGGATCCATTTTGTATAATTTTAAAAGGACAGCTTTTTTGGAAATAAAAGAATTAAACAAAGTTTTCACAGACTTTTATTGTTTCTTATATTTTTCTTTTATATTATTTTCTTCTTAATCAACAGAGACTGTATGTATGATAGCAATTTCGTCAATAATGCATCGTTTGGTAGAAAGGAGGATCTGAAAAGAAATTGTACTTGGAATATTGAGATACGATCTTTTATGTTAGGTAAATTTGTTAGATGCAATATTACTTTGTTTGAGGTGAAAGGTCGTCCACCGAAGATTTGATGCATACATTGATTTTGGCAGTTTTCTAGAGAGCTGTTGATAAGACAAAGATAACAAAAGAATAAGACAGAATAAATCTGTGAAAACTTTGTATAAAACTTTTATTATCAATAAAATTTAAAAATAAGGCTTAAAAAACTGAATTTTTAAAAGATGAGTGCAAAATGGATCCTTATTTATATCTTGTAGAGAACGGGTTACTTCGCGACAGGAACAGAGTGCATGTCATGGTTGTAAGATTTATAACTTAATTCAATAAGATAAATAGTCATAATAGAATATATAGTGCATTTGTATAATAATTCTCTCTATAAACATATTTAGTATATTTACCCTTGTATAGAAAAATAATTAATTAATAAAAAGTCTTACGTTTAAAAAATATACTTTCTTCTATTATTGTTCTGCTGAATATAAATTTATAAAAACAACTTTATACAAGTTAAATTGGGGTAAACTAAGAATAATACAAATACGCGTAATAATTGATTCTACTCAGAATACACGTATTAGTTATAAAAATAAATATATACTAAAGACATGAATCTATAATTATAACTCTTAGTAATCATTCTATAATTATATTATCAAATACAATTTGTTATATTTTTATCTTCTTAATACTCATCATCCTTATCCACAAAATATATAAATACTCTTACATTATTCACCCTTATTTTGTATAATTTAGAACTAATAACAATACTTGTATTGAATTAACTTTTAATAAACTTATTGACAAGTCTCAACGTACTTCTTCTGTTTTATTTTCTTTTATTTTTATTTCTTTGACTTCTATTTAATTACTTAAACCTACCTAAACCACAACATTAAGGCTATTCATACTTCCACCACAGAAAACTATAGCTCACAAACCATTGTTAATGCTGAGTTTCCTCCACTTAACGGACTAGCTTCTCAAAATCTTGATAATTCAAACTCCCAGGTCCCCTGGCGCAATCCCAACAAGGTAGCTGCATTAAGGCAGTCTATGTATCTCAACCGTCAGAAAAATCGAATTCGCAAGGAAGAAGCAGCAGCTCGTTTCTTCCAACCACCTTCCAATAATCAAGGCTTCCAATATCTATACATGTTGTATGGGTTAGGACAGAAATAAATCGTGAGACACAGGCACAAGTAAGAATAATTTTTATTCGAAAAAAAATTAAAAATACAGTGACTCACAAAACTGTCCCAATGTTTTGCACTTTTCTCTTTAACTGACTCGCTCTTCTTTTGTAATCATGCTAGAAAGATATCGAAGACATCATTCGATAGCCTAAGTAATTCTCTATCAAGCCATTACCAAAAATAGTAATATAATTTAAAACTCAGCGTAAAATATTGAATAAAAAATTGGATATGCATTGGGACAGTTTTGTGGCCGTAAGTTAATTTTATTTAATTTAAACATTGAACAACTAATAACCAGTCCAATGACCTTTTGCCTTTATAACAGCTTTGCAACGGTCGGGCATAGAGTCTATAACCCTTAAACAATCTTCTTTGGTGATCTTATTGTACCATACGTCCGTGATTCTTTCAAAAAGCTCATGAATACCCTTAGGTGGTGTCTCATACTCATTAAGTTTTCTTTTTGTTAGAGCCCATATACAGTGAGTGGAAAAATGGTTCGGGTGTTTTAGCAAAAATAACAAAAACACTTATAACTATAGAACAAATGATGCAAATAACACAGAACAAAATGTATTTAAAAGAGAAAATCGTCTATTTTTATTATTATAAATTTAAAAAAATTTGATTGGCTAAAAAATGAATAAGTCGGGGATTAGATTAGGGATGTACACCCGAACCATTTTTCCGCAAAAAAGGTAATCTCAAAACTGTTATCTTCTTGTCGGCCTTGGCAGCCGAGTTGATATTAAATATTTTCCGTAGATATCCGAAGATAAAATAAATCTAAAAACTATAAAAAGAGCCCTATTTTTTTGACAGAGGACTCATTATTCATAATTATTTTTTCTCTACCATCAAATGACTGTTGCTATTAGTAAAGATACTCAAAACAACATCAAGGCTCTCTTGGAATCAGGATATTCGTACTCTCAAATAATGTCTCGTATTCCTAATTTAAAGAAAACCACTTTAAGCTATTATGCGAACAAGTTTTTCCCAAATAGGACAAGATTACCCGGGGGACGTAAGTCTCTTCTTCCAAACACCACCAAGTCTTATATACGAAAGCAAATCATTAAAGGGTCTTTAAAGTCAGCAAAAGCAGTACACAAGTACCTCGGAGGTGTAGGATATAAAATGACTTATTCCTGTGTACTTAAAGTCTTAAAATCAATGAATTTTCATGCCAGGATCAAAAAGAAGAAGCCTTTGCTCGCGAAGCGTCATATGATTGCACGTTTGAAGTGGGCTCAAGCTCATAAACATTGGACAATCGATGACTGGAGACGTATGGTATTTAGTGATGAGACAAAAGTCAATATGATGTGGTCTGACGGCTGTAAATGGTATTGGTCTTGAGATGGTGACGCTTTACAGCCTCATCACCTTGATTTGACAGTTAAAGGGGGCGGTGGCAGTATTATGGTCTGGGGCTGCATAACTTACGATGGGCCAGGATATGCTTGCTGGATACATGATGGTACGATGAAAGCCGATGATTACGTTCATATTTTGAGCACAACTATGATGGATTCTCTTAGGTACTATGGCTATGAACCATCAGAAGTTTACTTTCAACAAGATAAGGATCCTAAGCATACGTCTAAAGCATCTCGGGTATGGTTTGAAGAGAACGGGTTCAATAACGATCACATATTCAACTGGCCAGCACAAAGTCCAGATTTAAACCCAATTGAGCATATTTGGCATCATTTAAAACTGAAATTAAGCCAATATGAGACCAAACCAGCAGGTGTACATGAGCTATGGGAAAGAGTCGAAAAAGAATGGAATACATTTACCAAAGAAGAGTGTAGACGCTACATAGAGAGTATGCCTGCTCGTTGCGAAGCTGTTATTAAAGCCAAGGTGGTTATACTCATTATTAGCTCTTCTTTATCTCTTCTTTATAAATGCGGAAAAATGGTTCGGGTGTACATCCCTAATCTAATCCCCGATTATTA